>NC_088410.1:54702731-55058564 GCF_034236695.1 Oncorhynchus nerka | reverse complement strand
GTGTGCTGTTACTCACACACACACTTAATATACTTACTCACACACACACACACACACACACACACACACACACCTGGCTGCGGGGGTCTTTTTAGACTAGCTGGGAGGCAGGCCTAGATTTTGACACTCAACACATTAACGGTTGCGAAGGCCACAATGCATGGTGCTGTGTTATAATTAAGCAATAAGGCACGAGGGGGTGTGGTACATGGCCAACATACCACGGCTCAGGGCTGTTCTTATGCGCGACGCACTGCAGAGTGCCTGGACACAGCCCTTAGCCGTGGTATATTGGCCTTTTACCACAACCCCCGAGGTGCCTTATTACTTTTATAAACTGGTTACCAATGTAATTGGAGCAGTACAAATACATATTTTGTCATACGGTCTGATATACCACAGCTGTCAGCCAATCAGCATTCAGGGCTCAAACCACCCATTTTACAAGGTCACTTATAAACTGAGTGGTTCGAGCCCTGAATGCTGATTGACCAAAAGCCGTGGTGTATCAGACCGTATACCACAGGTATGACAAAACATGCATTTTTACTGCTCTAATTACGTTGGTAACCATCAATTCATGTGCCAATACAACAGGTGGAGACCTTACAGTGAAATGCTTACTTACAAGCCATTGACCAACAATGCTTTAAAAAAAGTGTTCAGTAAAAAAATTGAACAGCAGCAGTAAAATAACAATAGCGAGGTTATATACAGGGGGTACCGGTACAGAGTCAATGTGCGGGGACACCGGTTAGTCGAGGTAATATGTACATGTAGGTAGAGGTAAAGTGACTATGCATGGATAATAAACTGAGAGTAAAAGAGGGGTCTGGGAAACCCTTTGATTAGCTGTTCAGGAGTCTTATGGCTTGGGGGTAGAAGCTGTTAAGAAGCCTTTTGGACCTAGACTTAGCGTTCTGGTACCGCTTGCCGTGCTGTAGCAGAGCGAACAGTCCATGACTAGGGTGTCTGGAGTCTTTGACAATTTGTAGGGCCTTCCTCTGACACCACCTGGTATAGAGGTCCTGGATGGCAGGAAGCTTGGCCCTAGTGATGTACTGGGCCATATGCACTACCCTCTGTAGTGCCTTGCGGTCGGAGGCCGAGCAGTTGCCATACCAGGCAGTGATGCAACCAGTCATGTTGCTCTCGATGGTGCAGCTGTAGAACCTTTTTGAGGATCTGGAGTACCCATGCCAAATCCTTTCAGTCTCCTGAGGGAGAATAGGCTTTGTTGTGCCCTCGTCACGACTGTCTTTGTGTGTTTGGACCATGATAGTTTGTTGATGTGGACACCAAGGAACTTGAAGCTCTCAACCTGCTCCACTGCAGCCCTGTTGATGAGAATGAGGGTGTGCTCAGTCCTCCTTTTCCTGTTGTCCAAAATCATCTCCTTTTGTCTTGATCATGTTGAAGGAGAGGTTGTTGTCCTGGCACCACACGGCCAGGTCTCTGTCTTCGTCCCTATAGGCTGTCTCATCGTTGTTGGTGATCAGGCCTAACACGGTTGTGTCATCGGCAAACTTGATGATGGTGTTGGAGTCGTGCCTGGCCATGCAGTCATGAGTGAACAGGGAGTACAGAAGGGGACTGAGCACGCACCCCTGAGAGGCCCCTGTGTTGATACCGATTAATCGGACGATTTTTATTTATTTATTTGTAATAATGACATTTATAACAATACTGAATGAACACTTATTTTAACTTAATACATCAATAAATTCAATTTAGCCTCAAGTAAATAATGAAACATGTTCAATTTGGTTTAAATAATGCAAAAACAAAGTGTTGGAGAAGAAAGTAAAAGTGCAATAAGTAAGAAAGCTAACGTTTCAGTTCCTTGCTCAGAACATGAGAACATATGAAAGCTAGTGGTTCCTTTTAACATGAGTCTTCAATATTCCCAGGTAAGAAGTTTTAGGTTGTAGTTATTATAGGACTATTTCCCTCTATACCATTTTGTATTTCATTAACTTTTGACTATTGGATGTTCTTATAGTCACTTTAGTATTGCCAGTGTAACAGTATAGCTTCCGTCCTTCTCCTCGCTCCTCCCTGGGCTCGAACCAGCAACCCAACGACAACAGCCACCATCGAAGCAGCGTTACCCATGCAGAGCAAGGGGAACAACTACTAGAAAGCTCAGAGCGAGTGACATTTGAAACTCTATTAGCGCGCGCTAACTAGCCAGCCATTTCACTTCAGTTACACCAGCCTCATCTGATAGGCCTGAAGTCATAAACAGTGCAATGCTTGGCACAATGAAGAGCTGCTGGCAAAACGCACAAAAGTGCTGTTTGAAAGAATATTTACGTGCCTGCTTCTGCCTACCACCGCTCATTCAGATGCTTAGATACTTGTATGCTCAGTCAGATTATATGCAACGCAGGACACGCTAGATAATATCTAGTAATATCATCAACCATGTGTAGTTAACTAGTGATTATGATTGATTTGTTTTTTTTATAAGATAAGGATTTAAGGGGTTTGTGAATAGTACTCTCTCCAGAAAGTGTGTTGATCTTTCCAATTAGATGCGTAATTGCATCACTCAACTTATTGTGGGTTTAGTGGTCGTGAAGAAAAGTAAGCTACCATCTGGGTGCATCTCTGTGTTAAGGGTCCCTTAACTTATTAGTTAATCGGGACTGTAGAGGTTAGTATTGCTATAAGCATCTTGTCAGGCTTTTCGTGGAAGCAGGATACAATGCTAGAGTTGTTGACTTGGTGTCATGTCTGTTTGTTTTGTTTTTTCTATAAGCAAACGTTATCCTCAGCCTGTCATTTGGTCATGTCTTTGGCATTTGAGTAGTCATTGTTAATATTTCATATTCATTGCTCATTGGGGAGTGCAGTTTAGTTGCAGTGGCACCACACACACACACACACACACACACACACTGACTAGAGCTGTGAGGACACATTGTGTGGTTTCACACCTCATCATTCTGACTAGGCAGTAACCACTGTGTGAAAGGACATGGACTTGTGGGTTGGCATGGGCATGTCTGCTGATGTTTACTTATTCATGCTGCAGTGGGAGGTGCAGCAGGCACTTGCAGTGTTTTCCCTGTATTCATTTAGCAGCGATGGGCCGCTGCTGCTAAAATGTGGCCATCACTCCCAAAACTTTGATGTAAAAAAATATATATAGATACACTAAACAAAAATATAAACTCAACAAGTAAAGTCTTGGTCCAATGTTTCATGGTGTCCTGTGGGCACCGGTTTGCTGATGTCGTTAACTAAATGCCCCATGGTGGTGTTAGGGTTATGGGCAAGCATAAGCTACAGACAATGAATACAATTGCATTTTAACAATGACACTTTGAATCCTGGGGCCCATTGTCGTGCCATTCATTGTCCACCATCACCTCATGTTTCAGCATGATAATGCACAGCCCCATGTCGCAAGAATCTGTGCACAATTCCTGGATGCTGAACATGTCTCTGTTCTTCAATCAATCAAATTGATTTATAAAGCCCTTCTTACATCAGCTGATGTCACAAAGTGCTGTACAGAAACCCAGGCTAAAACCCCAAACAGCAAGCAATGCAGGTGTAGAAGCATGGTGGCTAGGAAAAACTCCCTAGAAAGGCCAGAACCTAGGAAGAAACCTAGAGAGGAACCGGGCTATGAGGGGTGGCCAGTCCTCTTCTGGCTGTGCCGGGTGGAGATTATAACAGAACATGGCCACGGTGTTCAAATGTTCATAGTTGACCAGCAGGGTCAAATAATAATAATCAGTGGTTGTCGAGGGTGCAACAGGTCAGCACCTCGGGAGTAAATGTCAGTTGGCTTTTCACAGCCGATCATTGAGTATCTCTACCGCTCCTGCTGTCTCTAGAGAGTTGAAAAGAGCAGGTCTGGGACAGGTAGCACGTCCGGTGAACAGGTCAGGGTTCCATAACCGCAGGCAGAATAGTTTAAACTGGAGCAGCAGCAGGGCCAGGTGGACTGGGGACAGCAAGGAGTCATTTTTTATTTACCTTTATTTTACTAGGCAAGTCAGTTAAGAACACATTCTTATTTTCAATGACGGCCTAGGAACAGTGGGCCTGTTCAAGGGCAGAACGACAGATTTTGTACCTTGTCAGCTCGGGGATTTGAACTTGCAACCTTTCGGTTACTAGTCCAATGCTCTAACCACTAGGCTACCCTGCCGCCCCATGCCAGGTAGTCCTGATGCATGGTCCTAGGGCTTTAAAGTTTCTTTCTTTAAAGTTATCTTTGACCAACAAATGCATATCTGTATTCCCAGTCATGTGAAATCCATAGATTAGGCAATAATGCATTTATTTCAATTGGCTGATTTCCTTATGAACTGTAACTCAGTAAAGTCTTTGAAATTGTTCCATGTTGCGTTTTATATTTTTGTTCAGTACAATTGGTTAAAAAAAATTCAGTTTAAACTTAGACTAAAACCAGATATAAAGTATAAAATAAATATAATGGAGCGAAATATTTTTAAGTAAGATCATTTTTGAGAACTTACAACTACCAGAATTAAAACTAGACGGGCATTTTCATCGAAAAGAACCCATGAGCACCAACAGGTGAAGTTCATAGGAGCATATTGGGTGTCAAATGAAAGCTGAGTCTATTTTTGGTAAGTCTTTCAACCATTTTCCATCTTAAAAATGTGGCATAAGTGAAGGCTTTGATTTCTGTATTAACAGCTGGAAAAGAGTTCTAAGACATCTACCAGAAAGTCCTTAAAAGTATCAGAAATAGATCAAAACGCAATGTTGAAGTAATGACCCCTGCCAACTAATATCAACACTAAAATATCATTTTGGAGAAATTGTTCACTTTTTTGAACCTTTTACCAAAAACCCACATATCTTAAAGATATTTTAAAATGTCTCTCCCTCATGAGGGAGAATCTTGAAAGTTCACAGAAGTAACAAGTAATACTAGACCTACTAATTAGTTATAATGATTTTACTGATATCAATTTTGTTTATAAATTATTAAAGGGATACATCAGGATTTTGGCAATGAGAACCTTTTTATCTACTTCCCTAGAGTCAGATGAACTCGTGGATACCATTTTTGTCTCTCTTTTGGCGGTATTTTGGCGAGCCAATGTTAACTAACATTAGCGCAATGGCTGGAAATCAAATCAAATGTGATTTGTCACATACACATGGTTAGCAGATGTTAATGCGAGTGTAGCGAAATGCTTGTGCTTCTACTTCCGACAATGCAGTAATAACCGAGTAATCTAGCTAACAATTCCAAAACTATTACCTTATACACACAAGTGTAAAGGGATAAAGAATATGTACATAAAGATATATGAATGAGTGATGGGACAGAGCGGCATAGGCAAGATGCAGTAGATGGTATCGAGTACAGTATATACATATGAGATGAGTATGTAAACAAAGTGGCTAGTGATACATGTATTACATAAAGATGCAGTAGATGATATAGAGTACAGTATATACGTATACAAATGAGAAATAATGTAGGGTATGTAAACATATTAAGTAGCATTGTTTAAAGTGGCTAGTGATATATTTTACATCAATTCCCATTATTAAAGTGTCTGGAGTTGAGTCAGTGTGTTGGCAGCAGCCACATAATGTTAGTGGTGGCTGTTTAACAGTCTGATGGCCTTGAGATAGAAGCTGTTTTTCAGTCTCTCGGTCCCAGCTTTGATGCACCTGTACTGACCTCGCCTTCTGGATGATAGCGGGGTGAACAGGCAGTGGCTCGGGTGGTTGCTGTCCTTGATTATCTTTATGGCCTTCCTGTGACATCAGGTGGTGTAGGTGTCCTGGAGGGCAGGTAGTTTGCCCCCGGTGATGCGTTGTGCAGACCTCACTACCCTCTGGAGAGCCTTACAGTTGTGGGCGGAGCAGTTGCCGTACCAGGCGGTGATACAGCCCAACAGGATGCTCTCGATTGTGCATCTGTAGAAGTTTGTGAGTGCTTTTGGTGACAAGCCGAATTTCTTCAGCCTCCTGAGGTTGAAGAGGCGCTGCTGCGCCTTCTTCACGACGCTGTCTGTGTGAGTGGACCAATTCAGTTTGTCTGTGATGTGTATGCCGAGGAACTTAAAACTTGCTACCCTCTCCACTACTGTTCCATCGATGTGGATAGGGGGGTGTTCCCTGTTTCCTGAAGTCCACAATCATCTCCTTAGTTTTGTTGACGTTGAGTGTGAGGTTATTTTCCTGACACCACACTCCGAGGGCTCTCACCTCCTCCCTGTAGGCCGTCTCGTCGTTGTTGGTAATCAAGCCTACCACTGTTGTGTCGTCCGCAAACTTGATGATTGAGTTGGAGGCGTGCGTGGCCACGCAGTCGTGGGTGAACAGGGAGTACAGGAGAGGGCTCAGAACGCACCCTTGTGGGGCCCCAGTGTTGAGGATCAGCGGGGTGGAGATGTTGTTACCTACCCTCACCACCTGGGGGCGGCCCATCAGGAAGTCCAGTACCCATTTGCACAGGACGAGGTCGAGACCCAGGGTCTCGAGCTTGATGACGAGCTTGGAGGGTACTATGGTGTTGAATGCCGAGCTGTAGTCAATGGACAGCATTCTCACATAGGTATTCCTCTTGTCCAGATGGGTTAGGGCAGTGTGCAGTGTGGTTGAGATTGCATCGTCTGTGGACCTATTTGGGCGGTAAGCAAATTGGAGTGGGTCTAGGGTGTCCGGTAGGGTGGAGGTGATATGGTCCTTGACTAGTCTCTCAAAGCACTTCATGATGACGGAAGTGAGTGCTACGGGGCGGTAGTCGTTTAGCTCAGTTACCTTAGCTTTCTTGGGAACAGGAACAATGGTGGCCCTCTTGAAGCATGTGGGAACAGCAGACTGGAATAGGGATTGATTGAATATGTCCGTAGACACACCAGCCAGCTGGTCTGCGCATGCTCTGAGGGTGCAGCTGGGGATGCCGTCTGGGCCTGGAAGTGTATGGGTATCTGCTAGCATATCCCTTTAAGTAATTAAACTCTTAATTCCGTTACCAAATTGGTAACAGGGTTTCCAAAACAATTCTGTAACGGAATTACTGCAACTGATTTGGCTACAATTGGATATCATAATAGTCACAAACCACAGTCGGGTCACCTGCTACTGTTCTCCCTTCCTCTGCCATAATGCTTTCTTTCTTTCTGTTGTCTGGTGGTCAAACCAAGAGTGTTGAAACATTCTGAGTCTGGACATCCTCTGTTTCTCCCTCTGCCTCTCGCCTTCTGTGTCAAACTAAGCATGTAACTGTGTTGACAGTCATTGATCAACAAGTAATTTTGCATGTCGAACAACCCAGGCAATATCAGTAGCCTAGTCAAACTGTGCGCTGCTTCGCACGTAGGCTGCGCATCACCTTCAGCGTTCAAGTGTTTGTAAAATGGCTTGCGCAATATTAGGCTTTGTTAGTTGAGTGACAACCAATGTAAGTTGCTAAGTTACTATCAAATGCGCTGTTGAAATTTGTGTTTACTGGAATAAAGTAGCCCAACCAACCGCCTGAGACAGGACTCGCATCTGGCTATATAGCCTACCTGCTGATCGGGGCTTAGGCTACGTTACATTTGATTTAGATCAGGTTCATCAGCAATAGTTTAGGTTGTTTTGCTTTAAACAATCAGTGTATATGGTAATTTTTTAGATGTACAGGGGAAAGTTGATCATTTCATAATGAGGACAACAATTGCTTCTACCGCACTGCACGGTCAAAGCAGGAGAAAAATAACCTTCCAAATGGTCTAAACCAGGGGTGTCGAACTCATTTTGCCCCGGAGGCAGCATTCGGATTTCAACGATGTCCAGAGGGCCCAGCTGAAAATGTATATATTCTTGCTGTCAAAATTAGCAAGAAATAGTCCTCTATCCATTGTTTTTGGAATTTGACAGTCTAGTGATTGTTAGCGAACTGGACAGTCAAGAAACTGTACGAATATCGGTCCATTATCATTTCTACACAGTTTTGATTTGGTTTTAGTCATTTTAAAGTAGATTGAGTTTGTATTTTTATTGGGTTTTTCATGCTCAACGGTTTCCCGTGTGTATCAAGAATGGTCCACCACCCAAAGGACATGCAGCCAACTTGACAAAACTGTGGGAAGCCAAAATGGGCCAGCATCCCTGTGGAACGCTTTCAACACCTTGTAGAGTCTGTGAAATAAGTCATGTAGAGATGCGGTCTTCAGGCCAGATATTCAGGAGGCAGAATGTTCAGGTGCATAAGTGTTGATATTTATATTCACTCTCATTGACTTTTTACACATTGTAACGTTACAGCATTAAATCGTTTTTTCCCCTCATCAATCTACACACAATACCTCATAATGACAAAGCAAAAACAGGTTTTTAGGATTGAAAGAGAAATTTATTTTAAAAAATTAATAAATGAAATAACATTTACATATGTATTCAGACCCTTTGCTCAATACTTTGTTGAAGCAGCTTTGGCAGTGATTACAGCCTCAGTTCTTGGGTATGACGCTACAAGCTTGGCACACCTGTATTTGGGAAGTTTCCAATTCTCTGCAGATCCTCTCAAGCTCTGTCAGGTTGGATGGTGAGCGTTGCTGCACAGCTAATTTCAGATCTCTCCAGATATGTTTGATCAGGTTGAAGTCCAGGCTCTGGCTGGGCCAATCAAGGACATTCAGAGACTTGTCCCGAAGCCACTCCTTCTTTATCTTGACTGTGTGCTTAGGGTCATTGTCTTCTTGGAAGGTGAACCTTGGCCCCAGTCTGAGGTCCTGAGCACTCTGGAGCAGGTTTTCATTAAGGATCTCTCTGTACTTTGTTCCGTTCATCTTTCCCTCAATCCTGAGTAGTCTCCCAGTCCCTGCCGCTGAAAAATATCCCCACAGCATGATGGTGCCAGGTTTCCTCCAGATGTGGCACTTGGCATTCAGGCAAACAAGTTCAAGCTTGGTTTCATCAGACCAGAGAATCTGGTTTCTCATGGGCTTGTTTCTCATGTCATGTGCCTTTTACTGAGGAGTGGCTTCCATCTGGCCACTCTACCATAAAAGCCTGATTAGTGGAGATGGTTGTCCTTCTGGAAGGTTCTCTCATCTCCACAGAAGAACTCTGGAGCTCTGTCGAAGTGACCACCAGGTTGTTGGTCACCTCCCTGACAGAGATCTCTTTTCCCCAGATTGCTCAGTTTGGCCGGGCATCCAGCTCTAGGAAAAGTCTTGGTGGTTCCAAATTTCTTCAATTTAAGAATGATGGAGGCCACTGTATTATTGGGCATCTTCAATGATGCAGAAATGTTTTGGTACCCTTCCTCAGATCTGTGCCTCGACACAATCCTGTCTTGGAGCTCTACGGCCAATTCCTTCGACCTCATGACTTGGTTTTGGCTCTGACATGCACTGTGAACTGTGGGACCTTATATAGACATTTGAGTGTGCATTTCCAAATCAGGTCCAATCAATTGAATTTGCCACACGTAGACTCAATTCAGAAACCTCTCAAGGATGATCAATGGAAACAGGATGCACCTGAGCTCAATTTTGAGTCTCATAGCAAAGGGTCTGAATGGTATTTTTTATTTTACCTTTATTTAACTAGGCAAGTCAGTTAAGAACAAATTCTTATTTTCAATGACTGCCTAGGAACAGTGGGTTAACTGCCTGTTCAGGGGCAGAATGACAGATTTGTACCTTGTCAGCTCGGGGATATGAACTTGCAACCTTTCAGTTACTAGTCCAACGCTCTAACCACTAGGCTACCCTACCTATTTCTGCCCTATTTTTAAATATGAAAACATTTCTATAACCCTGCTTTCACTTTGTCATTATGGAGTATTGTGTGTGGATTGATGAGGAAAAATTATAAATACAACCGTATTACAATAAGGCTGTAACGTAACAAAATGTGGGAAAAGTCAAGGGATCTTAATACTTTCTGAATGCACTGTATATACACAGGACTCTACAGTGTGACAATTTTACTTGCATATGCACATAACTAGTTTTCTGTGTGACCTGGAATTTTAATTTAAGTTCACTAGTGTGCCTAAAAAAACGAAGGATTCTAGCTTTAGAAATTGTGCTCCTAAATTTCATCGTGAAATTTCAACTTCAGTTCACAATTGGGGGACAAAAAGCAAAAAAGCCTCCTTATCTGATAATGGGGTGGTAGATACCCAGTTTCCGTTATGGCTCGGTTCCGGTGCGCATATGTGATGTAATATGGAGGACTCAGTAACACAGCCTTTTCCCTATAATGTAAACTCTAACGCAAATTACTTTAAACGTATAGCTTACATTTCCACAAAGTCTTTTGCACTCATGACTACTGGTTTTAATTTAATTTTCAGCCGACTTTACAAGCAATTACTTTGTTTTTATTGTTACAAATCAACTTGCAAGATTGCTAAATCTATATAGCCTGCTAACGTTAGCCCAACCAGTAACCTATTTTGCATTAAGTAAATATAATATCAGTAAATGTTCAAACATTGAAGCCTTATTATAATCCGCCCCCAAAAATGTATTTTGTTTAGAGTAATAACTACTGATTCCATGCTATTTGTAAAAACAGCTGCGAGATACCATCCTTTTCTCTGCAACTAAAAAATGATTACTTCTATTTTTAGCTGATATAGGACTGGGTACATTGAAGCAACATACAACATTATCTCAATTTGATATGTTACACCGGCAAGTATAATAATATTTGCCAGGGCATATTAATTATAAATCCTATTATTACACATGGCGATGTAGGAAGCTTAAAGGTTAGCTAGCTTGCAGTGTTTAGCCAACTTGCTAGCAAGGGAAGATCAGATGAGACTCTTATTTTGCATTCACATCAAATGAGAAGACCACAAGAGAACTTCTGTCACCCCCTTGTGAATTTTGTTATTTGCGAGTCTGGATCAGTGAGGTATCATGTTACCGAAAGATGGTCACGTTTTAGAGTAAAGTCCATCAGCTCACGCACGTGCATAGATCTACGGATGCTAAGTGTGTGTAAACTTAAAGCAGGATATAATGTCAGTGCTAGGGTCTGTCTGCATTGCTTCCAACTCTTTTGTTTTCAATACTTTACAATTGTGGCTTTGGGCTATATTTTTTCTTCAAATGTCATGTGTGGAGTAAGATTTAGGCTACACAATGTTTTCATTGTTTAGAAAACCAGGAGCTAGGCTGTGTGTTGCTGCCGAAGCATAGCATAAGGCCTAGTTGAAGTTGATGGGCTAGTATTTTGTATTTTGCAAGGATGTTGCACAAATTTCTAGAACTTCAGTGTTTTGGGAGTACGAAGATGTATCTGTCTATATGGACACTAAGCCTGGTTGATTCTTTCTTTCTTAGGCAACACACCAAAAAAACTCCATATCGGCTGCAGAGACGGATGACTTAAGCTTAAGTTTCCACTCCGGTGACTTTTCCCAAAGAAATCAAGAGCATTTAGACTTGTCCCCCACCCACAACCTGTCAAACTAGTTTTCAGATTTCCCTAGTATAAACATTTTTGAAAGTGATAATTTTGTCTCTTATGACAGAGTATCAATGTAAACCAGTCCATTCATACTTTGTATAACAGAAACCCATAACCTAGATCACAAATAAACCCATGAATATAGAATGTGTAGACTTGACTGATGTATACCATTGTGGTGGCATTTATATCTTTAGGGTAAGAGACGCAAGTAAGAACAAGTAAATTTAACCATCTAGGCCTATAGTAGGCTAATCCCCAACCATTCAAAGTCGCTGCCCATTTTAAATGCTTATAGTTGATGAAGAGCTCCATAGAGTCCAACTAGGGCATATTCCCCTCATTTTAAAATAATCCCTCTGGTCTTTCACAATGCGTGTTTATCACTGATCTGGGTCGGAGGTGAATGGTCGTCCCATTCAGTGAGCTTTAGTGGGCACAGAGGGAGGAGCACCAGTTCATCTGGTCTGTTTTCACTGGAGAAGTGGAAGGTGCATACAAGAGCTGGGTGGAGAGGAGAGAGGAGAGGGGAGGGGGGGGGGGGGCACTCATAGGATAGTTAGTCTTGTTCCCTAAAACAAACTATGAGGAAACTTTGACCTTGATTGGCTCTATTGTTTAAAAGGCTGTTGCCAGCAGGTCCCAATTATGTCTAATCCACTGGCTTCTTCTCCTCATCACCTGTCCTTCCTTTTCTTATGTCCTCTCCTTCATGATCACTGGTCTAAAATAACATAACAAAACATGATGATAAACTAAGGCCTAAGGCTTGTTTGAATACTTATGAAATGCATCCCTCCTTCCTGAGCTAATGATTGAACACAACTTCCTTCACCAATCCGGTCACATCAGATCATCAGTTACTGATTATAAAGAAAGGAAGGATTCGCTGTCTTGTGAAGGGAAGGTGACAAGGAACCTGTTTAAAAGCATTGGGACACATCCATCTACTTCCCTCTCCATCCTTCCTTCCCTCTCTCCTGTCAGTTTTTTGGCTCTTTAAATCCAGCTTGTAGATTAACTATGACGCAGCCAGCCTCAATCATTCCTGCCTAAGCTGCTCTTATTTAACACTGGGAAATGAATGCCTTCTTTGCTTTGTCTTAATCGCACCAAAGCTGGGGACTGTTGGGAAAGATTTTAGAAGTTTAGCATTATGAGCCACTGCCAAGGGCTCCGGGCGGTGTGGCTCATCTAGTCAGTCATTGATTCATCAGAGAATTGGTTATCTTTGATCTTGTCACTGTTATGTATCGGAGTTCAGCCAATGGGCTTTGTTTTGCTTAGTGTTCAGAAATTGAGATTTGATGACGTAACTAGTTTGAATGCAGAATGGGTTGTTTGACTCATGCACACGTATACTTGTGAAATAGTGTTATTAAGAGAACTTTGGATGAAATGTTACCCATTCGCATCTCATATGTTTGCCTGACTACAATATTTTATTTTGATAGGTTAATAAATACATTGTTAATTGTGGCATGTTTACCTGCCTACAATACCCAGTGTAGTGGGCATATATTGCAAGCCCATAGTAAGTCAATAAGGCTAAATGGCTAGCTAGCCACAATGAATTGACAGCAAATCATTTACCTGGCATAACATTAGTTTAAGGTCGTTTTTGCCTATTAAACTAGCTAGATTATTATGATTCACACATAGCTAGCTGATAGTTATGAAGATCCAGATGACATTAAAAAAACTGTATCGCCATTAGCCTGTCAGGCAGCAGATTGAGTGAATAGGCAGTAACGTTACAGGGCATAGTTTGACTAAGGTTTCTCCCGACTCCCGCCCTTCCACTAAACATTTTTGGGGGACGGAGTGGATGCTACCAGTGGTGACTGTGTGATATCATCAGCAAACCACAACTGATCACCTGAAGTCATTGTGAAGACCCCACAAGACCCCTAACAGTGCAACGACATAAGCCTTCAGTGCTTCCTCTCACCTTCCGCCATCTAGCTGCTCGCCTCCTGGATCGAAATCCTTTTAGCTGTTGGTTCTGTGTATCGTCTGGATGTTTATTTGTAGCGTAGCTAGTACTAGGGCCGGGACAATATCAGTATCTCTATATACAGTGGGGAGAACAAGTATTTGATACACTGCCGATTTTGCAGGTTTTCCTACTTAAAGCATGTAGAGGTCTGTCATTTTTTTCAATCATAGGTGATAGCTTTCAATTAATTTGCATTTTATTGCATGACATAAGTATTTGACACATCAGAAAAGCAGAACTTAATATTTGGTACAGAAACCTTTTGTTTGCAATTACAGAGATCATATGTTTCCTGTAGTTCTTGACCAGGTTTGCACACACTGCAGCAGGGATTTTGGCCCACTCCTCCATACAGACCTTCTCCAGATCCTTCAGGTTTCGGGACTGTCGCTGGGCAATACGGACTTTCAGCTCCCTCCAAATATTATATGAGAGCTGGAATTGTTACTGGTTGGTAGGTGATCAAGTACTTATGTCATGCAATAAAATGCTAATTTAATTACTTAAAAATCATACAATGTGATTTTCTGGATTTTTGTTTTAGATTCCGTCTCTCACAGTTTTATTTTTAATGCACTGTTATTTTACATTAGCAGTCTTGACCCAAACTGCTACAGACCTATATCTATCCTACCCTGCCTTTCTAAGATCTTCGAAAGCCAAATCAACGAACAGATTACTGACCATTTCGAATCCCACCATACCTTCTCCGCTATGCAATCTGGTTTCAGAGCCGGTCATGGGTGCACCTCAGCCACGCTCAAGGTCCTAAACAATATCTTCACTGCCATCGATAAGAAACAATACTGTGCAGCCGTATTCATTGACCTGGCCAAGGCTTTTGACTCTGTCAATCACCACATTCTCATCGGCAGACTCGACAGCCTTGGTTTCTCAAATGATTGCCTCGCCTGGTTCACCAACTACTTCTCTGATAGAGTTCAGTGTGTCAAATTGGAGGGTCTGTTGTCTGGGCCTCTGGCAGTCTCTATGGGGGTTTCACAGGGTTCAATTCTTGAACCGACTCTCTTCTCTGTATACATCAATGATGTCACTCTTGCTGCTGGTGAGTCTCGGATCCATCTCTACGCAGACGACACCATTCTGTAAACTTCTGGCCCTTCGTTGGACATTGTGTTAACAATCCTTCAGGCGAGCTTCAATGCCATACAACTCTCCTTCCGTGGCCTCCAATTGCTCTTAAATACAAGTAAAACTAAATGCATGCTCTTCAACTGATCGCTGCCTGCATCTGCTCGCCTGTCCAACAACACTACTCTGGACGGCTCTGACTTAGAATATGTGGACAACTACACATACCTAGGTGTCTGGTTAGACTGTAAACTCTCCTTCCAGACTCACATCAAACATCTCCAATCCAAAGTTAAATCTAGAATTGGCTTCCTATTTCACAACAAAGCATCATTCACTCATGCTGCCAAACATACCCTTGTAAAACTGACCATCCTACCAATCCTCGACTTCGGCGATGTCATTTACAAAATAGCCTCCAACACTCTACTCAATAAATTGGATGCAGTCTATCACAGTGCAATCCGTTTTGTCACCAAAGCCCCATATACTATCCACCACTGCGACCTGTACACTCTCTTTGGCTCGCCCTCGCTTCATACTCGTCGCCAAACCCACTGGCTCCAGGTCATCTACAAGACCCTGATAGGTAAAGTCCCCCCTTATCTCAGCTCGCTGGTCACCATAGCAACACTCACCTGTAGCACACGCTCCAGCAGGTTTTTCTCTCTGGTCACCCCCAAAACCAATTCTTCCTTTGGCCGCCTTTCCTTCCAGTTCTCTGCTGCCAATGACTGGAACGAACTACTAAAATCTCTGAAACTGGAAACACTTATCTCCCTCACTAGCTTTAAGCACCAGCTGTCAGAGCAGCTCACAGATTACTGCACCTGTACATAGCCCATCTATAATTTAGCCCAAATAATTACCTCTTTCCCTACTGTATTTATTTTTTTATTTTTGCTCCATTGCACCCCATTATTTATATTTCTACTTTGCACATTCTTCCACTGCAAATCAACCATTCCAGTATTTTACTTGCTTTATTGTATTTACTTCGCCACCATGGCCTTTTTTTTGCCTTTACCTCCCTTATCTCACCTCATTTGCTCACATTGTATATAGACTTATTTTTCTACTGTATTATTGACTGTATGTTTGTTTTTACTCCGTGTGTAACTCTGTGTTGTTGTATGTGTCGAACTGCTTTGCTTTATCTTGGCCAGGTCGCAATTGTAAATGAGAACTTGTTCTCAACTTGCCTACCTGGTTAAATAAAACAAATAGGCTATTATGGTTGCCCGAACAGGCAAGTGAAATTTTGTCTTGGCAACATAATTTGCTTTCACTCTAATGTTTAATTTGTACATGTGCATTGCGGGGCACAACAAAAAAGAAACCAAGCCAAGCATCACACAGTTCTTTTCCCTAAATTCTCTTTTCCCTCCGTGTCCCATTCACTCAATTGCGTTCCGACGGCTCCCTTCACACACACTGAGTGTGCACACAAGCTCCCTTTAGGCCTACAGAAATAAATGCCTATAAAATGGGATAGGATATACAAGCTACATTCCTTGCCAAATGATGAGTTTTATCACAAATTCAAAATGGACTGGTTGATTTTGAAGTAGGTCGATATGTTTTGCAACAATGAGCTGCAGTTTTCGAATAATTGCGTCCAGTCTATTTTTCGAATAAGCTACCTTGTGAACTGCTAGTGCCTTTTAGAATTGGTTAGACTGGGCTATAACCCCCCTAAACATACAGGTTCCACCCTGAAAATATGCATAAACTTGATATAGACAGTGTATTTTCATCAGAATCATTAAGATTGTGTTCCACGATATAATAGAACCAGTTGATATTATGCCTTCAATAAATGAATCTTAATTGGCGCTTGCTTTTTTTATTGAGTGAATATACACCGTGTCCTGTTTATTTGGTACACCACTCCATTCAAGAAAATGGTTTGCTCCTACAGCAAGTGAGTCATATGGCTGGGGCTTGCTATATAAAGCCGGCAGACAGGCATTTGGTTACTGTTCGATTGAACGTTAGTGGGCCTAAGCAACTTTGAGCGTGGTATGATCATCGGTTCCAGGCGCTCCAGATCCAGAATCTCAAAAACATCTGCCCTCTTGGGCTTTTCACACACAACATTGTCTAGGGTTTTACCAAGAATGGATGTTTTTATTTATCGCACCAGTCAGCGGCCGTCCTGTGGGCAAAAACATCTCTCTGATGAGAAAGGTCGAAGGAGAATGGCAGGAATCGTGCAAGCTAACAGGCGAGCCACAAACAGACAAATAATGGCGCAGAATGGCATCTCGGAACACAGAACTTGTCGATATTTGTCACAGATTGTATTTGTATTTAACCTTTATTTAACTAGGCAACACAGTTAAGAACACATTCTTATTTACAATGACGGCCTACCGTGGAACAGTGGGTTTAACTGCCTTGTTCAGGGGCAGAACAATTTTTTTCCCTTGTCATTTCGGGGATTCGATCCTGCAACCTTTCGGTTACTGGCCCAACGCTCTAACCACTAGGCTACCTGCCGCCCCAGATGGGCTATTGCAGCAGACAACCACACCGGGTTCCACTCCTATCAGCTAAAAACAAGAAGCGGCTCCAGCGGGCGCACGGTCACTGAACAATTGAGAAGTGGAAAAATATCACCTGGTTTTATGAATCCTGGTTTCTGTTGCGTCATGCTAATGGCAGAGTCAGGATTTGCTTTAAGCATCACGAGTCCATGGACCCAGCCGGCCTGATACAGGCTGCTGGTGTGGGGAGTGTTCTCCTGGCAAACGTTAGGTCCCTTGATACCATCTGAAGCATCGGCCATTTCTGACACCTTGTAAAATCAGTACCTCAGGCAGTTCTGGAGTGTGTATGTTGTACAAAGCGGAGGCGTTTTAAATTCCATGTCTTTAGGGTATTCTCTCTTCCCTCTTCTAAACGCACCAGACTGATAAACTTGGTGATCCCCAATGAAATCAGCCCTACAGTCTCTGTTCCCTTGAACCCGATTTCTACTTGGCAGACATGCACACACAAACAGCCACCCAAGGCCAGTGGGGGAAAGTGCATGGCTGTTCAGCAGAAAGTGGGGAATGTGGGGAAAGGTCAGTGGCTCTGGCTGATCCTAAGAGCAGATCGTCCCTACACACACACACGCACGCAAAGCGTCTTCAGCTCAGACAACACCAGACACTCAGACCTTGGGCTCTCCCTCCCAACAACCGGTGTCTGTAGAAGAAAAACAGCCTTGCCTGCCCCATGGCCCACACGTGCTGTGACCTGGAGGCTAGCCTACTCGTGTATTTTTCTCATGCATACACCCACTCTCCTCCCTTTCTGGCACACAATGACGCAGAATTTACACTGCGTGTGTGTCGGTGCATTTTATTTTTTTGCTTACTTCTCTATCCGCCCCCCATTTTTTCCACTCCCTCTGTTAGTGGTTAGCTGGATCAATTACAGTTGTTTAGAGTTTAACAGCTGGTGCTCATCTGCAGCAGGCCAACTCCAGGCCCGCATCGGAGACCTCTAACCTGGCCCATATGCTGTGTGTCTATGGGGAGGCTCTATCTGTCTTTCTGGTTTGGAGGTGCACTGGGTGAGGCTGTCTCAGCTGTGGAGGGTTCTGTTGAATGGGACCAGGTCAAAGCTTCTTATGACTGTGCCTGTTACACTTACATGGAAGCCTTTCATTATCTCTCCAGTTAAAACAACGTTGAAGTGTTTCATGGATATAATTCGATGTCTCGATTTGTAAAAGGCATTCCGATTGAACGGTCACTGTATTCTGTGAGAACCGCTCCGATTGGTTGCAACACACCAACGTATCCTCCTGAACCACCACCAATTTGGAATACATCATTCCTGTAACCAATCTGTAACAGATCTGTACTAACTGGCTGTTCCACTCCTCACCAACAGGGCGGGAATGGTGACACCATGATCGAGGGTGGCTGAGAGTCAGGGGAAGCCACACAGCGGCATGGAGGGCACCAGGGCCACCATCTTGGCGCCGGTCAGGAGCGACGACCCTCGGCGGGATCGGAAGCGGCGTGTCGGGGGTCCTGTAAGGAAGGGGGGTGTCTGCCAGAACAGGACAGCCTCCCCACATGGGGAGTGCACCTCGGACGGAGAGAAGGAGCCGGAGTCAGCCTTGAAGGAACTGAAACCAAAGGGGCTGGGCAAATGGGATACTGAGGGGGAGCGAGGAGCGGAGGTGTCGCCTGAGGGGGAGGACGTCCTTTGCTCCTGGGAAATGGGCTCTCAGGATCAGGAGAAAGAGGGGAAACAGAAGGGGAGTAGTAACAGCCAGAGCACCTCCAATACAGATAGCCCTGCCCCCTCCAGCAGCTGCACAGGTGAGAGAGACGCTCACACTCACACAACTGGAATCTCCACTGTGGACAGAATCATGACTTCGATAGCTTTGTACTAGTTGAAGATTATTAGTGAAATGTGTGTGCTACGTCTGTGTTGATCAGCCAGTGACAGGGCTGTTCTTTATAGTATGAACACACAGCATCACCTTTCACTGCTCACACAGTAAATTCCCTTTGACGTTTACTTTTAGACATGGCTCCTATAACGAGTCCCCTCGTTAACTTGACTTTAAAAAACGATGTTCCAATCTAGAACTCAGTATTCTGATCTATATTGAACAAAAATATAAACACAACATGTAAAGTGCTGGTCCCAAGTTTCATGAGCTGAAATAAAAGATCCTAGAAATATTCCATATGCATAAAAAGCTTATTTCTCTCAAATTTAGTGCACATGTTTGTTTACTTCCATGCAATAAAAACAACTCTAAAACATGCAGTTTTGTCACACAAATGTCTGAAGTTTTGAGGGAGCGTGCAATTGTAGTGCAACTGATGGTAGGAATGTCCACCAGAGCTGTTGCCAGAGAATTGAATGTTAATTTCTCTACCATAAGCTGCCTCCAATGTCGTTTTAGAGAATTTGTTAGTACGTCCAACCGGCCTTACAACCACAGACCATGTGTAACCACGCCAGTCCAAGACCTCCACATCCCGCTTCTTCACCTGCAGGATCGTCTGAGACAAGCACCCAGGCAGCTGATGAAACTGTGGGTTTGCACAAGCAAAGAATTTCTGCACGAACTGTCAGAAATTGTCTCAGGGAAGCCCATCTGCATGCTTGTCGTCCTCACCAGGGTCTTGACCTGACTGCAGTTTGGTGTTGTAACTGACTTCAGTGGGAAAATGCTCACCTTTTTATGGCCACTGGCACGCTGAAGAAGTGTGTTCTTCACGGATCATTCTCGGTTTCAACTATACCGGGCAGACGGCGTGTATGGTGTCATGTGGGCGAGCGGTTTGCTGATGCCAACGTTGTGTACAGAGTGCCCCATGGTGCCAGTGCGGTTCTGGTATGGGCAGGCATACGCTATGTACGTCGACTAAAATAGCATTTTATCAATGGCAATTTGAATCCTGAGGCCCATTGTCATGTCATTCATCGTCCACAATCACCTCATGTTTCAGCATGATAATGCTCAGCCCCATGTCGCAAGGATCTGTACACAATTCCTGGAAGCTGAAAATATACCAGTTCTTCTATGGTCTGCATACTCAGCAGACATGTCACACATTGAGCATGTTTGGGATGCTCTGGATCGAGCTATATGATAGTGTTCCAGTTCCTGCCAATATCCAGCAACTTTGCACAGTCATTCCACAGGCCACAATCAACAGCCTGATCGCTGCATGAGGCAAATGGTGATCACACCAGATACTGACTTGTTTTCTGATCCACACCCCTACTTTCTTTAAAAAAAAGTTATCCGTGGCCAATTCCCAGTCATGTGAAATCCATAGATTAGGGCCTAATTTATTGATTTAAAATGACGGATTTCCTTATATGAACTGTAACTCAGTAAAATCTTTGAAATTGTTGCATGTTGCGTTTTATTTTTGTTCAGTGTAGCACTGTTCTGATCTAGAACTTAGTGCCTATGGGGGCAATCAATACAGTTACGTATTGGGATATTATTTTTGACGATATAGCAATATCATTTTTGGTCTAGTTTGCTATACCTGCACAAACTCCAGTATTTTTCATTCATAGTTTATTTCTACATTTTAAAAAAAAATAGGGAGCCAATTTGTGTCAATGTAAATGTGTTCAGCACCTATTTCCATGACTAATGGCGGTCTCTTGTCCCGCTGAGGCATACATGAGAAATATGTTTGGAACATCAAATAGCAATAAAATCACAGTATCGAATCGCATTTAGAATCTTGGGATGCATATCGTATCGGCACGTAATTATCATGACAACTGGGATTTTTCTGTCATAGAAACCCTAAAAAATATGTATTTATTTATTTATTATATATATATATATATATATATATTTTTTTTTTTTTTATTTTTTATTTTATTTATATATATATTTATATATATTTATATATATTTTATATATTTATATATATTTTATATATTTATATATATTTTATATATTTATATTTATATATATATATTTTTATATTTATATTTATATATATATATATTTTATATTTATATTTATATATATATATTTTTATATATATATATATTTTTATATATATATATATATATATATTATATATATTTATATATATATATTTATATATTTATATATTTTATATATATATATTTATATTTTTATATATTTATATATATTTATATTTATATATATATTTATATATTTATATATATATATTTATATATATATTATATATATTTATTTATATATATATTTATATATATTTATATATTTATTTATATATATATATATATATATTTATTTATATATATATTTATATATATTTTATATATATATATTTTATATATATTTTATATATATTTTATATATATATATATTTTATATATATATATTTTATATATATTTTATATATATATGTGTGTATATATGTATATATATATATATGTTATTATAATCTGAGAACCAACCATCACCAAAATAAGAGTCAGGGGAATTGGAAAAATTGGCACTTCTTACATAACATATGGTCAAGCTGCTCCCACAACAGCTCAATAGGGTTGGGATCTGGTGACTGTGCTGGCCACTCCATTATAGACAGAATACCAGCTGACTGCTTCTTTCCTAAATATTTATTGCATAGTTTGGAGCTGTGCTTTGGGTCATTGTGCTTTGGGTCATTGTCCTTTTGTAGGATGGAAATTGTAGTGATAGCCTTCCTATCGCTCCATTCCAATCACTTCTCAAGGTCCCTTTTACCCTGTACAAATCTCCCTTTACCACCACCAAAGCACCCCCAGACCATCACATTGCCTCCACCATGCTTCACATCTTCATTTTTTTTGTGTTTCACGAATGTTCTTCTTTGTGTGATGCGAACACCTCAAACTTAGTTTTGTCTGTCCATAACACTTTTTTCCAATCTTCCTTGGTCCAGTGTCTGTTCTTTTTCCCATCTTAATCTTTGCTTTTTGTTGGCCAGTCTGAGATGTGGCTTTTTCTTTGCAACTCTGCCTAGAAGGCCAGAGAATCCCGGAGTCGCCTCTTCACTGTTGATGTTGAGACTGGTGTTTTGCGGGTACTATTTAATGAAGCTGCCAGTTGAGCACTTGTGTGGCTTCTGTTTCTCAAACTAAGACACTCTAATTTACTTGTCCTCTTTGCTCAGTTGTGCCCCAGGACCTCCCACTCTTTCTATTCTGGTTAGAGGCATTTTGTGCTGTTCTGTGAGGGGAGTAGTACACAGCGTTGTACGAGGTCTTCAGTTTCTGTCAATTTCTCGCATTGAATAGCCTTCGTTTCTCAGAACAAGAATAGACTGATGAGTTTCAGAAGAAAGTCTTTGTTTCTGGCCATTGTGAGCCTGTAATCAAACTCACAAATTCCAATGCTCCCGATATTCAACTAGTCTATGGAAGGCCAGTTTTATTGCTTCTTTAATCAGAACAACATTTTTCAGCTAACATAATTGCAAAAGGGTTTTCTAATGACCAATTATCCTTTTAAAATGATAAAACTTGGATTTGCTAACACAACGTGCCATTGGAACACAGGAGTGATGGTTGCTGATTATGGGCCTCTGTATGCCTATGTAGATATTCCATAAAAAGCTGCTGTTTCCAGCTCCAATAGTCGTTTACAACATAAACAATGTCTTCACTGTATTTCTGATCAATTTGATGTTATTTTAATGGACAAAACATTTGCTTTTCTTTCAAAAACAAGGACATTTCTAAGTGACCCCAAACTTGTCAACGGTAGTGTACAAACACAATCCATGTCTCAATATTCTCAAGGCTTAAGCTCCTCCTTTAACCGGTCTCCTCCCCTTCATCTACACTGATTTGACATCAATAAGGGATCATAACTTTCACCCGGTTAGTCTGTCATGGAAAGAGCATAATGATTTGTATACAGGCAGTCTCCTTGTGGAGTGCAACGAGAGAGGCAGGTCATTATTGCGTTGGACTAGTTAACTGTAAGGTTGCAAGATTGAATCCCCCGAGCTGACAAGGTGAAAATCTGTCGTTCTGCCCCTGAACGAGGCAGTTAACCCACCGTTCCTAGGCCGTCATTGAAAATAAGAATGTGTTTTTAACTGACTTGCCTAGTTAAATAAAGGTATAAGAACTATATATATTTATTTTTAAGTCGGCACATCAGCGTCCAAAAATAACGATTTCCGATTGTTATGAACTTGAATTCCGATTTAATCGGCCGACCTCTAATATGTACATGGCTACCTCAATTGCCTCGTATGCCTGCACATCAACTCGGTACTGGTACTCCCTGTATATAGCCATGTTATTTTTACTCATTATTGTTATTTGTTATTCACTGTGTATGTATTCCTCATGTCAATATTATACATTTTTTAATTACATTTATCTTTTTCTCTGCGTTGTTGGAAAATGACTTGGTAGTAAGCATTTCACTGTTCGTTTACACCTGTTTGCGAAGCATGTGGAAAATGAGATTTGATTTTGATCTAGAACTTGCTGTGCTGATTTAAAACGGTGTGCTGATCTAGAAATCAATGCTGCAATCTAGAACTGTTTTGACTGTACAGTCGGCCTTTACCTCCATTTTGTCTGTGTTTATACTCTCTGAGAGAGAAATTGTGCTCAGTAGCCTGTCAATGTTTTCCAGCAAAAAGACTTAGGGGCAGAATCCAAATTAAGAATTTACGCCTTTCCTACGCACGCCTTTCCTATGTACTTCTCAGTATTTGGTATTCAGACTTCTCTTATTCAGTCACGTAACATGCTTTGCAGGCGATATTCCCTTGTGCGCACTGAATCAATTCAACAGATTAAAAATGTATCTTAGGCTGTCCCTTTTCAATGCGGTGTACCTTTTTTTTAAATTAGAATTTTGTCGACAGTCTACAATACATTGAACTGGTTCAGAAAATAGGGATCAATTAAAGACCCATCGTTGTTTCTGTTTCAGCACCAACTAGTAGATTTAAAAATACTCTTGTAGATTATTTTAGGTACATTTTAGGTTTAGGAAAGTAAGTATGAATTTAAAAAACAGGTTTGGAGAGCCTTTACGGTCAAAATATATTGACAAATAAAAAATAGTTGTTTGATTCATCCTGAAAGTTGTCATAGCCATGAAATATTGGAAGGTAGGGGGGGAAATGGTACAATAGGGGTTGAACTATAGTTCTATAAATCTACCCTAATTCTCTCTGATCATGGAACTGTATGACAACTGGTCCAGTCGTCGTGAATCGTGCTCCGAGTTTAGTCTCCTATGTGTGATCTGGATTCCATAATGATTAAAATAGGCTACATGTCCCAACATTATTGCACAACGTTAGCCTAATATGCTTGCGACACTCAGGAACAATTTACAGACGTGACACAGGAAAGGTCAACGGAATGATCCAAAATATAAACTGTACATTTTTAAACAACTAACACTAAAGTGACGGTTTATAAATGTATGTGGGTATTACTGACGGTGGCTCCTGACAGTGGCAAATATTGAACATGATTAGACATTTAAGTAAAACTGAGAGAAGCCCACAACACAGGCTATAATTGAACCATTCTAAAGCGCATGAATCAACTCTGCTGTTTTATTCCCCATAGCTTGGGTGTCCAAATGTCTTCCACGTAAATGAGGACATACAATTATTATTCGACATAACGGCGCAGCTGTTTATAGCCCATTTCTCTGTGGAAAAGGGTCCGCAATGCATGTCATTTGAATGATTTTTCAGTTTGCTGGTTTCATATTTGTCTCCAGGGATCATAAGGAAAAATAGTCTAAAACGATTGCTATGTGCACTTTACAATCCCCTTCTCGAAATGGACTACTCGTTTACCTAGCTCTTATCAATAGCTCTTCTCCATTTAGAAATTACTCTGCATGGAGAATGCTGTTATTTATATCGGGGACAAATACATGCTTTTTCCACTTTGAACCGACAGGTTCCCTCGACCATATTCATAGTCTCCTTGTGCATAAAGGTGGTGGAATTAAGTCAAGGTCAGAATACGGCTTATCCGTAGACACACCTCCGCCACACCTTCATTTCTCAGATCTCCACCCCAAACGGAATAGCGGGTGAATAGCATGCTATTCTCATTCTTAAGTTCGGGGTTAGAATACGTTTAAAGATATGTGTATAAAAAGGGAATTATGTTATTTTTTAGCACGCTTAATTCAGGTCGGAATCGGGGTCCATTATACTTCAACTGCAAATTGTATATATCTGAGTAAGGCCCATGGAGGACAACCTACAGTGCGACGGGCCGACGTGACCATGCTTGTAAAGAGAGCGCTTTATTTGACTATTACATTGCAACAATGAATTGTCCATTGAGATTGTGGTGAGAAGAAGTCACTTTGCTGGGTCATGATGAAATCCTCACAGGAGGTCCAAAGACTGCAACAATGTCTTCTCACGTAACACACTTGATCTATTTTTGAAGCGTCATGGAGCTACTCAGAAAAGACTCCCCAGTGTTAAAATCTGGTTTCCCTTGACACCGATTTGAGTTGGGCGTACATGTTTCATACCCAGCTGTGATTGCTTAAACAGGATTTGAAAAATAACAAATCAAACTTTATTTAAACGTTTTGTATCACAATATGCTTTACAATACTCCTTCACAACCTTGACATAGCCTACCTTATAAACAAACGGTCGGCAAGTAGCCTTAACTTAATCTGCAGGAATAGATCTCGCCAACAAACGTTTTTTAGAATGGCCAGCCATGTGTCCTTGTGAGGGGCCACTGACTTCTCCTCCAGATACAGATACCCTTTTGATACGGAGCGCTGTTTGTTTTTGTTTAACGGCCGAGAGATTGTTATCTCTAATCCACAATCCACATATACGCACACATGCACACTTAACCACCCACATCCTCAGTACATGGAGCAGTTTAGTGTGTCCCGGTATAGGGCTCTGAGTTGGTGTTTTTAACGTTGAGCTGCTCTCCCTCTGAGCCATCATACCAACCACTGTCAGACCAGCCAGCTACTGTACCCACTTTCCTCCACCAGTGGCCCCTGAGTTTGGGAAACTTTGGTCCAGAAATTCTTTACTTTACTCTTCTTTATAGGATACGTTTCTATTTCCTACATTCCGGTCAGATTTGGCCTCCTCTCCCAGCTCTGCCAACCTACATTTTCATCTCTGGCCATTAAAGCTATGCTTGTGTTGGAGATGGCAAATTCGCAAAAGAACCGCAGTGTGGATAGGCTGTGGTCTAGTACGGAGGTCAGACCAGTTGAGCTCTTTCGGTTAAGGTTTTTTTTCCTTAAACAATTGAGAATGAGTCTGACTACACTCCGCTCTATTAGGCTTTTTGGTTTCTCAAGATCAACGTGTATTACACACTGTACCTGGGCTTCAGGTAAACCGTATCGCTGCAGACAAGCAACATCTAGTGTTAATCTCGAAACGGCAACAGGCTCTGTCACTGACTATAATAACACTCTTCTCAGGTGGTGAGCAACAGGCAACCATCATTCTTAAAGCTGCAATCAGCAGTATAGAAACAATAAGTGTTTACCCACCCCTGTTTCGGTGAAAAGCTGAAGGATGGGGCTGGTAAAATGTAACCACTCTCAAATTTATAGACCGAGCTATGGATGCAAAGACTGACCCTCCATGAAATCAAAATGATAGTTTTAACCATGTTTTGTGGCTATACAGTACTTATTTACATTTACCTTGTTTACAAATGTTGGTGTAAAACAAGTGTATATTTTAGGGTTCTGATGGGGTATGACAGTTCCTGAGGCATTCATTAATAATATTCTTTGGGAATCAATAGAGAGAATGAGAGGTGTGTGTGTGGTTTAAAAAAATGTATGTAGCAACTGCTGATGGCTCCTTTAAGTGATGACCATGGGGGGGGGGGACACCAGAGATGGAAAACCACACCAGAGCTACACAGTGTGTGTCCTGCATGTGACTTTTGGAGAGGAAAAAAACAACCTCAAAGGCGGCAATCAGGGGCTTCATGTTTAATGCTGTTAAGCAGAATCTAGGTTATACAAATAGAAAAGCAAGTTGACTGAATTCCCCTGTCATTAAAACCCTCTTTTTGGACTGACTGTCACGCATGCGCACTATGGCTCATTCTTTGCGTCCTCGCCTCCTCCTAAGCCGTTTTGGAGAAAATCCAAGGTACCTCCCTTCTGACCTTCTCCTCCAATGGGTTTTGGGAAGGAGTCAAGGAGAGATGTGAGGAATGGAGGAAAGATGAATTGAGGAAAAAGCCTCAGAGGAAAGTGGTCATGGAGGAGGCATGGAGCACCACCCATGCTGGTCTTGGTCAGTCTGCTCTTGCGGTGTTACTTCTCCTCGTGATAAATTCCTCAGGCGCCTAGGCCTCTCCTCCCACACACAGAGGAACTCAGACCCCCTGTCTCTCCTGTTGTGTGGCCCGACGTCGCCCAACCTGCCTGCCCCGACTGTGCTGGGTTTCCCACGCTTTCATCCTGGCCTAGCAGCGCAGCCCTCAGGTTTTTATCCTAGAATTAGAACGGATAGAATAGAACACCCGTAACATGGTTCTAACATGGTTACATTGAGGTGTATTGTCCGTCCTACCTACTCTAGTTCTGTGGAGTGTACAGAGTGGATAGAACAGAACGCACTCGGATTCCAATTTCTGAAATGGAACGTGGCCTTAAAACGGAATGTCCCTCCTTGCCATTCTACTTCTAAATAGGGTGTTGCGACATCCCCCTAGAAACAGAACAGATGCAACAGAACTCATGGTTAGAACATAATAAAACTCGCATGGTTCTATATTCTGAAATGGAACGTAACTTGAGATCTGATTGTCCCTCCTAGCCAGTGTAATTCCATGGGATCTCCGAACCATTAGCATTCTTGGCATACCTCCTGGGCTCCACTGGGAGAACTCTTTGGCAGGCAGCAGCAGAGATCAAACCCCAGGGAGGAACTGGCTGGAACACACCAGCCGATTCCTGACACACTCGCACATATAGAAACATGGACATGAGCACACACAGCTCGCATTGCACATATACATAACATCTTGAGGTAGCGTTGGTAAATTGACACACAGCCCAGTCATACCCAGAGCCAAATAAATACTATACAGACTGTCCAGACTGGTGTCACCAACAATAACTTTTTAGTTTGTAGTCTTGATTCGAGTCTCGTCCTTGTTTTACGTTCAGCTCTGTACGGTCGTTCCAGTATTACAGAGAAATTAATTCAATGCTTTCATATTACACATGTTTTATGTGGATTGTGAAATATGAGTAATTGTACCTTTTCACTAGTCCAAAATATAATACCAAGACATTTTATATGAGGAGATGTTCCTTGTCTGGTCATGTGATCAGGACAAACTCCGGTCCGTAGTTAAACTCAGAAAGGACCATGTAATAACAGAACCTCTCTCCGTCTCCAGATCTGTCCCAGACGTCGTCTCCATCGCTGTCGGACCAGCTCTTCCTGGGTCGAGAGGAAGGGACGGGGGCCGGGATCAACGTGGAATGTCGGATCTGTGGAGACAAAGCCTCGGGGTTCCACTACGGAGTACACGCCTGTGAAGGCTGCAAGGTGAGGAAGCCGAGAGGGAAGGCATGAGGACATCCCAGGAGACTCCCAGGATGTCAGTGTTTTGGAGTCGCCCACTGCATAATTCATAAATCTGACCTTTTCACTTTTCCAATCAAATCTGCTGCTCTTTATATCTAGACATTTTTTAAAAATGATTATCTAATATACATTTAGCTTTTTTATTTTATTCACCCCTTTGCTTACTCTTTCTCTCAGGGCTTTTTCCGCCGGACCATCCGTATGAAGCTGGAGTACGAGCGCTGTGAGCGCAGCTGTAAGATCCAGAAGAAGAGCAGGAACAAGTGCCAGTACTGCCGCTTCCAGAAGTGCCTGCTGCTGGGCATGTCCCACGACGGTGAGACACACACACACACACACACACGGATCACCTTTCCGTTCCCTCATTTTCACTTTAGACAAAGTCAAGGATGTGTACCCTGTGAGCATACCCAATTTATGGATGTACACTGATAGGGGTTTTCCTGGTTGTTCCCAGCGATCCGGTACGGCCGCATGCCGGAGGCGGAGAAGAGGAAGCTGGTGGCGGGCCTTCTGGCGGGAGATAAAGCCCCGACCACCAACCCCAACGGTTCGGACCTCAAATCGTTGGCCAAGCGGGTCAACAACGCCTACCTGAAGAACCTCAACATGACCAAGAAGAAAGCTCGCAGCATCCTCACCGGCAAGAATAGCTCCAGCCCGGTAGCGTATCCATATGTAAATGAAATATAATACTTTTAACACCAGCTCAGTACTGTATCAATATGTAAAAATGATACATATTTACATTTAACATTTACATTTAAGTCATTTAGCAGACGCTCTTATCCAGAGCGACTTACAAATTGGTGCGTTCACCTTATGACATCCAGTGGAACAGCCACTTTACAATAGTGCATCTAAATCTTTTAAGGGGGGGGGGGTGAGAAGGATTACTTTATCCTATCCTAGGTATTCCTTAAAGAGGTGGGGTTTCGGGTGTCTCCGGAAGGTGGTGATTGACTCCGCTGTCCTGGCGTCGTGAGGGAGTTTGTTCCACCATTGGGGGGCCAGAGCAGCGAACAGTTTTGACTGGGCTGAGCGGGAACTGTACTTCCTCAGTGGTAGGGAGGCGAGCAGGCCAGAGGTGGATGAACGCAGTGCCCTTGTTTGGGTGTAGGGCCTGATCAGAGACATATAATGCATTAACACCAGGTCAGCTCAATACAATATACATATGTCAATATTATGCATACAGTCCCTTCATAAAGTATTCACACCCCTTGACTTATTCAACATTTTGTTGTCACAGCCTGAATTCAAAATTTATTAAATCTTTTTTTTTTTTTCTCACCGATCGACACACCCCATAATGGCAAAGTGAAAACCTGTTTTTAGGAATGTTTGCAAGTGTTTTGAAAATTTAAATACAGAAATATCTCATTTAAGTAAGTATTCACACCTCTGAGGCACTACATGTTAGAATCACATTTGGCAGTGATTACAGCTGTGAGTCTTTCTGGGTAAGTTGCTAACAGCTTTGCATGCCTGGATTGTACAATTTTTGCCCATTTGATTATTTTCAAAATTCTTCAAGCTCTGTCAAATTGGTTGTTGATTATTGCTGGACAACCATTTTCAGGTCTTGCCATATATTTCATGCAGATGTAAGTCCAAACGGACACTCAGGAACATTCACTGTCTTCTTGGTAAGCGACTCCAGTGTAGATGCGGCCTTGTGTTTTTAGATTATTGTCCTGCTGAAAGGTGAATTCATCTCCCAGTGTCTGGTGGAAAGCAGACTGAACCGGGTTTTCCTCTGGGATTTTGCCTGTGCTTAGCTCCATTCTGGGTCCGTTTTATCCAGACCTTAACGGTTATAAGCATACTGGTACTCTGAAATGTGTTGTATTGGATTTGCCACAAACATAACACTTTGTATTCAGGACAAAAAGTAAATTGCTTTGCCACATTTTAAGTATTACTTTAGTGCCTTGTTGCAAACAGGATGCATGTTTTGGAATATCGTCTTTAAAAAAAATCTGTCCAGGCTTCCTTTTCACTCGGTCAATTAGGGAAAGGGGATACCTAGTCAGTTTCACAACTGAATGCATTCAACCAAAATGTGTCTTCCGCATTTAACCCATCAGAGGGGTGCGGGGGGGCTTCTTTAATCAATGTCTGTTATTGGCCATTAAACTCTGTTTTAAAGTCACATTTGGCTTCATGGTGGCATCCCTGAGCTCAAAGGGATTTTCAATGTCTGCTTTTCAATATTTTTTTTTACCCATATACCAATAGGTGCTCTTCTTTGAGAACTATTGGAAAACCTCCCTGGTCTTTGTGGTTGAATCTGTTTTGAAATTCACTGCTCGGCTGAGGGACCTTACAGTTATCTGTATGTGTGGAGTACAGAGATACCAGTGATAACAAGGGTGTTGAAAACTTATTGACTAAAGACATTTTAGCTTTTTATTTGTTTAATGAATTTGTAATAATGTTTAAAAACATCATTATACTTTGACATTATGGGGTATTGTGCCAGTGACACATCTACATTTTAATCAATTTAAAACTTCAGGATGTGAATAGTTTCTGAAGGCATTGTAATTGTTACCCAGAAATTATTTGATAATGTAGCTGCTGCATTGGGCCTTGAAGTAATTTCCATGCACTTCAATTGTGTCCATGGCCATTTTTGATTCTGTCATTTCAATCCACACTAATCGAAGTGACAAGAATGTCGCCTACACTCCAGAAGGGCACTTTAGCACCAAGGAGCATAGGCTATACTGACTTCACCTCTGCTCACACTGCCTGGCTCTCCAGTAGCGTTGGTTGCCTAGCAACCTAGCTGCTGTGTATGAATGTGTTGTAAAAACCCTGCTTGCCTTGATGCCTTATCACTGTTGTGTCTGAGATCGTGGAGGACAGGGCAATGGGCCAAATGTCGGTGTCACTCAGAACAGCCTACTCTTTTTCATGAGTTGATTTACAGGTTGGCTGTGTGCTTATTTACATTTTAGTCATTTAGCAGACACTCGTATCCGGAGCAACTTACTTACATTAGTAACATTTTTACATTTTTTTCTTTCTTCCCCATACTAGTCCCCCATGGGAATCGAACCAACAACCCTGGTGTTGCAAGCCTCATGCTCTACCAACTGAGCCACACGGGACTTGTCTGCAAACACTGTCTTCCTAAACTAGGCCCAGGCAGAATGGCCTTACAGAATGCAATTTCAAGTGAAAGGTCTGTTTAGTGTTGTCATACTGCTATTACTTAACTAAATAACCCCCCTCCTCCCGTAGCCCTTCGTGATCCACGACATGGACTCGTTGCACCAGGCTGAGAACGGGCTGGTGTGGAACCAGCTGATCAACGGGACGCCGCCCAACAAGGAGATAGGGGTTCACGTGTTCTACCGCTGCCAGTGCACCACGGTGGAGACGGTCAGGGAGCTCACGGAGTTCGCCAAGAGCATCCCCGGCTTTGTAGACCTCTTCCTCAACGACCAGGTATATACAAGAACACACCAATGATCAATCAAGACCAGGTACAGTAAAGCAACATTCAATCAAATCATCAATCCATAGTTTTGTTGGGTGAGTCATTGTACAGCCAGGAATGTCATCTATAGTTAGCTATATAACATAAAACATGTATACATGCTGGGCAAAAACCCAGTAAAAAAAATAATTTAAAAAAATTGAGATGTTGGACTAGTGATATTCAGGCTGCTGTTCTCCCTCCCCCCCACCAGGTGACGCTGTTGAAGTACGGCGTGCACGAGGCCATCTTCGCCATGCTTCCCTCGCTCATGAACAAGGATGGGCTGCTGGTGGCCAACGGGAAGGGCTTTGTGACCCGGGAGTTCCTGCGCAGTCTGCGGCGGCCCTTTAGCGAGATCATGGAGCCCAAGTTTGAGTTTGCCGTTAAGTTCAACGCCCTGGAGCTGGACGACAGTGACCTGGCCCTGTTTGTGGCCGCCATCATCCTCTGTGGAGGTACGTGCTGGTTCTGTACTGGTACTACCATGTTATAATTCAGTACTATGCACTGTCATAATAAGCCTAGCCAAGCTGAGCTTAGTGCTGAAATCGTGTACAAGTTTGTTTTCTACCAGTTGACATACAGCATACTAAACCGCTTCTCCCACTCCTCCTCTCTCCCTCCACCTCCGCTCTCTCCTCCTCCCAGACCGTCCGGGGCTGATGAACATCAAGCAGGTGGAGGAGATTCAGGACAGCATCCTGCAGGCCCTAGACCAGCACCTGCTGGGCAACCACGCTGACTCACATTACCTCTTCCCCAAGCTGCTCAACAAGATGGCCGACCTGCGCCAGCTGGTCACAGAGAACGCCATGCTGGTCCAGAAGATTAAGAAGACTGAGTCAGAGACCTCACTGCACCCGCTGCTGCAGGAGATCTACAAGGACATGTACTGACTGGACTGAACTGGTTTTAGCTTTCTACAACAGCGGTGCTGTTCACTCACTCCTGTTTCCTGTGAGTGGGAATCACAGGGGGTGCATGTTTTTTGTTCCAGCACTAACACACCCGGTTCAACTCCTCAGCCAATCAATCACGACCTTGATCAGTTGAGTCAGGTGTGTCAGCGTTTTTATTCTAATGTTTTTTAAAATAAAAGCCTGAGGAAAAACGGATACCTGAAATGGCAATGTGCTGACTGGTGGGAGTTATGACTATGAATATAGCTGCACACTCTTGTTTCCGATGCAATTGATTTCTAAAGAATCACCATAGTTTGGGCAGCAAACTGCCTTCATCAGGGTCTCTTGACTGTCTGGACTGGACGGAATGACATTCTGATTGGGAATGGAGCAATGGACTAATACAAAGTAATACACACCCTACCACATATTAAACATGCGTGGAAGTGGTTGGGTGTCCCAAATATATATATATATATATGTATATTATAAAACCTGATTTGAGCGGTTTCAAGACATAATTGATGTTGTTGTATAGCAGGCTTTTAACTGTGGTTGGACAGGACTGATACAGTTGACTGCTTGTAGTCTCCTGCTCTCAATGTGGTGCAGAGGTATTCCAGGAGAATAGCAAACAGCTCCCCAACCAACGCCACAACAAAACCAAGACTACTTTTATTTCCCCACTTCTATTTTTAGACCGATGATCAGCATTGCTATTTTTATACAACAGATTTTTGTAGTCTCTCCCGATGAGGAGTGTTTTTTTACAACGGTCAACCCGTTCTTAACCCTGCAGTTCAGGGTTATCATCAGACTGTTCTGCCATTTTGTTTGTGCTACAAACTCTCTAGAGGTTGTGATGCTGATATTCAGAAAAGGGATGGTTCTGCTTGCCTGTAGAAATAAGAGGGTCGTCGGCAACCATGGGCATCCCCATTCCTAAGGCCCTTACCCTGGAATCAGCTATCACCAAACCCCCTTAACTCTCCTTTCCTCATATGGATACCTTCAGTACAAATTCACACCTGTCAACCTCCCAATTTATCTGCCAATCATAGAACGGTTTTGATTGATAACTCACAACCCCCCCCCCCCCCTTCGTGTCATTACCCCAGACACTGTCTGATAGTAGGAGTTAATATTTGTACCTTCAAAGTTTAATTCCCTCCATGCCACTGAGCCCCCTCCCCTCCTGTTAGACCAGGAAGTACATGGACATACTCAGTCAGTCTCACTTCTCAATGGACACACATTTATAGATTCTTACAACCTCCTAACCTCAACTTTTGTTTTATTTTGTGTACAACTGTTGGGTCTAAAACCATGGGACAATTCTGTGTTGTCATACTGTGAAGGTTAACCTGACCCCGGGGTCTGTGTAAGATGTTTCCATGTATGATTTTACTTATGTTTACGCTAGATTACTTATGCATAATTGAAGTATTATTTGTATGTATTTTTTCAGCCAGGCGGTGTTCTGTAACCTGAGCACTGTCGATAAGCCAAACTCTGAAGCCGGTCTCGTGCTTCCCAGTCAAAACAGTTCACGCATATATTACAACAACATCATGTGACGTTTTGTTGTTCGGCAGGGTTCTTTCCAGCTGTTCACGCACACGTTTTTTTTTTCTTGAGACAAGTGTAAGTTCAGTAGCCGACGCCTATGCCCCTTAGTCGGTGATAGGTCAACAGTAGGGGTGGGAACTATGAACCGGATTGTTCAAAGAAGTATATGCTGTCATTCAACGAGAAAGCGCAGCAGCAGCCAGGCCCTACTGTCTGCACTGCACCACTAGTTTTCATGCACATTATTTCACTTGATGTACTGCATCAAACATCTAAGACCTCCTCAGTGAAAACGTCAATTTTTTTGGAGGAAGTGTTGGCTCAAGAGGGATAAATAACAGTAATATTGCCACTTTTTTTCTTGTTTTTCAAGAGAAGGTTTTAAAGGGAGTACGCAAGCACAAACATTCGCTTCGCCTAGCCGAGTTCTACTGGGAGCAAACCGAAACCTATGTATGCGGCGGATGCCTTAACAGTAAAAATCTCATATGATGAGCTTCCCACTCGTTCTTTCCCCCCTCTTCTCATTCTTCCACTGAGTAGGGTGTGAAAAATTTGTCCAGCTGTCGGTCAGTCGCACAGTCTAACTAAAGACTATTTTTGTAATACTTCGAGAGAAATGGATCCTCCTCCTTTAATTGCTCCCCTCCTCCTTTCCATCTTTCACTTCAGTCACTGGTCTGAAAAGCCTGATCACATGAAAGCAATACAGAGAAGACTTCTGTGGGAATTCCACCATAGACTTGACCTATCCCTTCCTTTTTTTCAGTGATCAACTGAAGGGGGTTGAAATGCATGCCAACAGTTAAGACATCACTGCTAGAAACATATTGACTTGTTCTATTGCTCTGGACAAACCCATCATAATACTGAAGCTGTTGGAATTCTTAGTTGCAGGGGGACCAATTTATTTTGCCATGAGAGGAAATGGGTTTATCCTCCATTCTTTAGGTCAACCAATCATGGTAACTGATGAAATACTGCATGTCCTACATAGAAATTATTTCAATGATATGTAAATCTATTTTTATTATGTTCTATATTGTGACAATTTCTTTTAGTTTTTGCAGTAATTATATTATTACAGTACCCGTTGAAAGTTTGGACACATCTACTAATTCCAGAGTTTCTTTTTACGTTTTTCTACATTGTAGAATAATAATGAAGACAAACTATGAAATAACACATATGGAATTATGTAGTAACCAAAATATATTTGAGATTCTTCAAAGTAGCCACACTTTGCCTTGACAGATTTAGCACTCTTGGCATTCTCTCAACCAGCTTCATGAGGTAGTCACCTGGAATGCATTTCAATTTAATTTGTGGAATTTCTTTAATGGATTAGAGCCAATCAGTTGTGTTGTGACAGGGTAGGGGTGGTATACAGAAGATACTCCTATTTGGTAAAAGACCAAGTCCATATTCTGGCAAGAACAGCTCAAATAAGCAAAGAGAAATGACAGTCCATTACTTTAAGACATTACATTTCAAATGTTTTATTTCAAGAACTTTTAAAGTTTCTTCAAGTGCAGTTGCAAAAACCATCAAGTGCTATGATGAAACTGGCTCTCATGGGAATTACCACAGGAAAGGAAGAACCACAGTTACCTCTGCTGCAGAGGATAAGTTAATTAGAGTTAACTGCACCTCAGATTGCAGCCCAAGTAACAGACACATCTCAACATGAACTGTTCAGAGGAGACTGTGTGAATCAGGCCTTCATGGTCGAATTGCTGCAAAGAAACCACTACTAAAGGATACCCATAAGAGGAAGATACTTGCTTGGGCCAAGAAACACGAGCAATGGACATTAGACCGCTGTAAATCTGTCCTTTGGTCAGATGAGTTCAAATTTGAGATTTTTGTTTCCAACCACCGAGACGCAGAGTAGGTGAACGGATTATCTCTGCATGTGTGGTTCCCACCGTGAAGCATGGAGGAGGAGGGGGGGCTTTACTGGTGACACTGTCTATGATTAATTTAGAATTGAAGGCACACTTAACCAGCATAGCTACCACAGCATTCTGCAGCGATACACAACCCATCAGGGTTGCCCTTAGTGGGACTATCATTTGTGTTTCAACAGGACAGTGACCCAAAACACACCTCCAGGCTGTGTAAGGGATATTTGACCAAGGAGAGTGATGGAGTGCTGCATCAGATGACCTGACCTCCACAATTCCCCGACCTCAACCCAATTGAGATGGTTTGGGATGAGTTGGACCGCAGAGTGAAGGAAAAGCAGCATGCATAGTCTTCAGCATATGTGGGAACTCAAGAAGCTGGTTGAGAGAATGCCAAGAGTGTGCAACGCTATCATCAAGGCAAAGGGTGGCTACTTAAACAAATCAAAATATATTTGATATTCTAACACTTTTTTTGGTTATTACATGATTCAGTATGTGTTATTTCATAGTTTTGATGTCTTCACTATTATTCTACAATGTCGAAAATAGGAAAAATAAAGTTAAAAAAACCTTGAATGAGTAGCTGTGTCCAAACTTTTGAATGGTACTTAGTGTATGTGACTCCTTGCCCATACAGGAGATGGGTTGCCAAATTGTTACAGTTGAAGCGCTTATTCAAAAGATATGTCTATTTTAGCTCACAGGAAGTTGCTCAAGCACAACTCACTGATCTGATGCTGACTACCTACAGCAGAAATGTTCTCACAAGGTTGCATTGGCAATGTTCTGTTGCCAAGTTGAAACGATGATGATGATAATAAAGTGATGTGTTCAACCACCTGTTCTGGTTACAGTATGCTGTATCCACTTGGAGTCAGTGTACCCTGGGGTGTAGTTTCTCCCCCTGAGCACCTTTTTTTTCTTCCTCTAACTGTCTTCCTTTCTCTCAGTAGGAATATTTTTATTTTCTGCTTTTTGTCTGATGCCCGTGGATATGTCATTGTCACAGACCACCTGTGGTTATTATTCAACTTTTATTGACACTTTTTGTGTCAGTAAATTTCTAGAGATATGGTTTGGTGCTGAACTGTTCTAAGTTGCTGTCCATGCTCTTGTCTCTGACTGCTTGCAGACAAATGACTATGCCGCCCCCTCTGAATTCCCTTAACTAGCAGCACTATTACTTAACTAAAGAAGTTGTCAATAAAAACCCTTTTCCTTATTGCGTTTCAGTTACTGAATAGAACATGTTACAATGAAATGTCAGTAAAGTATTACTGCTGCACAATATATTTTCCAAGAGCAAAAAGCTAAAGAACAAAAAATATAAGAATCTCAATGGTTGAATGATTAATTTATTTCCCCATACAAATGTATGAACACAACTAGCAAAGGTCTGAAATATTCTACCGTCTACAACTGCATAGTGTGCATTTCCTCCCATTTAACTTCTGTGTAAACACCTGGTGTTAACTGATGGAAATAATACGATTTCTACCTTATGTATAGAACTTCCTACAAATGGTTGAATTAAACATTCGGTAATACTTTTGATGTGTCTCTTACTTGCTTGACTACATGTGATGTTCTTGTTTTCAATTATTGGATTAAATCTCACTAGCATCACTCTACAGGTGGTATCATCATTGGATCTGATTAATTTGATGCCATGCAATTTATTTATTTTGAGGACTGCAACCATAGAAATATAATTTATTTATACCAATTAATAAGCTATTGTCAACTTCCCATATATGGTTATTTTACTCACTGCTCAGTCATATGCTCACTGTCACCCTATTTGTATCACTATTTTATCAGGGAGTGAGCCCTTAGGTCTCTTTTACAGATGAGCCCAGAATTACAGAAAATATAAATACAAAATGCAAGCAAGAAAGAAAAATGAATAACAAAGTTGTAAATCAGCTTTTTGAATTGACATAGACAGAGGCACAAAAAACTCAAATGTAAGAACATGTTGACGATTTTTTTCCACAAATGAGGTGCGAGAGATCTAAAAGCTGATTTTACTTAACTCGGTTGAGACCAAAGGAATTTCCAGTTACCCATCCCTGAGACCGGGTGTAAAAATAGTTTGGAAGATGCAACTGGGGCCATGTAAATAATTATGCTACTCATTTTAAATCCACTGGTGGCACCTTGTGTGAACACAAAAGTCTGTGACCATGAAAGTCTGCGACCAGGCACAGAAAAATCATTTTGTTGCACTTTAAAATGTGCATCCTGCGACCTACTGTGCGGGATGGAAACAGGATCCCCCCCCCCCCCCACAACGTAACAAATTACAAAAAATGTAATCAAATAAATCAAACAACAATTACTGTTGAAAAATAAACAGATATGATCCCGACACAGGCTCAAGTGAAGCCTGGGAGGGCGGGACGTTTTCCGGGGTCAGTACACCTCGCAAGTCTTCAGATGCAAAAGTACCAAAAACGATTCTGCAACAGCCACAAATGTCTAGTTTATTGGACTTATTTGAGCCTTGAGCCGTACGTACAGCTTACAACTGTTGCAATGAACGCCACAAAATCCACATTTTTAACACACGGTATCTTCAGTGGCAGCAAACATTTACTTCAGGCTGTGGTGCATGCATTAACATATCTTCACTAGCATCACGCGCTGCTTAATTAGTCCTCAGCATCCACCTATCTGACCCGCGTTGTGACGTCAGAACGCGGCCAGAGTGTCGCCTTACGGTTAATGTAGTCATTCTACAGATTCAAAATTGGCCTACAAATGCTTACATCGTTTGCATTATGCCAGCTGAATCTCCCATAGTAACCGTGCCATTGCAAAAACAAAACAAAGCTAAATATAAGGTGGCATGTAAGAGGATAACGCTCTTTTTATCTTAAAATTCAGAAAATAGGCGCAACATTTAACATTTAAGTCATTTAGCAGACGCTCTTATCCAGAGCGACTTACAAATTGGTGCTTTCACCTTATGACATCCAGTGGAACAGCCACTTTACAATAGTGCATCTAGGTCTTTTAAGGGGGGGGGGGGGGGGGTGAGAAGGATTACTTTATCCTATCCTAGGTATTCCTTAAAGAGGTGGGGTTTCAGGTGTCTCCGGAAGGTGGTGATTGACTCCGCTGTCCTGGCGTCGTGAGGGAGTTTGTTCCACCATTGGGGGGCCAGAGCAGCGAACAGTTTTGACTGGGCTGAGCGGGAACTGTACTTCCTCAGTGGTAGGGAGGCGAGCAGGCCAGAGGTGGATGCGCAAAATTGTAGGAGTTAGACCCTCCCACGACTGAACGACTGAGAGGCTTATGGTTACTGTACTATAATATAGATGATTTACCGTTTATCAATGGTTGGATATTGAAATTATCCTATAAACGTTATGCTTTTAAGCTAATAGCCTATTAATTGATATTCCCGTGTCCATCCGATCCTCTTCTTTAGTTGTCTGTCGATGTTGTGCAATGTTATAGGCTTAGATGTAAATATTTATGTTGTTTATAATGGTTGGAATCCAGCAAATTTGGAGGTGGACATCCTCCCGCAGCTTAGAATGCTTCGCATATTATACTATATATCAGGGGTGGGCAACTGGCGGCCCATGGCCCCTGTTTGGTGGGCCCATGGATAAAAAATGTAAACATTGGGTGGGGGGGACTCAGTCGGGTCTCAATTTAGAGTTAGTGGGGGCCCTCATGATGAGTTCTGTTATTTTGTGGCCCGCAACCCCATCAAAGTTGCCCATCACTGATGTAGATTATATGTTATATGTTTGACATCATATGTTTACATCATATCTGCAAGGAACATCTGAACCAAAGAATGAACTCTGGTCAAAAGCTGTGCGCTATATAAGGAATAGGGTGTCACTTGAGATTGACCCAAAGATTAGTGCAAAGCACAAAAGACAATTGATTTAGTGACCTTTCACATAATTTGTCTTCATGTATCATTGGAAGTAGCCTAGTCGCAAACTCTCAGTTAATGTGTGTGTGTGTGAGAGAGAAAGGAGGGGGAGAGAAATAATATTTGTTCAAAGGAGACAGAGTGCATGTGTCCATCTGTTTACAAATGTAAGTGTGTGTGTGTGTGTGTGTGTGTGTGTGTGTGTGTGTGTGTGTGTGTGTGTGTGTGTGTGTGTGTGTGTGTGTGTGTGTGTGTGTGTGTGTGTGTGTGTGTCAGGTCTGTATACCGACTGTCAGGTGACAGCCTGTCGCCACTGGCTTCCTTCCTGAGAGTGTTTTCTTTGTTGAGGTGTGAGTGTGTGCGTGCCTGTGTGAACTGCATGTGAACCCAATGAGCTGTGCCAGATGAATGCGTTCAGCAGATGTGTCTGAACAATGACACTCCAGAGACCTCACTGACCCTCCAGCTATTATTTTTCAAGGACAGGCTAGTCTCAGGCCAGGGTATCCAACCTACATGCAGAGTGGAGCCCACCGAGGGTTGCCTGTCTACCCAGACTCCTTGCTCCAGCCAAACCCTCCCAATTCCCTGGGAAACTCGGACTGTTACCCCCCACTGTGTTTGAATGGGGATAGGATTGTGAGACTGTAAAAGCTAGCAGATAAGCACTTAGTTTACAGGCATTGTGACAATTATTTATGATTGATTTTTGTCTTATGTGTTAACTCAAGTCTCTCACCAATTTTTTATTGAACCTTTATTTAACTAGGCAAGTCAGTTTAGAACAAATTCTTATTTACAATGACTGCCTTGTTCAGGGGCAGAACGACAGATTTTTACCTTGTCAGATCAGGGATTCGATCCAGCAACCTTTCAGCAACCTTGGCCCAATGCTACCTGCCGGCCCCGCAGGATACCTCAATTCCCTTGTCGCTATAGTGCAAGGGCATCAGTATTACCAGAGTAGCAGACCCTTATCTCTACTTTGTATTATAAATGGACCTTGGATTTTATAACATATCACTTGGGCAAGGCAGGTCAGAGTTCAGCATGAATTCAGGATTTGGCCAAAGCTTTTGATATGGTAGAACATTCCATTCTTGTGGGCCGGCTAAGGAGTATTGGTGTCTCTGAGAGGTCTTTGGGCTGGTTTGCTAACTACCTCTCTCTAAGGAGTGCAGTGTGTAAAGTCAGAAAAGCTGCTGTCTCAGCCACTGCCTGTCACCAAGGGAGTACCCCAAGGCTCAATCCTAGGTGATCCTAGGATTTTTTTTGTTAAATGCTCTGCAACAAAGCTTTCATAGTGTCCAACAAGCTTTATCTGCCCTTAACCTTGTTCTGAACACCTCCAAAACAAAGGTCATGTGGTTTGGTAAGAAGAATGCCCCTCGTCCCACAGGTGTTATTACTACCTCTGAGGGTTTGGAGCTTGAGGTAGTCACCTCATACAAGTACTTGGGGTATGGCTAGACAGTACACTGTCCTGTTCTCAGCACATATCAAATCTGCAGGCTAAAATTAAATATAGACTTGGTTTCCTCTATCGTAATTGCTCCTCTTTCACCCCAGCTGCCAAACTAACCCTGATTCAGATGACCATCCTACCCATGCTAGATTATGGAGACATAATTTATAGATTGGTAGGTAAGGGTGCTCTCGAGCGGCTAGATGTTCTTTACCATTCGGCCATCAGATTTGCCACCAATGCTCCTTATAGGACACATCTCTGTACTCTATACTCATCTGTAAACTGGTCATCTCTGTATACTCGTCGCATGACCTACTGGTCAATGCTTATTTATAAAACCCTCTTAGGCCTCACTCCCCCCTTTCTGAGATATCTACTGCAGCCCTCATCCCTCACATACAACACCCATTCTGCCAGTCACATTCTGTTAAAGGTCCCCAAAGCACACACATCCCTGGGTCGCTCCTCTTTTCAGTTCGCTACAGCTAGCAACTAGAACGAGCTGCAACAAACACTCAAACTGGACAGTTTTATCTCAATCTCTTCATTCAAAGACTCAATCATGGACACTCTTACTGAGAGTTTTGGTATGCCGTCATTGTAAATAATAATTTGTTCTTACCTTACTTGCCTAGTTAAATAAAGGTTAAATAAAAAATAAATAAATAAAATGTCTCACTGTACCTCCAATGCCACATCATGCCTGAGGACTTGTTCATTTTGGTCTTTGAGACTGCAAGAACCAATACTATTTATAGGGCTTTTGTATGAAGTTTTCACATGCTTACACTAGCATATTGGTGTTACCAATGCCAGTTATATAAATGTCTAAATCCACATATTCAATCCAGAAAATAGGCTAGAGATAGGCTAGAGATTATTCACAGGGGAAAAACTACAAATATGGCCAGAGCGGCAGCGCTGAATTTACGTCACCGAACCACGTCTATAAACAGCGACGGACTGCTCTTCTTCCTTCTTTTCAGTGCTCTGTCGCGTGCGAGCAATACCGTCAAAATGAGGTGAGCGAAAATGACTTCAAATAAAGAATAACAAGAAGTCAGATGTTATATTATCGTTAGTTAAATGCGTTCTATAGCTCTGCCGTGTAACTGGGTTCCCTTTAACCCCATATTTACGAGGATTTTGTGATTTCTCCTCTTCTATCGCAGTGCTACTAGCTTGCATGCTAACTCTAGAATGTGACCTAGACTCACATCCACATCCATCTAGCATTAAATCGTAATCATTTTCGTTCCGAACTGAGCTAAATAGTGCCGCACCTAACTGGGACTTGTTAATATTGCAATCGTTTTGTGAATTGTCCTTTTTATAATCAGACTCGTTACCAGTTTGTAATGTCAATTGCTGGCGAGAACACGCTACGGCTTCAAGTCTGTTCCGCAAGCAGAATGTGGGACAGGATGCACTTTCATGAGTTCTCAAAGATCTGTCTAATGTGGTATACTGTTATTGACACTGAAACATTTTGGTTGACTACAGCAAGGTATCCAGGGATATGCTCTATGAGGTGGTCAAGGAGGTCCAGGCGGGATCTCTGGCCAAGCCACGCAAGTAAGTTCCTTTGACTTTTAAAGACATGTTATTGCACATTGGTCTTTCGAATTTGGTATAATACTACATATTTGTTCATTCTCACACTGATCTCGATTCCTGTGATGTTTACCACATCCTTTCATGTCCTAAAGGTTCACGGAATCTGTAGAACTCCAGATCAGCTTGAAGAACTACGATCCCCAGAAGGACAAGCGTTTCTCTGGCACTGTCAGGTTCGGCACCTTTCCCATATCACCCATCCTTCTGCCTGTCTGCCCCTCTTTAGTCCTGTGTGAACTGGCCTGGTTTGGCCTGTTTGATCTGAACATTTGAAACTCACTTGCTCATTCCCAGTCCCTTTCATGCACACGCAAGACACGTATGCAGTCAAGTACAATCTCTCAAACACTAACAGCAGACCTCACACTTGCACACAAACTAAATTCCACTAGCAGGACTGGTGTGGGACAGGCGGTGCAGAAGTGTTTGGGTAGTCCGACTGAACCCCTCCCTAGGGAGAGGGAACCAGCGGGCGGACCCCTACCCTGGGTCTTAAAACATGAGGGGAGGCAGACGGGGGGGACTTCGCGCCCCCCTTGAGCCGACCATTTTAGTTAATGGTGTTGCTGGTGGAGTCCAGAAGAGAAGCCAGTCGGTGTGGTCCTGGTAAGACTCAAGAGTGCTCTTCTCTTGTATGAGTCATCCCTCTGGGTTTGGATCGGGTCCCGTTTGGAGAGTTACTGGATGGCCATGTTGGAAAGGGTGAAAGTAACTAGTCTGTACTGATCACAAGGTGCATAAGCTAGTGGTGTAAGGATTTATGTTTAAAGGTGGGTTTAGGGGTTTGCTCTGGTTAGAAGTCATCCATTCTAGCACGGCCAGATGGTGACGACTCAATGTGGTTTGTGAGCTTTACTGGTGTGCCATATGTTTGAACTTTAATGAATCACCCCTGTAGACTGAAGACCACCCCCAGGCCCAAGTTCTCTGTGTGCATCCTGGGAGACCAGCAGCATTGTGATGAGGCAAAGGCTGCAGAGCTGCCACACATGGACATTGAGGCCCTCAAAAAGCTCAACAAGAACAAGAAAATGGTGAAGAAGCTGGGTGAGTGGTGCTTTGAGTCACTGAGTTTTCATCTTATGATCCATCTAGGTCTTGCACTTTTCCACATCGGGTTTAGATTCTCTGTCCTGAAGAACTGGGTCCAAGTCTCGTGTTCTAGTCTGTCTCTTGGTAATTCTGACTCCCATTCGTCTTCCCCCATCAGCAAAGAAGTACGATGCCTTCCTGGCCTCTGAGTCTCTGATCAAACAGATCCCTCGTATCCTGGGGCCTGGGCTCAACAAGGCTGGCAAGTTCCCCTCTCTCCTCACCCACAACGAGAACCTTAACATCAAGGTTGATGAGGTTAAGTCCACCATCAAGTTTCAGATGAAGAAGGTACGGCTCAGTTTGGTGCCAGATACAGTATATGTAGTTGCATTTCAGATTGTACATGATGCGTGCATTCAGACTTGGAAAGCGTGTTATATGTAGACAACTTTGGGAACTGTTGGTGGGGGCCTTGTACATGGGCTACTTTGTTACTTGTCTGTAAATCCAAAGCTGCTCTGATTTCTGCCTTTTTTTTGTCAACCTGTCTGTGCTCATTGTGACCATGTCTCTTCCAGGTGCTGTGTCTGGCGGTGGCAGTGGGTCACGTGAAGATGTCTGAGGAAGAGCTGGTGTACAACATCCACCTGGCGGTTAACTTCCTGGTGTCTCTGCTGAAGAAGAACTGGCAGAACGTCCGTGCCCTCTATGTCAAGAGCACCATGGGAAAACCCCAGCGCCTCTACTAGAGGACAAATGCTTTAACTACCAATAAAAGGACAAATCACATATCTTCCCTTTGTGTTCTTGTTGTGCCAGATATCTTTGTGTAGTGCTGGGTTATCCTCTATGCAAGGGATTGTAAGATGTGATCTTAAAACCTAAAATATTCACTAGCCTGTTTTTGAAAGTAATGCACAATGCCTGAAGATTTTAACCATTGATATTTAAATGTCAAGATGGTTTGCTGTAAACCGCTTCTAAACTGGGCTAAATTAAGACGAGGTACCGATCTAGTGTTTACACATACTGTCTGCACCAGGGAGTGGCCAGTATATGGCACGAATGTGAAGGGGGGTTAGTGGTAATGTCTAGTTGGGATGCAGCTAATGTCAGAAAGTTGTTTGGGTCAAGTCAACCTTTTGCCCAATGCTCATAACCTGTTTATTTTGAATCTAAATTCTAACCATAATTTGAAGTCTGACATTTGCTTGTCAGTTTGGGATTACTTGCATGGGGCTAGCAGTGTACACCACTTGGGTGCTTGTTAAAATTGACAACTAATGCAGGCTGGTATTTGTCCTCAAGTGATTCATTTGAAGTGAGCATGGTTGATGATTTTAATTGCTTTGTTAGCATAATTTTTCAGATTTTAGTGGGGTTGTGTCAATGCAAGGGTCAGATAAAAATGACCCCTGGCACAGTGTAGTCAGAGCAAAAATGTGTACAACTATACAATGCACGTGTTATATAAATAGAAGCAGTCTCCTGTTGACCACCCTGCCTGTTGCGTGCCCTGGCTGTCACCTCCACCGTAGGGCACAAAGCCGCCATGACACTTAATCAGATTACGTTTCCTCTGCTCGGAGCAGGAGAGCAGAATCGGGGTAAGAACTGAAGGCTTTTGTCATCCTGTCTACCTCTAGCATTCCATGGAGCTCTAATGATTGGCTATAGCCCCACCATTACCGCTGAACCTCTTGGTGAAATTAGCCGTAGTTTATACCTATTCAGCTGTACAAGTGGCTAAAGGCATTCAAATTGATTCGGATTTTGTCGTGTGAAGGCCAGAAAAAATCCTTACGGACCACCCTGACATTACAACCGGGGGTGAGCAAAGGAGGGGGGATGTTTGGAACTTTGTTAGTGAGATACTATGAATCTAAAGCTTGACTGTCATTTTGAAAGTAACCCGCCAAAAATAAACCTTTTGCATTTCCATATGGGCTTTAGGAATATGACTGACAGTATACGGGGTTATCAGTGAATACCATGGTCTACGACCGCGCCAGTGCAATTAGTGGAGTTTACTCTGGCGGTCAAAAGCGGATATCACGCCAAGAGCCTACTGTTTCTGATGTTATTTTAATTTAGAAAACGATCTCCGCAAAAGCGACAGTTACAGGGGTGGTAAAAACAGCTTCATTGTCGTAACATCAGGGAAACTGGGAAGGAGCGGTACTTCAAATACAGCCATTCTGTAACATATTTCATTGAGCCTCTCCTTAATCGTCGGCCTTAACACGTTGCGGAAAGAGTTTAACTGTAGGCTATAGGAAACTCTGGGGACAGGTTGTCTGGATACCGGACATCCAATAAATTGTCAGATGCAAACAGATTATCTTTAGCAAACAATATTTCGTGAGGGCTTGCCTTGAACAAAACAAGCTGTTTACGATTTCGTTAATACTGGTGAACCGGTGTTTGAATTGTGTGGTTGCAAATATAAACAGTCCCTCGTCTCTGGTATAGCCTACATACATACACAGGTTACATTTAAAAATATATATATTTTATAGCGCTTTTCAAAGGATCTCAAAGCGCATAAAAAGTTAAACAAAACGATGGAGACAGTCTCAGTCGGTTTGGGATCAAGTTGGGGCAGTTTGGGCTGGAAAGGCAGTGTAGTTATCGTGGCGGGGGCATCGATGGGAACGCCAAGAAGAAACAACGACAGTCAGATAAAGCAGGCCCCGAGCTCTTCAACAGCCCACCACACCTGTTTCTCTGAATCGTCAGTCACTCCATTGGAGCCGCTTGTCTGGTCCTCCGTTGCCAGGAATGTATACTTTACAAAAATATAAACGCAACAATTTCAAAGATTTTATTGAGTTACACTTCATAACTCATGCCTCTTCAGACAACCCTGCAGGTGAAGAAGCCGGATGTGGAGGTCCTGGGCTACAGTTGAGGCTGGCTGGATGTTCTGCCAAAGTCTCTAAAATGGCGTTGGATGTGGCTTAAGGTAGAGAAATTAACATTTGGTTCTCTGGCAGCTCTGTTGGACATTTCTGCAGTCAGCATGCAAATAGCACACCCCCTCAACTTGAGATGAGGTGCACATGTGTAATGGTCATGCTGTTTAATCAGCTTCTTGATATGCCACACCTGTCCAGGTGGATGGATTATTTTGGCAAAGGAGAAATGCTCACTAACACGGATGTAAAGCAAGTTTGTGCACAACATTTGAGAGAAATAAGCTTTTTGTGCATATGGACTTTTTCTGGGATCTTTTATTTCAGCTCATGAAAAATGGGACCAACACTTTACATGTTGCGTTTATATCTTTGTTCAGTATAGCACCCACCGTGATGCCACGGCTGCTGAAAAGCTCATGAAAAGCCACCACATTTTGGCAGTGGATCACATAGTATAGTGATCAAACCCTAGAGCAGAGGTGGGCAATTCCAGTCCTCAAGGGCCTGATCAGCCCCAGCTAACACACCTGACTCCAATCACCTAATCATGATCTTTAGTTTAGAATACAATTTCATTAAATCAGCTGTGTTTGCTAGGGATGGAGAAAAAGTGTGACTCCAGTCTGGCCCTCAAGGACTGGAGTTGCCCACCCCTGCGCTAGAGCAACAAAAAAAACACTTAAAACATGTACAATAGCCTATTTACAGAGCTCACTGGCTAGGCAACCACTGAACTGCTTATATTAGGTCACATAACCAAGGAGCTATTGACTTTTTACATTTTGAAAAATGAATGTAAAATCTTGTTAGATGAAAATGGACTGACTAAAGGGTGTGCAATGTGTAGGCCCACTGATTGGACATTCTGAACCTTGTTTGAAGTCACCAGGTCACATGACCAAGGAGCTATTGAAATTTTACATTTTAAAAAATGCATGTAAAATCTTGTGATATGAAAATGGACAAACGAAAGGGTGTGCAATATAGAAGGGTTGTCAGTGGACATTCTGAACCTTGTTTGAGTCCAGAAGGTCATATGACCAATGAGCTATTGAAATTCAAAAATGTTAATAAATTAAAATAGTGCGAGATGTAAATTGACAAAAAATAAATGTGTGCGATGTGTGTCTTATGCCATCGGTTTAGCTAGAACCAGTTTTGAAAGTTTTAGGAGTAATGGTTAAATAGCTATTGAAATTGGAATAATTTTATTCGTCACTATGTTGACGGTCCCTAACTGCAGTTGGTGGACGTAAGGAAAACTACAGGCAAATATCGTCGAATATCCAACCCGAAACTGTCTTTACCTCGGTCTGGGTTGGCAATACTCATTATAGGAAACAGTCGGGCCGCAACTTGGACCAACAGGCAGTGGTGAAACCATTTGCACACAAAAAAATGAGAACTTAAGGAGAGCAGGGGATTCTCTCAAGTTGGATTTAATTTAATTTAATTTACCTTGAATATTTGCAGCCCATTTGTCCAGGATATTAGTCTGACAAAACCCGCTGAGTTAAACAATAAATAGTGGCTGAATGTATGCTCAAGCCGAATACTTTTTCCCTCATTGTTAGGCTGTTTGATGTGTCACATTATAATAAAACGTGTTTTAAATAGCAGCTAAATACGGTATATAGCTATAGATAGTACACTGAATAATGAAACAATCCCTAGTAAGCTAGTGTTTTGAGGGTGAACTGACGGCATTATTTCGCATTAAGACTGGTTTTACGGCCAACTTTCTGTCCAAGCTGGGAGAGAGCGCGGGGAAGGCTCATGTCATGCAGGTTCAGGTAGCCAATAGAGGACAGTTGTGTACTCTAAAAAATGATAGCTGCTATTGCGTCGAACATTTATTTTACAATCTGCAATGTTTGAATTTCCCATTTTAATTAGGCCTACTGAACAAGTAGTTCCATTATTGCCACCAGCGAGCAGTCTAAAAATGGCAGCATTGCGACACGGTGTATAGCTTCGTGAAATGTTAGGCTTAACATGAGAAAATGACGATCAAATAGGCCTACCAATAAACATGTATCAATTAGCATAAGCAAGGCCAAGCCCTGGCACCACAGAAATCCTATCATCGATTAGATAGGCATGCAGACATGCCGCAAGTTCAGAACCATGGACAGCGATCGTTACTCCGACTTTGCGGGGGTCCAGAGAAACTGTTTATGCCAGTTGTGTATGTGTGTTATTTTGGGGTTGAGCTTGATCTGTAATCTGTCTTTATCACCAGCCCTTGGAAACCATGAATACTTCCCTATTGGTGTGTGTGTTGGTGTGAGGGAACTCAGCTGGTGGGAATTCAAACAGCTGTCAGGGGAGCTTTAAAAAGCCAGGATAGGAAAAAGTGAACAAGGAGGAGGGAGAAAGAACAAGAAAGAAGAGAGAGAGAGAGATGGAAGGAGTGTGCTCAGCATCACCAGACCTACATTTGTCTGTGCTCAGTAGCTCCTGACAGACATAAAACATCCTTGGACACTCACCACGGGCCTGTCACCACACTGGTAAGAAAATAATGGTGTCCCATAATATTGTAACTACCCTAGTTTATAAGCATGGATATTGACTTTGCCACACGAGCAGTGGCGGATTTAGGTATAGGCCCAGGGCGGAATCTTGCTGGGGGCGGCAAAGGGGCGCCTGCACAAAATATTTTAGGAATGGTGACATTTGCGCAATTGGTTTTCTATTGCTCATTTGCACGTCACGTCAAGATATCATGTCACCGTGTGGGACTGTGGGTCAATTAACCTTGTCTGAGTGGGCGCCCCGATTCTAGTTTGTGAGCTAGGCAGGCTACTGCCTGGAAAGGTCTCCCACTCAGACGTACGAGATGGGGTTGGGGGCGGGGGTAGGTTGACCTCAGGTCTCCCCACTGGAAGCCCGAGGTAGGGGGAGCAGGGGAATCTATCAAATAGCGCACCTCTAACTTTGTACAGTACTAATGCAATTAGTCAAATCAGTCACACTACGAAATTCTACCAAATAAACCACAATTCATTCATAATACTGTGAATATACACTGCCGTTTAAAAGGTTGGGGTCACTTGGAAATGTTCTTGTTTTGAAAGAAAAGCACATTTTTTGTCCATTTAAAATAACATCAAAATGATCAGAAATACAGTGCAGACATTGTTAATGTTGTAAATTACTATTGTAGTTGGAAAAGGCAGGGTTTTTTATGGAATATCTACATAGGAGTTCAGAGGCCAATTATCAGCAACCATCACTCCTGTGTTCCAATGGCACATTGTGTTAGCTAAGTTTATAATTTCAAAAGGCTAATCGATCATAGGAAAACCCTTTTGCACCTACGTTAGCACAGATAGAAATTGCCAAGAAACAACGCTGTGTTCCACTCCCTTCACAGAACAGTGCAAACTGGCTCTAACCAGAATAGAAAAGGGAGTGGGGGGCCCCGGTGCACAACTGAGCAAGAGGACAAATACATTAGTGTCTAGTTTGAGAAACAGACGCCTCACAAGTCCTCAACTGGCAGCTTCATTAAATAGTACACGCAAAACACCAAACTTTAGAACGGTAGTGTATAGTTTCACAGACATATTGTTGCATTTTTTTTCTGGTTTGTATCAAATCCTTAAGAATAATATAAAACCAGTCTGCACACCACCAAGGTGAATTGGTTTAGTCTTGACTCTTGGTTGACAGTGTTGTATATATTTTTAAAATATTTTAAATGTTATGATTATTTATTTGTGTTGTTCCAAATGTCTGAATAGAAATGACAGTTGGAGGGAGCGCTGAAGGGGGGTTTCGCCCAAGGAGCCATACAAGAGAACCGCTACTGCACACGAGCATGCTTTTGTGGCACAGTCAATGGCGTGCTGGGCTTCGGGACAGAAGGTTGACTGTTTGATCCGCACTCCCTGCCCGTTTCATTATATTGGTCAGAGTGGGACAGTAACTCGCACGCACGACAGTAGGTGTTCTTAGCCGGTGAGCGCGTGCCTGTAATAAGACGACGAGGCATGGGCTAGCGCGAGGACTCGCTCTTTGAAAGGAGGATGTTGGAAAGTAATGAAACAGGCAGTGAGTGCGGCTCAAACCCTCAACCTTCTGGCCAGAAGCCCAGCACGCCATCAACTGTGCCACAAAAGCATGCTCATGTGGCAGAGTTGATATCCGTGGCTATAAACCAGGGTCGCTACATTATAATTTAAAATGGCTGTGCAACTGTTTTGGCAGTTTAGTAGATTGCATTGAGACATCAAACACGGTTTCAAAATATTGAAAATAAAAAGTATTTATTCAAGTTTTTAAGTCTTGAATAATTTTTGTGTCTAAATTACGGAATGTCTGCAGGCCCATTGGCTGAATTTCGCCACCACCACAGCGCTCGATAACTAAATATGGATGTTTCCCTTTTGTTATAACTATAAGATGTACTTCTATAGTAAATAGAGGCAAAAATAAAAGTTGACTTCATTGTTTAACTATGCTGCCTTTTTTAAAGAACCATTTGAGAGAGCTGAGAACAGTTAGGGGAGAGCATCAGCTTCATAGTGAAACAGTGACTGGTCTATAGAATGAGTGGTTTCAAATGACAAACAACTCTACGCAGGGAGATAGTCAACATGTCAGAGACATCTAAAGACAGCGAGATAGCCTCAGGTTTTACAGTATGCAACTGCTGTACTTTCATGTTACTGTCCAGTCCTCTGTTAAACATCTTGATAGTAACACTTGTACGTGTTTTCTTTCTGGAGTTTGTCGGTGATATTGTTAGTATCAGATGTGTGGGTGTTTCCTGAAGCAAGCCGGTTGTTCCTTTTTAATCCTCAGGTTAAACTCATGTAGTTAAAACCTCTTGAGTGTAGGGGGCAGTATTTTGATGTTTGGATGAAAAACGTACCCAAATGAAACTTCCTATTTCTCAGGCCCAGAAACTAGAGTATGCATTAAATTGTCAGATTAGGATAGAAAATACTCCAAAACTGTCAAAAATATTGTCTGTGAGTATAACAGAACTGATATTGCATTTGAAAACCAGAGGAAAATCCAACCCAGAGGTGTAGATTTTCCTGAAAGCTCTCTGTTCCATTGCCTGCCTTCGCTCCATTTAAAGGGATATCAACCAGATTCCTTTTCCTATGGCTTCCCCATGGTGTGAACAGTCTTTAGACATAGTTTCAGGCTTTTATTTTGAAAAATGAGCGAGAAAGATCACATCGCGTCATTGTATGGCTGGGTGCCAGCAGCGTTTTGCATGAGCAACAGCTTGGAGCAGACATTTCTCTCTCTCTTATTGAAGAAGCTACAGTCCCGGTTGAAATATTATCTTTTTTATATTGTAAAAAGAACCCGAGGATTGATTATAAAAAAATGTTTGACATGTTTCTACGAACTTTACGGATACTATTTGGAATTTTAGTCTGCGATGTCGTGACCGCTCGAGCCTGTGGAATTCTGAACATAATGGAGGTATTTTGGATATAGAAATAATCTTTATGGAACAAAAGGAACATTTATTGTGTAACTGGGAGTCTCGTGAGTGCAAACATCCGAAGATCATCAAATGTAAGCGATTCATTTTATTGCTTTTCTGACTTTCGTGACCAATCTACTTTGCTGCTAGCTGTTTGTAATGTTTTGTCTACTGCGAGAGATGTCCTTACATAAACACTTGGTATGCTTTCGCCGAAAAGCTTTTTTGAAATCTGACACGCCAGGTGGATTAACAACAAGCTAAGCTGTGTTTTGCTATATTGCACTTGTGATTTCATGTAAATTAAATATTTTTAGTAATTTAATTTGATTTTGGTGCTCTGCAATTCAGCGGATGTTGACGAAAATGATCCCGCTAACGGAATGGGTGCATCAAGTGGTTTTAATCATTGTCCGTTTTCTCTCCTCTCCTCCTCTGTGTTCAGACACTCCTTAACTCCAGCATATATTTGTTTATAGCTAGTGTATATATATATATCCTTCTCTCTCTGTCCTCCTCCATTATGCTCCTCTGTGTCCCTGTTTCACCCCTGGTACTGTGCTTTGTCACCGCTTCCTGTGAGACGAGTGAGGCCTCTCATTTTAGAATTCAATGTTAAACTGTGACCTGGTTCAGGGTCAGTGTTAGTATCCCTGTGGACATGGTGAGAATGAATTGCAGGTGATCCTTTCCTTGAAAATGGGATGTCTGCCATCTTAATATACTTGATTCTCTCTCTCTCACTCTCTCTCAGCAGTGAGGAAGGTGGGAAGTTGTATTTTTCGTAGGGCTGGTACTGTACTCACCCTCCATACCACTCTGCCCAACACTGGGACCATGAGTGCACAGGTAAGAAGGATAACTTCTCTCTTTATTTGATAATTCTTTAAAGGGGGATTGCAGTTAGAAACTTGATTTTCTGTTTTGTTTAATGATATTTCCACACTATGACATCAAAATAAGAGTCTGAAATTGTGGAAATTGATGACAATGACCGCTTTGTGTAAGAGCTGTTTGAAGAAAATGGCTGGAATTTCAGCCTGTTTATGTGAGATGGAACTTTTGGCCCACATCATGAAGTCACAATGTGATCTGATTTATACTTATAACTGTTCATGTGGGTAATGGGGTGGGCTCTTGAACATCCTATCAGCCAATCAGGGCTGTGTATGTAAATATATTCAAATGTGTTTCCTAAAGCCCACATGATCAGACTGAGCATTTCAAAGGGCCAAAGAAGGCTCAGGGAAATAAATTATTAAACATATATTTTTGAGTTATTTTTATTAAATAAACACACAGTGATCTATTAGACATGTAGTGATGATTTAAAAATAACATTACAAAGACTCCATTGGGGCTTTAACCAGGCAAGTCTTTTGAGAACTTGTTCTCATCAATAACAACAGCCTGGCCAAGAGCTTGTTGACGGATTTGTGTGTTGTCCCTCTCCCAGCCCCCTGCTAAGGAGGCCGCTCCCTGTGAGTATGCTGGCATACTAGGGGACAGCTCGGAGTCTGACCAAGGTAAGGAATCCGATTGGCTGCCTGAGCTGCAGTGTTACCGGCAACAGGACGTGGCTGCTCTTCCATTTTCTCTCTCTGTTGTTCTATGCTAGCAAAGCTGTGAACACCCTGTCCTCTCTTCTCCTCAGAGCCCAGTCCAGAGGACCAGCTGGCTGCCTCCTGGGAGAACCTTCCTATACTGGAAAGACTGGGCCTCAGCATGTCAGTTTATACTCAGACACACTTTTAACACTTTTTCGATATTCACAACCTCACCATTATCTTCCCCTTTTCTTTCCATTTCCTCAATCCCATCTCTCTCCCATGCTTTCCTGCCCTTAGTGGTACAGAGATGACTGAAGAGGAGCTAGAGGTGAGAATTATTTGTGATTAGTGCACTATTTGTGACATACACACCACACACACTGTTCTGTCCCCTATAGAGTGCATTTACCCAGCTGGCTCTGGCGTTCCGTTGTAACCAGTACACCCTGGCCCAGAGACTGCAGGCTGAGGAACACGACAGAACCGTGGCCCAGGAGAACCTCAACCTGGAACTGGAGAGTGCCAGAGACACTCTGCGGGTAGGTATGTGTGCATAGCCACGGAAAGTAGTTTTGGGGTTGGGGGGTGTTGCACCAACTTACAACTTACAGTAGTGAGCGCATACATTTTCAGACTTTTTGGTATTGGTCCCCTATGGGATCAAACCCGCAACCCTAGCTTTGCAAGTGCCATGCTTTACCAACTCAGCCACACCATCACAAACCACTTGATGTCTCCATGTACTCAATTACTGTATTGTCCATTGTTCTTCTTCAAGGTGATGGAAAGTCTACAGGTATAAACTAGATGACCAGCCTATGTACAAAGTGGTTTGTAAAGATGGTAAATTAATACTGTACAAAAAGTGGTTGTATTCCATGTTATTTGATCAAGAAGAAAAATATATATTTGATGTTTGAGGTCTTTTCCCATAACTTTGCACCTTTTTATGTAAATGTTTGAGGACAAAGTTTTGTTCTTTCTGGATTCCATTAGAATGAGGATTGCAGAGAAAGGGACAGGGCAACAACTCTTACTTTTTCTTGCCACTGTAGTTTGAATTGTATGTTGGTCATAAAATTTGATCTGACCTTCATCTAGTTCAGAACAATAGACACACATAGTGAGCTTAAACTAATAACACACAAATTATTGTATTTAAAAAATATAAAAAATAAATGGAATACATCATTTAAACATTCATAGTGTAGGTTGGAAAAAGTATGTCAACACCTAGGTTAATGACTTCTCCAAAAGCTAATTGGAGTCAGCTACCCTGGAGTCCAATCGATGAGATTGGAGATGTTGGTTAGATCTGTCTTATAAAAAACACTCCCAAAATTTAAGTTTGCTATTCACAAGAAGCATTGCCTGATGTGAACCATGCCTCAACAAAAGAGATCTCAGAAGACCTAAGATTAAGAACTGTTGACTTGCATAAAGCTGGAAAGTGTTACAAAAGTATTTCTAAAAGCCTTGATGTTCATCAATCCACGGTAAGACAAATTGTCTATAAATGGAGATAGTTCAGTACTGTTGCTACTCTCACTAGGAGTGGCCATCCTGCAAAGATGACTGCAAGAGCACAGCGCAGAATGCTCAATGAGGGTAAGAAGTGTCAGCTAAAGACTTACAGATATCTCTGGAACATTCTAACATCTCTGTTGACGAGTCTACGATTCGTAAAACACTAAACAAGAAAGGTGTTCATGGGAGGCCACCACGGAAGAAGACACTGCTGTCCAAACAAAACATTGCTGCACGTCTGAAGTTTGCAAAAGTGCACCTGGATGTTTCACAGCGCTACTGACAAAATATTCTGTGGACAGATGAAACTACAGTTGAGTTGTTTGGAAGGAACACGCAACACTATGTGTGGAGAAAAAAAAGGTACAGCACGCCAATATCAAACCTCATCCCAACTGTAAAGTATGGTTTGGGGATGCTTTGCTGCCTCATGGCCTGGACAGCTTGCTATCATCGACGTAAAAGTGAATTCCCAAGTATATCAAGACAGCCTAACGTTCTGCAAAACGTCTGTCCGCCAATTGAAGCTCAACAGAAGTTGGGTGATGCAACAGGACAACGACCCAAAACAAGTAAATCAACAACAGAAGAAAATACGCCTTCTGGAATGGCCCAGTCAGTCATGACCTCAACCCGATTGAGATGCTGTGGCATGACCTCGAGAGCAGTTGACATCCCAAGAATATTGCTGAACTGAAAGTTTTGTAAAAAGGAATGGTCCAAAATTCCTCCTGACCGTTGTGCAGGTCTGGTCCGCAACTACAGAAAACGTTTGGTTGAGGTTATTGCTGCGAAAGGAGGGACAACCAGTTATTAAATCCAAGGGTTCACATACTTTTCCCACCCTGCACTGTGAATGTTTACACGGTGTGTTCAATAAAGACATGAAAACATAGTTGTTTGTGTGTAATTATTTTAAGCAGACTGTGTTTGTCTATTGTTGTGACCTAAATGAAGATCAGATCAAATTTTATGACCAATTTATGCAGAAATCCAGGTATTTCCAAAGGGTTCACATACTTTTTCTTGTCACTGTATTGAACGCTGCAAGATTCTGTTCTTAATTATACAACTACCTTTTTTGCCAAAGCTGTGATGCTGCAAAAAAATGTTGGCCCTCGCTACAGACATCTACATCGGTCCGTTAGTATAAGATTTAAAAATATATACACAACCAGATTTTGGACACACTTACTCATTCAAGGGTTTTTCTTTATTTTTACTATTTTCTACATGTAGAATAATAGTGAAGACATCAAAACTATGAAATAACACATATGGAATCATGTAGTAACCAAAAAAGTGTTAAACAAATCAAAATATATTTCATATTTTAGATTCTTCAAAGTAGCCACCCTTTGCCTTGATGACAGCTTTGTACACTCTTGGCATTCTCTCAACCAGCTTCACCCGGAATGCTTTTCCAACAGTCTTGAAGGAGTTCCCACATATGCTGAAGACTATGCATGCTGCTTTTCCTTCACTCTGCGGTCCAACTCATCCCAAACCATCTCAAGTGGGTTGAGGTCGGGTGATTGTGGAGGCCAGGTCATCTGATTCAGCACTCCATCACTCTCCTTCTTTGTCAAATAGCCCTTACACAGCCTGAAGGTATATTGGGTCATTGTCCTGTTGAAAAACAAACGATTAGTCCCACTAAGCACAAACCAGATGGGATGGCGTATCGCAGCAGAATGCTGTGGTAGCCATGCTGGTTAAGTGTGCCTTGAATTGTAAATAAATCAGACATTGTCACCAGCAAAGCACCCCCACACCATCACACCTCCTCCTCCAGGCTTCACTGTGGGAACCACACATGTGGAGATAATCCGTTCACCTACTCTGCATCTCACAAAGACACAGCGGTTGGAACCAAAAATCTCTAATTTCGACTCATCAGGCCATAGGACAGATTTCCACCTGTCTAATGTCTATTGCCCGTGTTTCTTGACCCAAGCAAGTCTCTTCTTATTATTATTGGTGTTCTTTAGTAGTGGTTTCTTTACAGCAAATTGACCATTAAGGCCTGATTCACGCAGACTCTTCTGAACAATTGATGTTGAGATGTGTCTGTTACTTGAACTCTGAAGCATTTATTTTGGCTGCAATTTCTGAGGCTGGTAACTCTAGTGAACTTATCCTTTGCAGCAGAGGTAACTTTGGGTCTTCCTTTCCTGTGGGGGTTCCCATGAGAGCTAGTTTCATCATAGCGCTTGATGGTTTTCGCGTTCTTAACATTTTCCAGATTTGATTGACCTTCACGTCTTAAAGTAATAATGGACTGTCATTTCTCTTTGCTTATTTGAGCTCTTTTTGCCATAATATGGTCTTAGCCCTATTTGGTAAAATACCATCTTCTGTATGCCACCCCAACCTTGTCACAACACAACTGATTGGCTCAAACGCATTAAGAAGGAAAGAAATTCCACAAAGGAACTTTTAACAAGGTGCACCTGTCAATTGAAATGCATTCCAGGTGACTGACTACCTCATGAAGCTAGTTGTTAGAATGTCAAGTGAGTGCAAAGCTGTCATCAAGGCAAACTACATGATTCCATAGGTGTTATTTGATAGTTTTGATGTCTTCGCCGTTATTCTACTATGTAGAAAATAGTAAATATAAAGAAAAACTTTTGAATGAGTAGGTGTGTCCAAACTTTTGACTGGTACTGTATATATTTGTATTCATGTTTTTTTTCTTCCGATTTTTCAGGGGGTGCTGCAGTACCATAAGCACAAACTATTTCCCAAGTCTGTAAATGTGTGCACTCGTGTTTGACCTGGCTGCTTGACTCTTGTACAATAGTTGAAGGTCTGATAAACATCTGCTTACCTCTCTCATTCTCCTTTAATCCTCCCTTCCCTTCATCTCCTCCCTCACTCCTCTCCTTCATCCCTCTTTCCCTACCTCTCTCCCAGTCTCTGAGAGGTAGGTGTGTAGACGCTGAGCGGTCAGAGATGCTGAGTTGTATCGAGGCCAGTCTAGGCACAGTGCTGGACGGCGTGAGTGACATCATCACTGCTGCTGAGATGCTGGGGGTCGTGCACCAGGTGAGGCAGTGATGTCATCACGACAGCGACACTGTCTGGCTCCCTAGGCTTGCTCTTTTGGGGTATAAATCCAGGTTTTGGTTAGTGCTCTGTGAAAAAAACTTTGCATAAAAGTGTTATACAAATACTTGGATTGATTGATTGATTGATTGGTTAAGTGATTGATTCTTTGGTTGGTTGATTTATCAATGTCTCTGCTGGGTCAGGAAGCACGTGTTTGTTGTTCTGTGGAAATTATGGAGGTTCATGTGGAACACCTGAAGCGTCAACATGCTGTGGAGAGCGCTGAGCTGCTGGAGACCAGAAAGCGGCTCCACCGCAGCCGGGGCAGGAATCACAGTGACTCAGGCAAGTGCTGCCCCTCTGTGGCACGGAGGAACTATGACACAAGCAACAGGAAATTGATTTGGGGGGTTGGGGGTTACTTTGTTGTGGACTTGTGAAAGTACATTTAAGCACACTGCACTCTTTTCTGAATCAATCTATTATATGAAGTATTGATACTTCGTATATGATTATCATAATAGGGAACAGTTTCATCAAACTGTTCAGTGTAACAAGATAGTTCACACATGGAAAGGCTGTGTTCTGACTGATGGCTTTCTCAATACAGAGGAAGGAGACGTCAGGAATCGGTTTGTCAGACGAGACTCCCTACAGGTAACCGACACTTCACGTCAATGTCTTGTTCTGTCCTGTCTTCTCATTTTCTGCCCTCAAATATCTCCGTTAAATTAAGGAAAGTAGAAGTTTTTCAAATGTTTCACTCATTTTTCTCTCCTTCTTTCCCCGTCTTTCTTAGACCCTCACTCGGCGACGAGTCAGCGTAACACTAATCCCAACGGGGTCCCAGGTTAGAAATGGTGACACTATAAGACTTATTCCCATTGTCTCCCTGTGACCAACTCTTATTCTGTGCTGTCCTCTCTTTTCTTCCTCCTCTTCCAACTCCTCTCATCTCCACTTCCCCCCCTCGTTTTCCCTACCTTAGCTCAGCGACCTAGAAACCAAGTTCCAGGAGGGTTGCAGGGCTGATGCTGACACTGACAGCCTGGGGCCAGAAGTAGGCAGTGTGAACCAAGCCAGCAGGTACAGTAAAACATGCCCTGTCATGACCGTCATCTGCACAGTCGGTCGTCACTAGATGGCCATGCTAGTCACTAGTCAAAGTGGAGGCGAGCCTTGGCTTTCATAAGCATGTGCACCACACAGGCTTAGACGCAAGTGCACGGACTGCAGTATAAACCCATGACGACTAACTGCTGATAACTAATAACTGCTGTAGGGAACACATTGTGTGTGCATGGTGTCTGCTGATCTTGTGGATTGTCAATGTTCTGCGCCTTGTGTTCACAGCATCAGAATTATGTTGACCTCTGCAACGGCAGCATTGTTTCTTGTGTATTACATTCCATTACCTTGTGAGGACTTTAGTCTTCTTAAACACAAAGTAAATGTGGATCTAAATGATGGAAGTGGAAATGTAACTGTTTCCCTCCATTTAAAGACCCCCTGAGATGATGTCCCCACTGGCAATCCCATCCCCCCACTCCACCCTCCTCATTACACAGAGCTCCCATAGCCTGGAGGACGAGAGCGAGAGAGCCCCTCACACCAGGTAGCCCCTACCTCATCAACTGGTTCACCATTATCTCACTGAGATTGGAGTTAGGACCTGAGCAAGGGTCAGGTGTGGCTGATGCAGGGCTTTGTGGCTGCCTGTGTCTGTGTCCGTGTGTGTCAGTTCCCTGCAGATGACGCTGCGTCACAGGCGGAGGTCTGCCGTCCTGGAGCGTGAGGCCGAAGCTGAGGGGTCAGGGGTGGAGTCAGCAACGGGGTCAAGAGCAGGGTCAATAGTTGGCACAGCCGAGCCCAGTGAGCTCTCTATGGCCGAATCGGTATTCACCTCAGAGCCGTGAGTATTAAGATGACTTAACGTTATTAAGTTGCTATTAAATCGTACTATGATTACTTACAACTTCATATTCGTAATCTGATATAGCAGATGGTCGTCATTATCGAGCCATGCTAGAAAGTGTGTACACTGAAGGCAATAGGGACACAGCCAGGGGTGCCCTGTAAACAAACATGCAACTGTGGGACAATGATGAGGTAGACATACATCTGGCCATAGCATGTACATTGGCTGAGGTCATGATTTGAATCTGCTCATTTTTCTCCAGGCGAGTGGTTCTGGCAGAGCAGAATCCCCGAGCTTCCTGGCTGTCTTACTGTCTCTGGGTCCTGGTGGTACTGCTCCTCTTGGCTCTCTCTTTCTTCATCTTGCTGGGGTTCCTACTCTGGGGCCTGAGGGTTCCTCACCACAGCCCTAGCTTCTGACATCTCACTTCTGCAGCACTGTCTCAGCTCGACACCACAGAGTTCTGGGTTCCACAATCTGTGTTCTAAGATATGACTTCTGTACCACGGTTCTGAGCTACCCACCGCCTCCATGGACTGGGCCCACACTACCTGCGATAATATGTTGAACAAATTGCTTGCACTCTACCTGTAATATGATGGATGTAATATGTTCTATGATATCTGTGCATATTATTTGTGTTGTCAGCTGTGCATGACAAATTACATGAAATGAACCAAATGGATTTTTGTATCTGTGTTTAAAATCCAAATCAAATTGTATTGGTCACATGCTTTGTAAACAGCAGATGTGGACTAACAGTGAAATGCTTACTTATAGGTCCTTCCCAACAATGCAGAGAGAAAGGAAATAGAGAAATAATAGACAAGCCAAGCAGGAAATAATACATACAATAGATACGATAACTTGGCTATATACAAGGGTACCAGTAACGAGTCGATGTGCAGGTGTACAAGGTAATTGATGTAATATGTACATGTAAGTAGGAATACAGTGACAGATAGTGAACAGTAGCAGAAGCGTATGTGATGTGTCAAAGTGAGTGCAAAAAGGGTCAATGCAGATAGTCTGGGTAGCTATTTGGTTAACTATTGAACTATTTAGCAGTCTTATGGCTTGGAGGTAGAAGCTGTTCAGGGTCCAGTTGGATCCAGACTTGGTGCATCGATACTGTTGCTGTGCGGTAGCAGAGAGAACTATCTATGACTTGGCTGGCCGGAGTCTTTGACAGTTTTTAGGGCCATCTTCTGCCACCGCCAGATCTAGATGTCCTGGATGGCAGGGAGCTAGTCCCCAGTTATGTAATGGGCCGTACACACTTCCTTCTGTAACACCTTGCGGTCGGGTGCCAAGCAGTTGCCATACCAAGCGGTGATGCAGCCGGTCAAAAATGCTTGCGATGGTGCAGCTGTAGAGCTTTTTGAGGATCTGAAGGCCCATGCCAATTCTTTTCAGCCTCCTGAGGGGGAAGAGGTGTTGTGCCCTCTTCACGACTGTGTTGGTGTCTTTGGATCACGATAGATCCTTAGTGATGTGGACACTGAGGAACTTGGCACGTCCTGTGCTGTCCAGACTCAAACGGTCAAGCTCGTATCAAACTCTTTATTTGTCTTTGGGGTGGGCCCAAGGCACCATCAGCAGAGCTGGGGCACGTTGGAAAATATGGCCAGACAAAAGTGCAGAGCCTTTGTTTCTGCAATATGCACCAGCCGGTGCGACAGGGATGAGTGAATGAAAACTCTTTGTCTTTTGCTTATTATGTTTCCCACATTCCAAATCAGTGTCTGAATATTAAAGCAGTGCGCACATTGTTACGGGTCCTGTTTTCTCTCTCAAATGACACTGGAATACTCAGTGTCTCCCTAAGTCCAGATGCTCATGTTATTCTGATGACCGTCAGAGATAGACAAAGCTTCACGCTGGTTGACCCTGGCTATTATCGCTAAATAGTAGGAATGATGACAGCTTTGCACATGCTAGGTATTCTCTCAACCAGCTTCATGATGTAGTCACCTGGAAATCATTTCAAATAACAGGTGTGCCTTGTTAAAAGTTTAATTTGTGGAATTTCTTTCCTTAATGCATTTGAGCCAATCAGTTGTTTTGTGACAAGGTAGGGTTGGTATACAGAAGATATCCCTATTTGGTAAAAGACCAAGTCCATATTATGGCATAAACAGCTCAAATAAGCAAAGAGAAAGGACAATCCATCATTACTTTAAGACATGATGGTCAGTCAAGCCGGAAAATTTCAAGAACTTTGAAAGTTTCTTCAAGTGCAATCGCAAACACCATCAAGCACTATGATGAAACTGGATCTCATGAGGACCGCCACAGGAAAGGAAGACACAGAGTTACCTCTGCTGCAGAGGAGAAGTTCATTAGTTACCAGCCTCAGAAATCTGCAATGAACTGCACCTCTGATTGCAGCCCAAATAAATGCTTCACAGAATTCAAGTAACAAACATCTCAACATCAACTGTTCAGAGGAGACTGTGTGAATCAGGCCTTAATGGTGAAATTGCTGCAAAGAAACCACTACTAAAGGACACCAATAAGAAGAAGAGACTTGCTTGGGCCAAGAAACACGCGCAATGGACATTAGACCGGTGGAAATCTGTCCTTTGGTCTGATGAATCCAACCGCTGTGTCTTTGTGAGACGCAGAGTAGATGAACGGATGATCTCCGCATGTGTGGTTCCCACAGTGAAGCATGGAGGAGGAGGTGTGGGGGTGCTTTGCTGGTGACACTGCCTGTGATTTATTTAGAATTTCAAGGCACACTTTACCAGCATGGCTACCACAGAATTCTGCAGTGATATGCCATCCCATCTCGTTAGTGCTTAGTGGGCCTATCATTTGTTTTTCAATAGGACAATGACCCAAAACACACCTCCAGGCTGTGTAAGGGCTATTTGACCAAGGAGGAGAGTGATGGAGTGCTGCATCAGATGACCTGGCCTCCACAATCATCTGACCTCAACCCAATTGACATGGTTTGGGATGAGTTGGACCGCAGAGTGAGGGAAAAGCATCATGCATAGTCCTCAGCATATGTGGGAACTCCTTCAAGACGGTTAGAAAAGCATTCCAGGTGACTACCTCATGAAGCTGGTTGAGAGAATGCCAAGAGTGTGCAAAGCTGCCATCAAGGCAAAGGGTGGCTACTTTGAAGAATCTAAAATATGTTTTGATTTGTTTAACACTTTTTTGGTTACTACATGATTCCGTATGTGTTATTTCATAGTTTTGACGTCTCAGTATTATTCTACACTGTAGAAAATAGTAAAAATAAAGAAAAACGCTTGAATGAGTAGGTGTGTCCAAACTTTTGACTGGTACTGTTATACATACATAATGTTTCACTCTTATATTAGTATGTACTTGAAAATACAGAGTGTTTCACAACATTAAGACATCTTCATAAAATGTTTTTATTAATACAAGTGTCTATCATTGTTCTTTCACTTTGAGAATGTAGAGCAGGTTGTGCAGATAGGTGTGAATACAAATTGAATCCCATTTTACATTTAATAATAAGGCAGCAACATGTGAAAACGGCAAGGGGTGTGTAGACTTTCACTAGGCACTGTATATACTTGTTTTTTCCATAACAAACATATAGGACCGTTAAGAGCAGACAATTCTCATCGCCACACAAACCAAACCTCTTCAACCCTCCCTTAACCCTCCTTGTTAACCGCTCCCTATATGGAGATAATATAGGATCACATATCTAATATATATGATTACTGGACCATGAGCCGTATCCTCTGAAACCCCACCACCTCTCTCAGCCACAACGACTGACATGCATACATATATAGAATATTAGTTACAGAAGACGCTATGCAGGCTCTCTCACCCAACCCCTGCACACCTAACCACGGTCTCCTGAAAATGTTATGTCCACTCCAGTGAGTTCGTAAGATCATGTTGATTCTGGCACTGCAGCTCATGGTCTTTATGCAGTAAAGCAGGAAATCTAACAATGATACGATCCCTGCTAATAGCACCATGGTGAGCGCATCACTTACTGCATTAGCTGGTTGGCTGTGTCGCTAATCTGCTAAGTGTGGCTATCAATATCCTGGCAGCCATTGAATGACAAAAGGTCCAGTGCTGTATCCAGTGCATCCAGCCACTGCTGCTGAAATTAGGCTAAATTAAGTCAGAGGGCATCTAAGACTAACCTAGCGCCGCCTTCTTTCCGGAAGAGCAGGGACATTCTGAGGCTGCTAAAACCTCAATTGAACTATATCCAAAGCTGACTTCTAATTTAACATTGACATTTTGTGCCTAACCATATCCTGTTTTGACCATTGTCCTAAGAATAGTGGGTTGGGATGACTTTAATATTTTCACTCCCTATTAGTGCTGCACACATTGGTATTTGAAACGCAAATGGGAGTGGCCAGCACCCCGCAATCTCCCAATTCGAACCCTGAACCTAGGGTAGATGTATGTGTCATGGATGAAACATGTTAGAGAATGCAGTTGCAGTCACAGTATGCATGCATATGTCCTGTACCGAATTAATACCCCTCCTTTGATGCCCTTTGTCTGTCATTGTCATGTCTGCCCCCGCTCCCCCTCTGGTGCACGAGACCGCCAGGCCACTCAACATTATGCAAACCTGTCACCATCATTACGCACATCAACGCTACGCCGGACTAACCTGGACTCCATCACGTTATTAATGACCTCCCCTATATCTGTCACTTCCTCTGTTTCTTTCCCGAGTCAGCATTAATGTCGTTATGTGTTCCTTGTCCAAACGCTGTTTGTTTTTTGTTTCTTGTTTGTTTATTCATTAAATATTCACTCCCTTCACTTGCTTCTCGTCTCCCAGCGTCTTTCCTTACAGTCATCATCATTGTGGTGAGGAAATTCACATTGATTGAATGTATGTACATGAGAAATATGTTAGGCACAAGTCTACATGCACCTAGTATGGTATACTAAGGTAGAGATAATCATATGTCTCATATGGAGAGGATGTGACCGCTCCCACTGCAGAAGTAACTAACCGTATACAAGGTACACAGCAGCAGTGGATGGTGAGCTAATAGAGAAAGTACTAGCACCCTCTATTCATCAGTTACAGGGCTGCACTGCTCCTAAGCTCTTCTTCATCAGGCTTTAGTTTACTGTGTCCAGTGTTTTATAAGTGTGATCCTTATAAAACATGTATGTTATAGAATTAGAATACTACAGAATTAGGGTTGTAGACACAACCAACCATCATCACACAACACTGAATAATCGCTCACAGTATGTTGTAATGCATTGAGTGAAAGGTGGCACACAAACCCCCTCCAGACTGCCACACACACACACACTGTGGCCAATGCTACATAAGAGTGAATGCTTGCAGCTGGGTGTGAATCAGGACAAGTACAGCTTTCATATCAGAGGGAGGAGACAGGGTTGGATTTATTTATGAATAGCCTACAGAGTGATATTCAGCCGTAGGTTGCCTAATCACGTGTCCTGTTGGCTTGATGTCATCATGCTTAGGCTGTAGATTATATACCCAGCAAAAATTGTGCACCTGCAGTTGGGTACATATATTATGAAACAGTTTGATGCATTGAAAGCCCCCAGGACAGGTTTAATGCATTCTGCATGGCAATAATTGACATAAAAACGTATTACACACAACGTATATCAGAAAGATTAGATATTATCAACCATTGAGTGTATAATACTGTAAATAGATGATAGAACATTACAAGCAGCACTCATATATACTTATTTAAAGTAATGCATTGCAGGCTTTATGTGAAATCACAGACATCTCTGCAATGATGTAGTTGTTCAATGAGTGAAATAGTCTTGCCATAGGTTCCCAATGAGGCCATCTAAAAACAAAGCAAAGCATGTGAACCTTGCAGCTGTGGGTTTGTTTTCCTATACAGTAACCGCTGCAGTCCGCTGGCACTGCACTATTGCCAATAAACTGTGCAGGATGTGAGGGACATTGAAAGCAAGTGACACCTATAGATGGTAATTTTCCATGAAGAAATATTGTGGGACTTGCTTGAGCTCTTTAAAATGATTTTGTGGTTGTGTAAGAAGGGTTCTAATTTTAGATCAGAAAAGCAGAGAAGTAAAGATTTCATACGCTCCGAGTTATTGTCTGACTTGTTGGGAAAGTGATCAGAGTAGCTGATGTGTCAAACGTTACTTTGTTTACGGTGAATCGAATGTTGGAAGTCATTCGTTTTTTTAAGCCTGTGTCACATGAAGCAATTTTGACTCAATGTCTGTTGCAGATACAAGTCACATCATCTCAAGCAACTTTGCTATTACAAGAAGCAATGCAAGCACTATTGAAATGGCATGCAACACCCAATCATGTCATACATCATATCATGGTTTCAGAAATGAATTGTTTATCCAAATGTTTAGTAATTGTAATATCATCAATATAGACATAATATAAATGTTGGCTGTACATTTTCGCTAGCTAGCCAAAATGTTGCCTAGTTTCCAACCATGTTTTACCAAGCTAGTGACAAGCTTAGCTAGCTAGTGCAGTTCATGTTGGACAATTTCAGTTGAAACTGGACAGAGAAAGGCCTGGGTTGCCTATTTGCCAACCAGGATTTACCACGGTAGCAACGAGCTAAGCTAGCTAGCTAGTGCAGTTCATGTTGGACAATTTCAGTTGAGACACAGAAAGGTCTGGGTTTACTTTTAAAATCATATTTATTGACTGCCAGAACATGTACATTAACCATGACAACTGTGTTGGAGTTCTGAACAGAACTATATGATGAGCACAGGGGGTTGGTGACACCTTAATTGGTGATGACAGGCTCGTGGTAATGGCTAGACCGGAATGGGTGGAATGGTAGCAAACACATAGTTTGATGCCATTCCATTCGCTCTGTCACAAACATTATTATGAGCCATCCTCCCCTAAGAAGCCTCCACTGATGTCGAGTCATGTAAACTTTTTTCTGCTTACTGATTGGACATTGCATTACAGTCAATTCCGTGAAATAGGCTTGATTTCTATCTCTTGCGATGCAATGCAACTAAGTTGCAGGCTATTTCTGGGTGGTGACACACTGAGCAACCCATAAATTGCCTCCAGTGTAACATCGGCTTAACAATGGGACCTTTTAGAATGTTGAAGAAATCCCATGAAAATGATTGAGCGTTTTTTCAGGAGATTAAAAAGCTTAATAGTTCAAAAAGGTAGACATTTTATTAAAAGTTGAATACAAGCACACTATTCCTGACCAGTCTGCACGTTTTAAAGTTTGAATGACGTTTCTAGCTTAAATGATGTAAAAAAAAATAGTGTTCTAAATCATAATAATAATACAAAGTCATAAATATGTTTTACAATATTAAAAGTGGGACTCTTTTGCTAGTCTGATTAATGATGGGGAGGGCAGACCACGCCCCTGGACGCTCCGCGGTCTCCATGTCTGCAGTGAAGAAACTAGTAGGTCTATCGAGATACCTTAACAAGTGCACTCTTGCTCCTTCTCTGTAGATAAGGTAAGAACAAAAATGCCCATTCACGTTTCTATTTAGTTATTTAGATCTAAGTGTGTACTGTGTCAGTGTTTTTCTGTGCTTAGTTTAAGCTACATTATTAAAAGAGAAAATGTGTTTGTTTTTTTAATTTCTTAAAAAATAGAGCATGTTATATAATTGAAATGCTGCGCCATCTCTGGCTTCAAGTAATGAACAATTGACTGTAGTTTAATATGGTCATGATCTTCGACATTTCCACCTAAACTATCCATGCGTCAAAGGCAGTCGGGAACATTTTACGCACAGTTCTGAGGACCGTTTGAATCATGTGTGCTATCGGATGAATCACCCGGATTTTTCCCACGGTGCTACTGGACGTTAGGAATGACCTGGAAAATACGTTGTTTTATCGATTCAATCATTTTAAACTGGACAAAGCTTACAAGAAATCCTCATTGAATGGACACATGACAACACAATGTATGCATTACCCCAAATGGAAGTCTACCATATTCTATCAACACGTTTTATGTATTTTGGCTGAGGTATCCACTGACATTAGTATTTAATTTAGCAATAAGCCATGAAGGGGTGTGGTATATGGACAATATACCATGGATAAGAGTTCTTATGCACTGTTCTTACGCACGACGCAATGCAGAGTACCTGGAAGCAGCCCTTAGCCATGGTATATTGGCCATATACCACAAACCCCCGACGTGCCTTATTGCTATAATAAACTGGTTACCAACGTAATTAGAGCAGTAAAAATAAATGTTTTGTCATACCCGTGGTATATGGTCTGACATACCATGGCTGTCAGCCAATCAGCTTTCAGGGCTCGAACCATCCAGTTTATAATCATCGTTATAAACCGGGTGGTTCGAGCCCTGAATGCTGAATAGCTGAAAGCCATGGTACATCAGATCGATTACCACAAGTATGACCCAAAAAATACTGATTCTAATTACGTTGGTAACCAGTTGATAATAGCCATAAGGCACCTCGGGTGTTTGTGGTATATGGCCAATATACCACGGCTAATGTCTGTATCTGCGTCGCGTTGTGTTGTGCATAAGACAGCCCTTAGCCATGGTATATTGGCCATATACAACACCCCCTCTTGTCCTATTGCTTAATTATATTCTATGCTCTATCTATGACATTGTGAGATCACTCAGGGGGGTTTGGGGTACTTCTTTTTAAAATTCAGATGCTGATTGGTTTAAAAAAAGAAGCAGAACCAACTTGGAGAGAGTTTTGAGGCACAACAATGGCCTCTTGTGAAGGTCAGTATAATAAATCAACCCAGTTTTGGGGGTTTGTCAGGGAATCAGCAGTAATCTGCATGCTGAATTGGCACAGGAAGGAGAGAGAGAGCGAGGGGAGGGAGAGGGTGGAAAGAGTAACCATCAATAGGCATTACAGCACTAATCCTACACCTCTTTGGGCCTTCTGTAAGTGATGGGTACAAACGAGCTTAGGCCAATAATTAATGACCTCATACTGAACATGCAAGCTTTTATATAAGTAAAATGGGGAGCTTACAAGATGGCAGTAGTTAACCGAGATCTCCACCAAAGCTGTGGTCCCCCAATTTTGTTGTTGTTGTTGCTTTGTGAGCTACTTGAAGCCTTTCAAACGTTCTTGTATCCAAATGATGTGTCTAGCCATATTAGTCCTAAGACATGACCCAAGAGGAAATGGCTGTGACCTACCAGTGGGTTGGTCCCCACCCACCCACCATATGAGAAACTCTGTCCCAAAGTGTTTGGTCATGTTGGGCTTCTTTATGTGTGGTTAGGGTTGTCTTTTGAAAAGGAATGTACATACATGTAAGACAGTCCAGTGTTCTGCAGAGTAAAACTGCTTGTCTGTCGCTGTTCCAGGTGCCGGCTGTGACGACAGAGCCACCATGGGTCGCAAAGAAATAACCTGCAGTTGGAAGAAAGTCATCAACAATATCAGAGATGTGTTCGAATTCAAAAAAGCGCTGGGATCGTAAGTACTTTGTCCGTTTAAATGACTGCCTGGAGGTGTAATTCAAAGCACTTTTACTTTTGAAGATAACTTGCTTCATCCGATGGCAGCCATTTTGTGCTTGGTTGTTTTCACTGGGCCTTTGTTGCTGAGTAGCAGCTCTTGTCAGCTTCTTATCTCCGACTAACTAAAGAGCCATTATTACAGGATTAAGTGCATCTCCAGGATATCTACTTTACCTGTGCCCAGAGAAGGATCCTAGTTTGGCACTATAATCCTGGAATGTTCTACCCAGATTATCAGATTATCAGGACCCAGGTCAGGGCAGGTCATGTTTATCAAGGGAACACTTGGCGCTCACACAATACAGTCTCTCTCACCTTAAAGATTGAACCTTTCTTGGAAAGTTTTGAGTTTAAACGAAGTAGCAACAGTATCCAAAAGGGGACAGGACATGGCACATTTTGGAAAATTGGTTGACCAATGTGTATACGTGTGTTCATGTGTACGTACATTTATGATCATGTGTGTGTGAGCCTGAGAGTGTTCACATGTGCTCAGACCCACATGCTCACACTCACATGTGTGCTAGAGTGTGGTTGTGTGCATGTGTGGGTGTATGTGTGTTTTGTAGGTCTATGCACAGTGGGTCTATCCACAGTGGGTCTATCCACAGTGGGTCTATCCACAGTGGGTCTATGCACAGTGGGTCTATGCACAGTGGGTCTATGCACAGTGGGTCTATGCACAGTAGGTCTATGCACAGTGGGTCTATGCACAGTGGGTCTATGCACAGTGGGTCTATGCACAGTGGGTCTATGCACAGTGGGTCTATGCACAGTAGGTCTATGCACAGTATATGAGAGCTTTATGAAAGGAGTTGTTCTTTGTGAAATCCAATAGAAATGTTTTACTGCCCACACAACGCTGATATCTGCAGAGTGAGAGGGGTCTGTCTGTTGTCCCTGGCCTACCTGTTGTCTGAGCCTCCTCCTCACCTCCTCAACCCTCTCCTCAAGCAGCTTACAGCATAATACATGAGAGAGGCTGAGGTTGAGAAAAGTGTGAGCCAGGCAGGTGAGCAATGATGTCATTACAGAGCGGGCACAGCCTATCACTGCTCAATTAAAGGATTAAGGGCCTGGCATTGTGTGTTGACAGTGTGCATTTGCACGAGGTGAGGTGTGAGGGAATGAGTGTGACTGTGTGCCTGCTGGGGTGCGTGAGTTTGTGTGCTACATTGAGTATCTGTATATGTGTGTGTTCATCAGACCTGGGTTCAAATAGTATGCTTTTCTTTCTAAATACTTTGAGTGTTTGACCGAGTCTGCCAGGAGTGCCAGATGAGAGGGAGGAAGCGAAGTGGGAAGCACAATCAAAGTATTTGAAAGAAAACAAATATATTTTGTATTGGAACCCAGGCCTGGTGGACATTGTGTCTCCATCTGTATGTCTGTCTCTACCAGACAGTGATGTCTTTGGGCACAGGGCGCACTTATTGCATCAGTATCACAGGTGTTGGAATATGGTTGTCTGCCAAACAAGAGGATTACCCACACCTTGGTCTCCCTCAAACAGGGCAGTCAGCAGATGGGGGATCGGATCCATTTTATGAGGTTTAGGATAATCTTGGCTCCCTCCCACACATGAACACTTGCCCCCCCCCCCCACGGTCTTCTCAGGGTTCATCCAGGGTTGACTGTGCAAGATCGGACAGAGACAAGCAGACACAATGGACGATGGAAATAAGCCTCCGGGATTCATTGTGTTTTAGTTCTTGAGAATTTCTGTGGTATGTAACGTTGTCTGCAGCTGGAGCAGGCTACTACTTTTAATTATCCAATCAATTAAATCAAGTAATCAATCAATCAATCATCTCAGGGGTCTCTTCTCTGGGCCACCTGTCCTGAGCTTCAGGCTGGGTAATGGAAAAGGCTTGAGTACTCATCCTCCTGTATTGCCCTGCTGCTATTCACAGGCCTCAGGAGCACAGGCCATACCTGAAGCTTCTATAGCCCTGTTTAGACCGGCAGCCTAATTCTGATGTTTTTTTTCTCACTCATTCGTCTTGTTCCTAGCCGTGTGCAGCTATGAGCCAGGAGAGTGAGGTTTGGTGGTGGTGACTCCACCTACAGCACTGTAGCCTTCCAAAGAGTGTATGAGCGCTTCCGCCATCTTGGTTACACCTATCCAAATATCTGCGGAATGAGGTTCATTTTTCAGGGTTGTTTTCGAACTGTTCAACTTCGTCCTCAGAGCTTATTGGTTTAATTTGAGTGGTATTTCATTTGATTAAAGCACAGGTGTCTAACTCTTTCCTTCGAGTGTCTGTGTGTCTGCGGGTTTTCGCTCCTCCTTTGCACTTACGGTCATGAAATTAGTTAGGAACTCCCCTCACCTGGTTGTCTAGGTCTTAATTGGACACACATTGAACAGAATAGCAAAAACCAGCAGACACTCAGCCCCCCGCTAAAGGAGTTTGACACCCCTGGATTAGAGACTAGAATTATTAACTGTAGTTAAGCTCAGAAATCTGCAAGTTTATGGAACCCGAAGAGGTTCATTGACGATAGAGCTCAAACCCATATGGGTTGGATAGTGGACATAGCCTTATAACCGTTTCTCTGTCTGTGTGCGTAGGGGTTCGTTCTCCGAGGTGTATCTGGTGAGAGAAAAGAAGACTGGAAACCTCTATGCCCTGAAGTGTCTGAAGAAAAAACACCTCAGCTGTAGCAAGCTAGAGAACGAGATCACTGTGCTGAAGAAGTAAGTACACACACACACACACACACACACACACACACACTCTCACTCACACCTGAATGAACAACATCACAAATCTCTTCCTCTTCCTCTCAGGATAAGGCATGACAATGTGGTTGGATTGGAAGACTTCTATGAAACTCGGACACACTACTACCTTGTCATGCAGCTGTGAGTGGGCACCGTTATCTCTACATATACTAAATGCATTTATGAACATACAGAGAAATGTTGCTGTTTAACAAAACCTGCTGTATTAGGAGAGTAATGAAGACGAAAGGCTGATGCTGAATATAGTGGTGGAGATTCTGGTGTGTGTGTGTGTGTGTGTGTGTGTGTGTGTGTGTGTGTGTGTGTGTGTGTGTGTGTGTGTGTGTGTGTGTGTGTGTGTGTGTGTGTGTGTGTGTGTGTGTGTGTGTGTGTGTGTGTGTGTGTGTGTGTGTGTGTTTCTTTCCTAGGGTGTCTGGTGGGGAACTGTTTGACCGTATCATAGATCGGGGGGTGTACACAGAGAAGGATGCCAGCTGTCTGGTTCACCAAGTGCTGGAGGCTGTCAACTACCTTCACGAGAACAGCATAGTGCACAGGGACCTCAAGGTATGTTACACACACACACAGTCAATGTAAACACACATACACACACACACGTGTAATATCCAGGCTGTATCACATCCGGCTGTGATTGGGAGTCCCATATGGCAGCGCACAATTGGCCCAGCGTCGTCCTGGTTTGGGTTTGGCCGGTGTAGGCTGTCATTGTAAATAAGATTTTGTTCTTAACTGACTTGCCTAGTTAAATGAAGGTTAAATAAAATACATTGAAACAAATACAATATTCCAGACATATTTTACACACACAACACTATTATATACTATGTTGGGAGAATAGTTTCTCTGACACTTTTTGATTCTCTTTCCCTCTGTGTGTGCAGCCAGAGAACCTACTATACTTCAACTCAGATGAGAACTCCAAGATCATGATCAGTGACTTCGGCCTGTCCAAGATGTCCGACCACGGAGTGATGTCCACGGCCTGCGGCACGCCAGGATATGTTGGTGTGTGTGTGCGTGCGCCAACCGTGTGTTAGTTGTTTGGTCATTGAAATAGTGTAAAGCTTTATTGCACAGATAGAAAAGACTAGCATGGTATCTAATCCTGTGCATATTTGAACTTCTACAGCCCCTGAAGTTCTGGCTCAGAAACCCTACAGCAAGGCAGTGGACTGCTGGTCCATAGGAGTCATCACATACATCCTGTAAGTACCTATCTAGGACTTCTAGATCTATATCCGCCAGCACCTCTTCTCAACCTCTTCATAGTATTAGGATGACTGCATTGTGAGATGGTATTTCTATATAACGTTTGGGGAAAGTTATTGTGATAACTCTGTGATAACCGTGTTCCCTCTGCGTTTAACAGGCTGTGCGGCTACCCTCCGTTCTTTGAGGACAACGAGACACGTCTGTTCTCGAAGATCATGAGGGCCGACTACGCTTTCCACTCGCCCTTCTGGGATAACATCTCAGAGTCAGGTAAGACATACCACCACCCCTACGACAAGGGTATTAACACAGAACGAGTACCATAACTACATAGTAAAGTTATTCATAAGTCCTCTCAGTGATAGAATACTTCTTTTTACTACATATATGCTGAAAGTTCCCTGTCAGTTGTTGACGTTTGTCTGTCTCCGTTTCCATAGCAAAGGACTTCATCCGGAACATGATGCAGAAGCACCCTAAGAAACGCTTCAGCACAGAACAGGCCCTCAGACACCCCTGGTGAGTCACACACAGATCCAGGATCAGTCCACCCTCCCCTCAGGGGGAAAATAGAAAACCGATCTAAGATCAGTGTCTGGGGATCCCACTATTTCTTGTTTATTCATTGTTCCTGGTGGCTCTAACAATGTCATTTCCTGTTGCAGGATCATTGGGAAGACAGCGAGGGATCAGGACATCTATGAATCAGTCAGCATGCAGATCCAGAAGAACTTTGCCAAGTCCAAATGGAGGGTGAGCAACATGTCATAGGGCTACATACAATATGCTATCATACTTACGTTACTATTATTATTATCATCAAAACATGATTATTCATAAAAAAATATATAAATCCTAATCTTCCTGTGTGTTTGTTACAGCAAGCCTTCAACGCCACGGCAGCCATCAACCACATGAAGAAGCTGCAGTTGGCCCACGCCAACCCTGATGCCCCTCTCCCACCTATCCCCTGCAACTCCCAGAATACTCAGCAGGGCGTCAACAACATCACCGCTAAGGACACCAACGGCAACCCCCCAATCCCAGTGACCCCTCCGGAGGTGCAGTGCCGGGGCCTGAGAGCCAGTCACAGCGAGCCCAGGCACACGCTGGTCGTTATGGAGACATGTAACGCAGAGAATTGCTCCTCATTCGAGGCAGCTAAGAGGTGAGGGGAGGGGAATATATGTCATTCTGAGGGGGGGGGGGGGTTGAGTTATGTCCAAAGTGTAAAATCTGTGGTTCTTAAGGCTTTGCTTTTTGCTGTCTGTTTCAGCTGTGATGCCATTGACAGGGCGACCAATAGGAATGGGCACACCATGCAGACTGGGGTGTGTTCTGTTATGTGATTGATTGATTGACCTAAGGATCAATTCATTGGCTTAAAGGTAAATAGGTCTCAAATACACAATGCACATGTGCTTGCATACACTCATGTACAAAATCAACGGAGAGTTGATAGGAAAACTCTCACATGAATTATATGAATCTTCATGTGGATTTACACTCCCCACACCCCTCCAGTGTTTCTGCAGTGTTGCAGTCAAGAAGTTTGAGCCACTCTACAGGTGTCAGCTGCCTCCTGCTGGTTCAGGAGTAGTACTCTGTAGTGCTCCTCTGAAATGCCCAGAGGCCCGTAGCAAAGGGCCAGGGCCCGAACCTTATCCAGAGAACACAGGAAGACCTGAGATTCCTACCCAACTACAACATAGTACATTTACACTCGCACAAATGTAAACGTTTAATTTCTTTGACCCAAGCCACTGTCGATGTTTAGAAGAGTGTACATTCTGTACTTATATCTCAACAGAAAATGTACATTTGAAGTATACAAAGACGTACTGTATTTGCAATGTATAATTACCTATGAATGTTTATTGACCTATGGAAAACAATGTAATTTCTTTGAATATTTGTTTCTGATATGATAGCTGTGACGGCTAGATTGTAACTCATTAATTGGCTTTGGCTACTTTGTGTTGCTGTCTGAACTAAATTAAACTGTTCTTCTTTCACTCACATCTGTTCCTACTAATGGATCTGGAGAAACCAGAGTCCTGTGGATCTGAAGAAAATGTATGGATAAAAACCTGGTCAAATAATGATTTCATTGTAGAGTTTATGAATACTGCATGACAGTTATTCAAGGGGAAGTGCTTTGCGATGTCATTGATGGCAAGCGTTAAATCGACGCCATGTGCTTTTTGTATTGTGTGAATTATTTGTTTCTTTTATACTCCTAAATGTAAGGATGTTGACTTATAAATCTTGCCCACAGGTTTGAATGGCGTTGACTAATTGTTTGAATCCTAACGCTCATGTCATAACAATGACTTTGGGGTTGAGGAGGGTTGACATTATTCCCTGTCAGAGAAGATGGTTATTACTCTACTTAAAGTGGTCCTGTGTCATAATAACACCACTTTACGTACAGAGATGATCACGTGCCACTTTTATGCCATAAACTGCTGTAGAGTTCCTCTTGTAGTGTCGATGCCATTGTAACTGTTTGACTGGAGATGCTATCTTATAAACCACAAGCACTATACTTTGCTTCTTTTTTTGTTTCTAAATAAAAAACTTAAATGTAAATCGTCCTCTTCTATACTTTTCTACCCTCACAAATCTCTCCTCTTCAGCTAGCCTAATCCACCATCCTGACCACTGCGCTCTCATTTCATTTCCCCTCCACCAGTCTGGGCCTCCTATGATTGAACTATTGCAGCGGATGGGCTTTGCACAAAACAAACGTAAAAGCGTTAGCATCACTGAATCCTTGTGACAGAATGTCAGCTCCGGATATCAGGATGGTCAAACGAGGCTACTCTACAGCTATTGGTGGAATGTAGGTCGCAGCATGGGCATTTCTAGGATTCGAGGACATTGTAGGCTTAGCCCATTGAGCTATAAGGGGGGATCCATTCCCAGGGACAACATTTTGAATTTCAACAGCTAAATGCATCAAATCTGAACATTGAGAGATGAAAGAATTGTGCCAAAAATGTAATAAAAACAATGTTAAAGGCAGGTTGCCTATTCTGATGTCGGTTGTTGACATGGGTGAGCGAAGAAGCCTTGAACTGTTGATGTGCCCTTGATTAAGTCACTGAACCCTAATTGCTCCTGTAAATCAATCTGGATAAGAGCGTCTGCTAAAGGACTTAACTGTAAGGAGCTGATACAGGTGTCCCGGTTAGAGGACAAGGATGGGGGGAGAGACGTGGGGTTTCAGTTTAGAGAGTTTATTTTCTCCAATAAATCATAATTCATTATTGACTTGTGTGCTAAAAATAATAAACACAACATAGAAAGCTAAACATTTGCGTTAGGACATTTCATATAAAGAACAAACATGAACATAATTATCATACCCATTATTTCCATGTCAGTATCATCAATCTTTGAAGGATATACAAAATATCTTCATTATTAATGTCCATATGCAACATGCTGCAACAACTCAACAGTCTCCCACTACTGATATGACAGCGCATCATTAAATGCTCATACATTCACACATGAAACAAGAAAGTAAAATGGAAACAATATTGCGTTACTCACGTTGGGTATTGGATGCACAGATAATAGAAACGAAAAGGGATAAACACTGGAGAGTATTTTCAAGAGGCATGGGATCTTTGGTACTGAACTAAAGACAAAGGGAACTCAGGTATTTAATAAGGGAATTGGTTGCAGGTGCGCTCAGAGCAAAATCAAATCAAATGTTATTGGCCGTGTACACATAATTTGCAGTTATCGCAGATGTCTAGCTCTAGCAGTGTAGCAATACCAACAATACAAAACACACACAAATCCAAACAATAAAAAGCATAGAGATGTATAGGTATCCAGTGCCCAAAAGCCTATATTAACATACATTGTGAAGGCTCAGAAGTGTCTGCAGTTAAAGGCAAAGTTAACAAAAAAAAGTGCAATTAAAGGGACAGTTCCCTAAAAAGTATATTGCAAATGAGAGCCTTTTCTACAAAGTGGGTGAACTATCCCTTTAAAACACAGCTTGAGGAAAGAAATTCCTGCGGGGGTATGTTTCCCAAGTGCAGGAGGTTTGAAAATGTTTACGCTATAACAATTCATTTCTTCAAGTCACCCCACAATCAAGACAAATCTATAGGTGGTGGGGCTGACTAGTTGCCGACTCTTGTCATCTTACATTGCATGGACAAGATCGTTTGCGTTTATGAATTATTGAGAGTCCACTTACCATCACTGCCTAGCAGCTTGTGTACACTACTAAAATACATAGAATAATTGATGTAACAGGCATTTCAATATGGGCTATTCTTGTTTTTATGACTTACAATCAACATGACCATGACATAGCGTATATACCCACATGACCATGACATAGCGTATACCCACATGACCATGACATAGCGTATATGACCATGACATAGCGTATATACCCACATGACCATGACATAGCGTATACCCACATGACCATGACATAGCATATACCCACATGACCATGACATAGTGTATATACCCACATGACCATGACATAGCGTATACCCACATGACCATGACATAGCGTATACCCACGTGACCATGACATAGCGTATATACCCACATGACCATGACATAGCGTATACCCACATGACCATGACATAGCGTATACCCACATGACCATGACATAGCGTATATACCCACATGACCATGACATAGCGTATATACCCACATGACATGGAAAGTCTCTTCTAATTTAGGCAAATTAGATTTCAAATAAGTAGTTACACCAGCAAAATTGGGAAGAAGTGTAATTAATAAAAGATTTATGAGGAATAACAGTACTGTTCTTGCTGACAAACACACTCATTATCCTATAATAGGATAGCACATCATAAGGAATAGGAATTGTTCCACTATCTTACATCAGCTAATGTGAAGGAAAGAAATGAAACAACATGGCAAAGTCCAAATCTACCCAAGACTACACCCTACCCAAATTACATCTATTTATTTTTTCCCCCTCCCCCACTAGGATAAAACGTACACTATCTCTTTCTCCGTGTGCCATCTTAAACCAAATGTGTGCCTGTCCAGTTACCAGGTTGTTAGCTAATAAGGTATCGTGACTGAACAAGCTTGTTTGTTATTCAACAAATCATCTAATTAGCAATCCCCAAGTAGCCTGGTTTTGAAGCGGCAGGGACACGGATTATCTTTATGCTTCCAGCGAATTCACGATAGTAAAAAACAACAACAACATATCTCCGTTAAAATGGATCACATCTTTTGAACGGTTTGGGCTAGTGACACACAGTTTTCAGCAAAGTAATGCTAAAATCATGACAGTCTCTGTTTCAGTATGATATGTTGGATAAAGGAATAAAGACAGACACCAATGTCTGGTTCAATAGCCTTGTCAACTAGACTCCGTAACAGTCTCTATGGCATACTGCCTAGCGTGTAAGTGATAGGCCAGTATGGGAACTCATATCAGACATACAGCCTGCAATTTCTATATTCATCAAAAGGTTTGGGGCTGGACCAAAAACATTCAGGGCTGCAGCCCCAGAAATCCCAGGCCTAATGATGTCACTGGGATGTCATAGGATAAAGTTAAAAACCGCACGTCATGAAAAAATATATTTATCGGGACATTTATTCTACAAAATGGGACAAAATAAATAACATTGCTCCTCTATCTCAATGAAGAGGCTATTTGAGGATGACCTCTGCCCTTTTACCTCTCAGCCCTGGCAGGTGGAGAGGATCTTGACCTTCTGTCTCATGTCAGCCAGGAGGTCCCGCAGTTTGCCGTCCAGACCGGTCAGCCTCTGGGACTTCAGTAGGACCTCATCCTGTAGTCTACGCAGAGAGTCTGCTTTACCTGAACATAGAGGGGGAGAGAGGAGAGAGAGGGGGAGGAGAGCAGGAACAGGAAGAGAGGGGAATGTTTTTTTATTTACACATATATATATATATATATATATACAGTGGTTCAAAAAAGTATTTAGTCAGCCACCAATTGTGCAAGTTCTCCCACTTAAAAAGATGAGAGAGGCCTGTAATTTTCATCATAGGTACACTTCAACTATGACAGACAAAATGAAAAAAAAAATCCAGAAATCACATTGTAGGATTTTTTATGATTTTGCAGGGAGCCCTGTGACCACACTGGTCTGGAAAGGCAAGGTTTGCTAATGCAATAGTCACTCAGTTTGCTTGGTTCTCTCAAAAAGAAAATTTCCTCAGGGGTTGAAACCTCTCGTTGTTTGGATTAGAAAATCCAACCATTGTAATGGAAGCGGGCGGCGCTCTGCGGCTGTATGTCGCTTTTGCGTGTGGGGGGTTTTAAGTGAGAAAGAGGAGAGCCAACCAGTAAAAGCACAGCCCCCTTCATCATCGACACATTGTGCCGAAAATATCAAAGAGCCATTTCAGACTATGAAGTCAGGAGGACGTTGAGAGTTAGGTGTTAGCCAGACTAGCATATGTCGGCTCAATCGGAAATTACCATTAAATCATTTCAATCTGGCCATAACGCTGAACTTCAGCAATATGGAATGAATCGAGCCAATGTTCCACAAACGCATTATGCCTGCATACTGGATGGGCTGTGCAAACAGTCAAATCAAATCAAATTTGCCAGGTGTGTTTGTATCCCCTCGCTATCCTCCTCCGTACCTGCTAGTGCCTTCATCATGTCTCCAGTGTCCTGGGCCAGAGAACCAGCCTCCTCCTGCAGCTTCCGGAGACGCTCACCTGTTGTCCCAGTCCCATCGCCATGACCACTGGTCCTCTCTGCAGCACGCAGCTGCTCCAGCTGCTTCTCCAGGGACGCCAGGTCCTATAAACAAAGAGACAGGCAGTTTAGCACACACACACACACACACACACACACACACACACACACACACACACACACACACACACACACACACACACACACACACACACACACACACACACACAGACACAGACACGGACAAACACATGGACACACACACACACATACACACACACCACAGGAGGTTGGTGGCACCTTAATTGGGGAGGACGGGCTCGCGGTAATGTCTGGAGCCGAATGAGGGGAATGGTATCAAATACATCAAACATGCTCCGTTCCAGTCATTATTATGAGCCGCCCTCCCGCCAGCAGCCTCCACTGACATACACGTACACATACACACACGTATAAACAGTAGGCATGCATGAACAGTACCACACACACACATATACCTTAACACACACTCACCCTGGTCGCAGCATCTGCCTCCTTGTTAGCCTTATTGGCCTCTCCCTCAGCATTCTGGGCCAGCAGACCTCCAGAGCGCACCAGCGCCTTGAGCCCCTCCAGCTGAGGTTTCATTCCCTCAGCCAGGGCAGACACCTCCCCTAGAGCCTTCACCGCGGGAGTCAACTGGGCCTTGGTCTGGAGGGAGGAGGGGATCAAAATGAGAGAGGAATAGTAAGGTAAGAAGCTGTGAAGGATTTGGAAAAATGGAGGCAAAACAATCAGTGTCAGACTAGTTTGAAAGCGTAATTGTACTTATTGGAGCACATTAGCTCAAATGGACTTGTTCATCTCTCGCTCACCTGTGCGAGACTGTTGCTGATGTCTTCCACTATGTCCAGGCTGTCCTGCACTTTGTCGTTCAGGCCAGAGAGGGAGCCCTCCACGGCGGTGAAGCCCTCCAGCAGCCCGTCAACATCATCCTTCACACCCAGCCCAGCGTCCCTGTCACACAGCACACAACAAAGTTAGGAGAATATTACAGCAACCTTACGGCAACGTTCACAGCAGTCTCAGTAACGTTAAAGGGACTTCTGAAACCACACAGCATTTTCATACATGACATCAATTACAACTAACACTTTACTTAAACCATTGTGGCTTCCAGTACATAGCCCTGTCATAAGAGTGACATAAGAGGTCATAAGGTGTTATACCTGGCGTCCTGGGCCTCCTGTAGCAGGCGCCGGGCGGTGTCGAGCTGTGGTCCAGCCTGGTCCAGGACTGCTTTGCTGTCTGGGAGTCCTGCCGCCAGGGCTCTGATCTCCTGAAGCTTCCTCTTCAGAGCTGCCAGACTGAGAGGCAGCTTGGCGTTCAAGATCCACTCACTCACCGTGCTGATGACTGTCGGGTCTGACGACGGGTCTGGAGTCAAGGAGGGAGGGAGAGAGAGAAGAGGATTGCAGGAGGGAGGATGAGAAAGAGTGTTAGAGAGGGGAAGGGAGAGACGAGGGGAATGTCAGTGAACCACACACTCACAAAGATGCAATACTACTACTTCAATACCTTTACTACTAATAAAACAGTGTAAATAGGTTATTGAAGGTACTGGAACATAACCGTCGATGTGTCACCTGACAGGAAGTCCTTCAGCTCTTTAACAAAGTATCTTGTCTCCTGCAGATCTGCCTCCAAGTCATCCCTGGCCCGCCTCATCTGATTGACCAGATCGTCCGTGGACTGTCTGACCAGATTGACCGTGTCCTGTGTTTTCTGGATCTGTGCATTGAATGGAGAAAGGAGCAAAGCATTGAACGCCATGTGATGAAACAAACCACTTAATTGACTGAAGGACATATACTACATGTCAGTATTCAAACCCAATAAACAGTTATATAGGTTATAACATACAGTAAACAAACAAGTGTCACCTCCTACCTGTGCAGCAGCCTGTGTGATCTTCCCATTGAGCTGCTGCAGTCTGTCCTTTACCTCCTCAGCATCCCTCACAGCTCGGGTCCCCAGAGGCAGAGCCCCAACGCAACTCTCGCCACGACCACAGGGTGGCGCCCCCTCCGCAGGGCACAGCTCACCATCACACTGGGCAGGGATACAAGGGGCAGAGCGCACACTGCCACACACCTGAGAGACAGGGAATAAAAATACACAGTCACGTTAAGGTGGAGTTAGGGTTAAGGGCTAGGTCTAGGGTTAAGGGTTAAAGCTAGGGTTAAGGCTAGGTCTAGGGTTTAGGGTTAAGGGTTAAAGCTAGGGTTAAGGCTAGGTCTAGGGTTTAGGGTTAAGGGTTAAAGCTAGGGTTATGGCTAGGTCTTTGGTTAAGGCTAGGGCTAAGTCTAGGGTTAGGGTTAAGGCTAGGGTTAATTCTAGGGTTAAGCTTACCTGCTTGGCAGTGGGTGAGAGGTCAGGTTTGGTGTTCAGCTGCTGGTTGAGTTTCTCCAGGTCTCTGGTGTTTTCTGGTTGAACCTGGTTCTGGAGGTCAAGAGCGTCCTCTCTGACCGCTGAAGATTGATCTACAGTCTTCCCACTAGCATCCACACTCTTCGCCGCATCCGTGGACTCGTCATAGGCATTCTTTATAGAAGAGAAGGCCCCTGAGAGAGAACAAACCAAGATGACAGACAAACAGCTGTGTTAGCAGCCATAAATGAGCTAAAACAAAACCAGACGGGTCTCAAGTCGATATGGTTCTAATTTTGATTTCTGGATTCTAAATTCCTCACTGAGCCTTTTTGTGGTCACACACGGATGGTGCTCACAGTTCTGCGGTGGCGTATCTCTCTCACCTGCATTGTTGGAGTTGATAGGGTTCCTTAGAGCATCTCTCTTGGAGTTGTACAGCAGACCCAGACCGCCCAGGAGAGCCTGCAACTCGTCCAGCTGTGAGCCCAGCTCGAGGCCTCGGCCTTGGGGTGACAGATCCCCATCCACCTGATCTAACTGGTCCCTGGACGATGACAATGGGGATGAGGGATAGTGAGCTAGGTAATGAAGGACTGTGGCCTTCAGATCTAGGGGTGTTTAAATTTGGACAATGAAAATATCTAATTTTGAAAGCAAAGTATTGCAGGTTATGGAATCTGATGCCCACTTTTATTTGGACATTCTACGTTTTCCCGGGGACATCCGAACAACTCCCTACCTTAGTCTGCGTAGCTGAAAGAGGGCGTCGTTGACTTGTCTCAAAGAGGGAGTTGGGAGTGGGAGAGAGTCACGTATCTGGATGAGAGTGGCCTCCAAGGCCTGGATGCGGAGACCCAGACCGGTGGGCAACGAGCCGCCAGGACGAGAGGGGATTCTGGCGGAGAGTCTCTCTAGGCCCAGGGTGAGGTTCTGGATGTAGGAGTCCAGAGAGAAGAAGCAGGAGGGGCAGACTTCACAGTCGGGAAAGGAGTAAACATGGCCACGGCTACAGGCATCGCAACGAGTACCTATGACACCAATACGGCACCGGCAGGCCCCTGTACGCTTATCACAGCCTCCTGGTACCATGCCTCCAGCAGCACACTGACACACTGCAGAGAGAGGGAGAGAGGGTGGAGGTGGAGAGAGAGGGAGACGGAGAAAGGGGGGGCGACATGAAGAGGAAAGAAATTGTTTGACTTAGTTGTCCATTTGGACTGAATTGATCAAAGCATTGAACAAAGCATGTCTAAGAACCTTTGAACCTTTCTATGACAGAACACGACCGGTCACTTACGTCTGCAGCCAATGAGGGGGTCTCCGTAAGTGTTGTCAGGACATTCTGTACAGGTACGACCTCCGAACCCTGACCTGCACTGACACTGACCCGTACTCCGGTCGCAGGTGTCACCATGGGAGTTGGTGGGGTCACAGCGACAGGGCTCACAGCCGTGGAGGGAGGAGGGGTTCCAGTAACCACGGGAACAGAGTTCACAAGTCAGCCCCTGGTGGTAAGGTCGACAGGGACACTGACCGCTCACAGGGTCACACACACTGGACAGGGAGCCCTCTGCACTGCAGAAGCACTCTGGAGAAGACATACAGTCAGATGGGGATAGACATACACATACACTCTGGACACCACCACAGTATGGCGAATACAGTTGTAAGTAATCATAACACAGGGAGAGTTTATGAACGGGTTCAGGGTCAAGGGTGAAAGGCGACTCACTCGTGCAGCCCAGAGGGTTGGAGGCAGTCAGGCCATAGTATCCCATCTTGCAGCGACACGACCCTGTGACATCATCACACCGACCCCCATTCTCCGCCCCCTCTGCACTGCAATGGCAGCCTGTACAAAACACAGGGAACAAAACAGAAACACAACAAAGATATTAGAACACTGCAGCATATTGTGGTGCTGATTAAACCTCCTCCGCTCTCTCCACTGGCTTCCAGTTGAAGCTCGCATCCGCTACAAGACCATGGTGCTTGCCTACGGAGCTGTGAGGGGAACGGCACCTCAGTACCTCCAGGCTCTGATCAGGCCCTACACCCAAACAAGGGCACTGCGTTCATCCACCTCTGGCCTGCTCGCCTCCCTACCACTGAGGAAGTACAGTTCCCGCGCAGCCCAGTCAAAACTGTTCGCTGCTCTGGCCCCCCAATGGTGGAACAAACTCCCTCACGACGCCAGGACAGCGGAGTCAATCACCACCTTCCGGAGACACCTGAAACCCCACCTCTTTCAGGAATACCTAGGATAGGATAAAGTAATCCTTCTCACCCCCTTAAAAGATTTAGATGCACTATTGTAAAGTGGCTGTTCCACTGGATGTCTTAAGGTGAACGCACCAATTTGTAAGTCGCTCTGGATAAGAGCGTCTGCTAAATGACTTAAATGTAAATGTAAATGTAAACCTATAGTAGGAGAGAACGAGGAATAAAGGCAGTAGTATTTGATGAATACATATTATTAAACCCGGTCTTAAGATCACTCACGTATGCAGGCATCAGGCTGGTCTATGCTGCTCCGGTGGTTGAGTTGGTATCCAGGGGCACAGCGGTCACATTTGGGCCCGGTTGTGTGGTGCAGACAGCCCTCACACACTCCCCCACTCCTCCATCCACTCGCCTCATACACAGATGGGTCGAAACGGCACCGCTGGGCGTGGTTGTTACACTCACAACCTACAGGGGGCAGCAACAGAGGAAATATTCAACATATCATATCAACATATCAACGCATCTGTGGCTGCATGTGTTCCGTCCACTCACTCGCAACTGTACTGAGGGTGTTCAGTCTCCATAGGAAGATGACTTATATTTGCTGATTATGCGCTACTTTAGTAAAGTCCTCCTACTCCTGCACACATGCAAATAAACAAAAAGATGCAGTCAGTGTATTAAGGCATCAGTGGTTGCGTACGTTTGCAGGTGTGTGTGTTTCCCTCCTCTGCAGATCTCCAGGGCAGGTCGTTGTAGATATCAGCACATTGCTCACAGTTTACACCTGCTGTGTTGTGCTGACACTCACACTGAGCACTAACCTGCAACACACAGGGAGAGTGAGACACATTCAGAGGGTGAATGTGCAAGACAAAATATTTCAATGCTTTGAACGGGGTAGTAGTAGGTGTCATGTTTCCCGTGTGTATAAACAATGGTCCACCACCCAAAGGACATCCAGCCAACATGACACAACAGTAGGAAACATTGGAGTCAACATGGGCAGCATCCCTGTGAAATGCTTTCGACACCTTGTAGAGTCCATTCCCCGACGAATTGAGGCTGTTCTCAGGGCAAAATGGGGTGCAACTGAATACTAGGAAGGTGTTCCTAATGTTTTGTACACTCAGTGTATGTGCCTATGTGTTTTCGGTACAGAGTATGTGAGCATAGTTGTCCTCACAGGGGGACTGCCACTCCAAATTCGCTCCATTCATTAACATCACAATATAACCAACACCAGTCTGTTGTTGTGACCTGGACCTACCATTTGGTTTTGAAGTACTGAAACCAAACCATATGATTTGAATGAAAAGTATTTTAATAAACATGAAAAGGTGAATGTGAGAAGCACTCCTCATTTCAAATAGGCTACATGTCATATTAAACTGAAGCCACACCCACTTTTTAAGATGGCAGCAAGCATGTCCTGGGTTCCATCAGTTTGTCGCTGAAAAGATTTGTACAGATTTTTGTTGGTCTCCATCTACCTATGGTTCATCTGGCTGTAAACACACTGGACAATAGTACAATATTGCATACAGAGTCAATGTGCCTTGGATGTTTGTGGACTATATAGCGCTTGCCACCCTCCCAGCTTCTACCAGCCTGTACTGAAAACTACCTCCAAGGTGTTTCTCTCCTGGCTATCATACAGGTATGACCTCCGTTGCGTTGCTGTTTTGATGGTCCCCAGCATTTAATCGCCTTGAGTAAGTCATAGTTCTCTCCTTGCTCCTGTTATGCTGTCGAGTTTTGTGCCTCTTGGTTTTATTTATTGTGGGTCCTAGTGCTGGCTGATTTCTAGTCTGTGGTTGGGTTCTGGCTTGCTTCTGGCTTGCTGCCTATAACTGTGCTGATTTAATCTAACTGTCACACTGTGTGGATTGATTGACTTTTAGTTGATTCCTCACCAACCCATTTTATTTGCATGGATTTTAACTGCATTTTTTTCAAAATGGCATCTACCACTTTCCCCCATCAGGGGAACTGACTTTTACCAGACTGGCAGCAACCACTTTTAGAGACTACGGTGAACGTTTATTCCCATGTAGGAGCTGCAACTATTTTGCACAGTTCCCGGGATAATATTGGCCGGCCAAATTTCCAATGTGGAAACTGTCAGAATATTGTCTGAGCTGAACGTCAAGAGTAACAAATTGAGACATTGCAGTGTATCCTGGATAGGTCCCACATTAAGACCTTTTCCTTTTCTACTCCTCAGCATGGTCGTCGTGCCACTGCCTCTCCACCGCGTTGCCACTCTCTGATGGACTGGGCTGCCCTGCAAAGACCCCTCCCTAGTGAAGTCACCTCTCCCCTCGCATCTCACCCACTCCTCCTATCCTACCCCGACCTCCCATCCCGGCCGCCCCTCCCCACCCCCCTTGGAGAATAAACCTGGCAGATGCCACGGTTATCGATCCTGCATCCCAGTGGAGGCACGTCACACACCCCAAGCCCAGCGCAAGGCAGCTGTCTTTTGATAAATGGGGCTGAAATGGCTTTGGGGGATCCCATCCTGCTGACCCAACAGTTTCTCCCACCTGCCAGAGATTCCTGCTCCTTCATCCTCTACCCTATCTCCTGAGGGTACAGCTCAGAAGGTCTCTACCACAGGCCTCGCACATCAGGCCTCCTGGGCTCCCTGGCACAGCAGCAGGCCTCCCGGGTGCCAAGGGCTGCTGCTGTTGTAGTGCACGTGGGATCAAATTACATTAAAAAAAGGGCTAATCAGAGCTAATGAAACAGGATTTTATTGAGCCGATCAACACCCTAAAAGGCTCTGAAAAGCCTCCAATTATCTCTGGTCCAATATCACTGTCATGTCTAGTTCTGATAAGCTTCCCAGTAAAGCAATGAAAACAATCAAGCATCCCAGAAAAGTGCTAAAAATAGCCCACATTAACATATGTAGCCTAATAAATAAGGTTCATGAAATCTAGAAAATTAATTTACTGACCATCTCAGAAACTCACTTAGATAATACCTTTGGTATAGTGGTAGCAATACCTATAAAGCCCAATCTTGTAGGAAGTTGCTATAGACCACCGCGCTAACAGTCAGTATCTGGATAATATGTGTGAAATGCTTGATAATGTATGTGATATCAACAGAAAAGTATATTTTCTGGGTGACCTAAATATTGACTAGCTTTTGTCAAGCTGCCCACTCAAGAAAAAGCTTAAAACTGTAACCAGTGCCTGCAACCCTGGTTCAGGTTATCAGTCAACCTACCAGAGTATTTACAAACAGCCCAGGGATGAAATCCACATCCACATGTATTGATCACATCTTTAGTAACACTGCAGAAATCTGCTGTAAAGCTGTATCCAAATCCATCAGATGTAGCGATGACAATATAGTAGCCATATCTAGGAAAACCAGAGATCCAAAGGCTGGACCTAATATTGTGTATAAAAAGGTCCTTACAAGAGGTTTTGTAGTGATTCCTATGTTGATATAAAGAATATTTGCTGGTCAGTGGTATGTATTTTTTTTTACATTTTACCTTTATTTAACTAGGCATGTCAGTTAAGATCCAATTCTTATTTTCAATGGCGGCCTAGGAACAGTGGGTTAACTGCCTGTTCAGGGGCAGAACGACAGACTTGTACCTTGTCAGCTCAGGAATTTGAACATGAAACCTTTCGGTTACTAGTCCAACGCTCTAACCACTAGGCTACCCTGCCGCCCCAATGAGAAGCAACCAGACGCTGCACTTGACACATTTATGAAATTAGTTACTCCAGTTACTAATAAGCATGCAACCATTAAGAAAATTACTGTAAAAACTGTTAAATCCCAGTAATTGATGAGGAATTGAAAAATGTTATGGTTGAGGGAAGAGGCAAAAGGAATGGCAAATAAGTCTTAATAACCGATTGGCAAACCTACTGCAAATTGAGAAATCATGTGACTGAACAGAACAAAAATAATTATACTATGAAACAAAGATAAATTATATAAAGAATTATAGTAAAACGCTTTGGAGCACCTTAAATTACATTTTGGGCAAAAAGGCATACTCAGCTCAATCATTTATTAATTGAATGAGATGGCTCATTCATCACAAAACCCACTGATATTGCCAACTTCATAGATTTTTTAATTGGCAAGATTAGCAAATTTAGACATGACATGCCAGCAACAAACGCAGAACCAACACATCCAAGTATAACTGATCAAATTATGAAAGACAAGTGTTGTAATTTTGAATTCAGTAAAGTGAATGTGGAAGAGGTGAAAACATGATTGTTGTCTATCAAAAATGACAAGCCACCTGGGTCTTGACAATTTGGACGGAAAATTACTAAGGATGATAGCGGAGTATATTGCCACTCCTATTTGCCATCTCTTCTATCTAAGCTTACAAAAAAGTGTGTGCCCTCAGGCCTGAAGGGAAGCAAAAGTCATTCCACTACCAAGAACAGTAAAGCCCCATTTACTGGCTCAAATAACTGACCAATCAGCCTGTTACCAAGGCTTAGTAAACTTTAGGAAAAAATTGTGTTTGACCAGATACAATGCTAGTTTACAGGAAATAAATTAACAACAGACGTTCAGCACGCTTATAGAGACGTGCATTCAAACATGCACATTCAACTTACACAAATGACTGATGATTCGCTGAGAGAAATTGATAATAAAAGATAGTGGGAGCTGTTTTGTTGGACTTCAGTGCGGCTTTTGACATTATCGATCATAGTATACTGCTATAAAAATGTATATGTTATGGCTTTATACCCCTTTACACTGTGGATTGAGAGTTACCCGTCTAACAGAACACAGAGGGTGTTCTTTAATAGTAGCCTCTCCAACATAATCCAGGTAGAATCAGGCATTCCCCAGGGTAGCTGTCTAGGCCCCTTACTTTTTAAAATCTTTACTAATGACCTGCCACTGGTTCTGAGTAAAGCCTGTGTGTCTATGTATGCGGATGACTCAACACTATACACGTCAGCTACTACAGTGAGTGAAATCACTGCAACACTTAACAAAGAGCTGCAGTCAGTTTCAGATTAGGTGGCAATAAATAGCTTAGTCTCACATATTTCAAACTAAAAGCATTATATTGAGACAAATCATTCACTAAACCCTAAACCTCAACTAAATATTGTAATGAACAATGTGGAAATTGTGCAAGTTGAGGAGACTAAACTGCTTGGAGTAACCCTGGATTGTAAAACTGTTATGGTGAAAACATATTGGTGCAACAGTAGCTAAGATGAGGAGAGGCCTGTCCATATTAAAGTGCTGCTCTACCTTCTTAACAACAATATCCACAAGGCAGGTCCTACAGGCCCTAGAGGGACTTGGGAAAATTACAACTGGCCCAGAACATGGCAGCACGGCTGGCCCTTAAATGTAGATGAAGAGCTAACATTAATAATATGTATGTCAATCTCTCATGGCTCAAAGTGGAGGAGAGATTGACTTCATCACTACTTGCTTTCGTAAGAAGTATTGACTTGTTGAATGCACAGAGGTGTCTGTCTAAACTACTCGCACACAGCTCGGACACCCATGCATACCCACAAGACATGCCACCAGAGGTCTCGTCACAGTTCTCAAGTCCAGAACGGACTATGACAGGCACACAGTACTACATACAGCCATGTAGCCATGGCTCTCTCTATTCCACATCAAGTAACTCACGCAAGCAGTAAAATCTGATTTAAAAAAAATACAGATAAAAATACACCTTGTGGAACAACGAGGACTGTGAAGAGTCACAAACACAGGTACAAACACACATACAAACACACATAACATACACACGTACACCTGGATTGTGTGTAGTAGTAGAGTAGTGGCCTGAGGGCACACACTTAATGTATTGTGAAATCTGTTGGAAAATGTATTTTAATGTTTAGAATGTATATTATAATGTAAATTACTGCCTTCATTATTGCTGGACCCCAGGAGGAGCAGCTGCTGCCAAGGGGATCCATAATAAATATAAATAAATATAAATACAAACAGTATATAAACACTAAATAGTTCAGGAATGGAAAATGGAACAGAAATGAATTATTTAGGCTATATTATTTCAATTATTTCAAGGCTCTAGCCTACAAAGAAATACATTGTGAAGCATTTGTGAGTGCGACACACTATGCTGGTTGGGAGTCAGGGACATTAAGCGCTCAGCATTTAAACATTTTGTTGTATAAAATAATTTTAATCTATAAATGGTCCATATAGGTTGTGACCTACTTATAATTAAATATAAAATTAAACAAAAAATGTCTTATTAGGCTCAGTCTACAGTGCCTTTGAATTCATTTTTAGAAACACCAGTTTGGCCAGAGTCTGTGGTTTCTGGCTCATGTGATGGTGTCTGGAGAGCAGGTCAGTAGCGAAGAATATCCTCTCCATGCTTGCAGAACAACTAGGGATGCTAAATACCCTTTTGTCCACTCTTGCCAGGCTGGACAGGGATGCAGAGTTTTCTTCTTCTATAGATAGGTCTAAAGGTTTTTAGGCAAAATAACCCATTCAAAACGGAAAGCTCCTTAGAAGTTGGAATATGCCAGGCCTATTGGGCCAAAATCAATAATGGCTTATTGTATAGATGATGATAGAACAAAAATGAAGGAAACTTTTAAGGGATCTGATTTTGCGTTTATAAATACTTTGCTACAATGACACATTTCATTAGCTACCCACCTTGTTCCTGTCTTGTAACATGTGCATGTAGTAAGTACACCATCATGCTTTTGGGATAGGTGTCTTTTCAACTCCATGACTAGCTAAAGCAAGTGTCCATAGCAGCACACAAGTAGACTACAAATGCACGCTGGGCTGGGCATGACGTGAGCACATGAAGTGAGCACATGAAGTGAGCACATGAAGTGAGCACATGAAGTGAGCGCTATTGGAGTGGGCGAGAAGGCCGATGCTCCATCTTTTGGGAATCTCGCTCCACGCTCCAGTCAAATTGGGCACGCTTCTCGCTTCGCTCCACTCACATACTCTGGTTGGGTATAGGTGGTTGGTAATAGTCTTAGGCAGACAGCAGTTGGCCTGTAGATGTGTGTTGTATGCATTAGGTATACCTGTGTGCTAGGCATCTGGTTGGCAGTAGTATCATACCTGTGTGCTAGGCATCTGGTTGGCAGTAGTATCATACCTGTGTGCTAGGCATCTGGTTGGCAGTAGTATCATACCTGTGTGCTAGGCATCTGGTTGGCAGTAGTATCCTGCAGACAGCGGTTGGCATGGCCGTGGCAGAGGCAGGTGCCCATCACTCTCATCTCTCCGAGGGCATAAAACAGAGAGGGGGTGCGGCCAGGCAAGCGGGGCACAGCACCCAGCTCAGTCAACTTCACCCGCAGGCCTGTCAATCCTGACACCTCTGGGGACCGAGAGAGAGCTGTCAATCACTGGGCAAAGCATCTCATTGAATCAGGAATGTTCAATCATAAAGGTGTAAGTGGCTCTGGAGGAGAGCACTTGCTAAATGGCTAAAATATAATGCATAAGGACATTACATTGTCCATAGTAACAGTGGGTGAGTGTCATGGATGGGTAAGTGAATATGGTTGATCATGTTTATCTTACCTTGAATCTTCTGCCCATTGGGGACACTGATGCTAGAGAACTGGCGCAAGGGGCTGAACTGAATCTGTGTAATGCAATGAGGAAAATCAAAAAGGGGAACAGCAGAACATTTCATCTCTGGCTAACACAAATTATCATGGGAATTTCCTCCAGTTTCCAACGTTGTTACCCCGTTATCTCATAAACCCGACCCTACATTGTGGGAGGCAACTGTCTACCTAGGGAGACTACACCCTTACGGTCTGGTCCTGGTAAGAGTTGGCAGGGGGTAGGGTGTAGCAGTAGGTCTGGTCCAGAGAGCGTGGCATAGTCATGGCAATGCCAGGGAAGGCCGAGCGACAGTCTGAGGCCATGTAGAGTGACGGTTGCCAGGTTTGACCATTATCCAACGTCCTCTCCACCACCAGCGCACTAGGGTGGGGACCCTGTATATAGAGGCAACCGTAAAATCAGTCCATAAGATTGTACAGCATTTCAAAAAAAGACTATTCTGCCCTTGCACATTGGAAAAGCCCTGACCATGCTGCTCTGGCAGCTGGGTCTTACCTTGAAGGTCAGAATGATGGTGTCCAGCTGAAACAGGTTCTGTAGGTCCAACTGTAGGGTGACCGGACTCACGTCTAAAGAAACATAGGTTTACTTTATTTTGGTGGGTCACGATAAGAAGGTTTTAGGATGGGTCACTCACAACATGTGTCCTGTAGCTCTGTAATCCCCTCACCTTTCCTGGCCTGCCACCACTTGTTGGGTCCAGCGGTGGATAGAACGTTCTGGATGGTGTGAGCCAACTGACTGGATGGGTTCCTGGAGTCACAGGTACAGCACTTCATCCTCCACTGAGAGAGAGAAAGATACTACTTAGCATCATTTACTGTATATAAGGTCATGCAAACAAAGTATGTTTGATTTTTAGAATGTAAGGGGGATTAAAAAATATATATAAATACATCTAAAGATATTTAAATACATCTAAACCAGATTAGATTGGTTTATCATTAACGTTAATGATTGTGTTCTAATGGTTGTGCTCACGCTGTGCTCTGCCCTTTGTCTTATGCAATATAACTCAGAACTGTAACAGTACACACACAGTGTGTCTTTGTGTTTGGGAATGCATGCATGCGTACATGTGTGTCCCCTGACCTCTTTGTAGAGAATGTGAGTTATTGGTCAGCACACATTCAAACAGCACACTATTCGTGGGAGGTTTATATGCCTTCACTTTGACAAGAAATCCTAATTTATCAGACAAATGTGGACTGAGAGAACGCGAGAGCAATCACACAGCAACAAGACAGAACAAGGTATCAGTTCCTCCTCCAACACAATGGAACCACTCACAAAGACCAATGTGCAACTAAATGTTCATGTGGATCTTCCCACAGACACCACAGATAACACTGAGGTAAAGCCATGATATCTCAAATCAATACAACGCTGATGGGAAAGCTCTTGCATAACACTAGTGAAGTGGTTTTTCTACATGCATTATGTGACCCAAGATTACTTGGTCCACACACAGGACTAAAGTCTGCAAAAACACTACAGTGGATAGTGTAGTATTTACTGTAGTATACTGTAGTATTTACAGTTAACTATGGTATAATTATTGTAGTAAAAGAAAACTAGTATATACTATAGTAAATCATGTAGTGTTTTTGCAGACTAGTATACTGTAATATTTACTGTAGTGTTTTTGTTTTATTATCTTTGACATGGAAGTGGAGGCTTTCTCCTTCAGGAATGCTACTGGAAAAATACTAAAAGAGCAAATGTTCCATAACCTGTAGGACTGGGGTCTGAACCGCTAATTCAGCGCTTCGCTTCGTTTCTATAACCTGTAGGGTTCCCACTAACGTCTGTCCCATATTGAGATATTGGAGAGGGTAATGGGCAGGGTATTTGAAAATAAGATACTGTAGAATTTACTATAGTAAAAAAAAAAGGGTTGTGTTTTTGCAAACTGTAGTGTATTTGTGGATTATTTCAATTTTTTTATAATACTTTCGTATTTACTATAGTATTTTACAGTATATTACAATGTTTTATAATAAGTACTACACACGACCCAGGGATACTACAGTGTGTAATATAGTATTCTACAGTATACTTCTGTTTACTATAGAATGCTATAGTAAGTATTGTAGTATTCTATAGTTAACTGTAGTACTGTAGTGGGTTCCCTGACCGCCAACATCCTTCTACCACCCCTTGCAATAAAAAAAAATCACTACCAATACCTCCAATGACCCTCCCCTCCAACCCCCCCGTCTCCACTACCCTACACCTCCACCTCCACCTCAGCTTGCCCTGGTCGGAGCGGGTTGGGACTGGGGCTGGAGCAGTTACTTGGCCTGAGTCAGGCTGGCTGGCCTCTCTAGTCTGTCACAGAGGCCATGGCTTTGTACCCCACCGGGTGAAAGGTTACACTGGACATTTCAACACCAGCTATGGCCACTGTCAATCTATCCAGCTTGCTCGTTCTCTTTTTACTACTCTCTTTTCCCCTCTCCAGCCACCATCGCATGAGCCTGTAGCCACAGACTCTGGCCAAACTGGAGTTTCTAAAAATGTATTCAAATGCACTGTAGACTGAAGCTAATATGGCATTTTTTCATTTCATTTGTATTTAATTATAAGTCACAGCCCATATGCGCAATTTATAGACTAAAATGATTTAATACAATGAAATGTTGTCTAAGTTAACATATGGCATTGTTTTAAGATGGTCATACCAAGGACTACTTAGCTATTTGATTTGGAATTTTAAGACTCCTTAACGTATCAGAACATTGTCTTTGTCGGAACATTATCTTTCTCTCTCTCTCTCTCTCTCTCTCCGTCTCTCGTTTGCTTACTCACTCTCTTTCTCTCTCCTTCTGCCGACCCCCCCCAATCCCTCCGAACCACGATTTCAAAAGTCAACAGGCAAGCTGCTGATTTTGTCAAACAAACGAAAATCTGCCTGCAAACATGCGCCCACACACGTCTGCACACATGCGCGCACACACACACACACACACACACACACACACACACACACACACACACACACTTACTGCAGTTTCAGTGTACAAACACATTATTAATACGTCCACTAATGTGTGAAGTATAGTCCATGTTGTATAACAACTTTAGACTGTAATGTCGATTGGATGGCAATGATGTGATAATATTATTGTCTTCTGGTAAAGTCCCTGTGAATTGTTCCCTAACCAATGGCGTGGTAAAGAGGGAAATATATTCTCCTGTATGGGGAGATGCATGTCCTGACACAATTGAAAAGTTCAGAATTCAACAGTGGGTCGGGAATTGACACCCTTAATAAAGATGAGCAAAAATGGCTGTATACTATAAGTAATTCAAATACTCATCTATATTGTATCCTATGGGACTCCCAATCACATCCGGTCGTGATTGGGTGTCCCATTTGGGCGGCTCACAATTGGCCCAGTATCGTCTGGGTTTGGCCGGGGTAGGCCGTCATTGTAAATAGGAATTTGTTCTTAACTGACTTGCCTACTTAAATAAAGGTTAAATATAAATACAAATGAAATGGTCTGACAAACACCACTCTAGCTCTGTCACCTTTCACCACAGATGTGGAAGAGGGAAAGGTAATATTGGCGGATGCGTTGGATTTTGATGGGGACTTTTGTGTTATGTTAATTAGATTTCCACAGGGTTAATTTAATACAATGAAACGTTGTTTAAACACTTAATTTCCCTGACTCCCTACCAGCCTAGCATGTCGCACTCGCAAATGCTTCACAATGTATTTCTTTGTGGCTACAGCCTTGAAATAATTGAAATAATATAACATAAATAATTCATTTCAGTTCCTTCTGACCTATTTAGAGTGTTTATATGCGGTTCAATATGACATGGAGCCTATGTGAAATTATGAGTGCTTCTAACATTCACCTTTTCATGTTTATTATAATGCTTTTCATTTAATATCATATGATTTGGTTTAAATACTTCAAAACCAAATGGTAGGTCCAGGTCACATAAATGGATGGGTGTTGGTTAAATTGGAATTTTAATGAATGAAACGAATGGAAAGGACTTGGAGCACAGGGCTTCCGAGTGGCGCAGTGGTCTAAGGTACTGCATCACTACAGTCCCACAGGGTGGCGCACAATTGGCCCAGCGTCGTCCGGGTTTAGCCGTGGTAGGCTGTCATTGTAAATAAGAATGAGTTTTTAACTGACTTGACTCGTTAAATAAAGGTAACATTTTAAAAATGTACAGGAGTGCTGTGCAAGCACTGATGAGCGGGATTTTTGCCCGCTCAACTCCGCTCACATACTTCATTCATTCACATCCTCTGGCTGAAGGACGGAGACTGAGATGGCCATTGCACTGTATATCCCATGCAAAAAAAAACAAATCCACTTTCAAACCAACAACTCCGGCCATCAGAATCACTGTGTCATCTAAACCCTTTTGAGATGTGAGATGAGGGAGGGAAAAAAAACGTTTGATTTCACCTCATTTGAACATTTTGTCATAAAGAGCACATGTTCAGCTTAATAAAAAAAAGTGTTTTCCTATCTCAAGAGGTTTTAAAACTAACAGGGTTGACGATTTAATTTGAAATCAGCCATAAATCCCCTTGTGACAGGGGAAATGTAGGTTTGTTGTGTGCAACAGGGAGGGGATATTGCATGCAAGCTTCAAACATTTCTAGCCTGTCTATCTATGGGTCACAGGGTTGACGTGTTATTTTCAACCCACTCCGTTTCCATTTACATTTTACATTTAAGTCATTTAGCAGACGCTCTTATCCAGAGCGACTTACAAATTGGTGCGTTCACCTTATGACATCCAGTGGAACAGCCACTTTACAATAGTGCATCTAAATCTTTTAAGGGGGTGAGAAGGATTACTTTATCCTATCCTAGGTATTCCTTAAAGAGGTGGGGTTTCAGGTGTCTCCGGAAGGTGGTGATTGACTCCGCTGTCCTGGCGTCGTGAGGGAGTTTGTTCCACCATTGGGGGGCCAGAGCAGCGAACAGTTTTGACTGGGCTGAGCCGGAACTGTACTTCCTCAGTGGTAGGGAGGCGAGCAGGTCAGAGGTGGATGAACGCAGTGCCCTTGTTTGGGTGTAGGGCCTGATCAGAGCCTAGAGGTACTGAGGTGCCGTTCCCCTCACAGCTCCGTAGGCAAGCACCATGGTCTTGTAGCGGATGCGAGCTTCAACTGGAAGCCAGTGGAGGGAGCGGAGGAGCGGGGTGACGTGAGAGAACTTGGGAAGGTTGAACACCAGACGGGCTGCGGCGTTCTGGATGAGTTGTAGGGGTTTAATGGCACAGGCAGGGAGCCCAGCCAACAGCGAGTTTCAGTAATCCAGACGGGAGATGACAAGTGCCTGGATTAGGACCTGCGCCCACCACAAAACACCAGAAAATGGCCAAAATGATTAGAACCAGCTCACCAGCTTTTACACTATGATTTTACTATTAGATGTTCAACGCTTCTTTTGAAACATTGATAGTTTCACCATATAAAAACTAGAGTTCAGTTCACATAACAGGGTTGACTTTAAAATTAGGGACAGGTTTTTTTTTAAACTTTCAAATGAATCACTAATCATGTTAAATAAACTAACAATCCTCAGAAAATACTTAGTCAAAGCAAGAAAATAACCAGGGCTTTTATGTCATGGTGAAAACGTGGAGAAATGTTGGGGTTAAGTGGGTTCAAATCTTCCTGTCAGTCCCAGAGGGTGCGCAGAGGGACATGTCAAAACGCCGAATTCTGTCACTTGAGCCAGTCTTTATTCATATCACATATCTGAATGATTGAATTCTCCATGTGGTCTATATTAAAGAGCACTTCATTGAATATGATAGGCTTTTCAAATATCGGTACATAATTTCTAATTCAAATATCAAAGGGCCTCATTTTGTGGAACAACCCATATGCTCTGGCATCAACCCTGACCCTGGTCTGTCAGTGTGTCTATTTCTGGACCAGTGGTCAGTACTCAGAGATTGACCTCAAGACAGAGATGCTGAAAGGACTGCACTGTTCCTTGTTTGAGTGGCTTTCTAAGACTTTGAGTGAATGTATCGTTGCTAGTGAACAGCATTCTGGCTATTCATTAATTACAGAAACAACTTCCCAATTCGTCAGAACACAACCAGCAGCATCACATGGAACACAAATTATAATTATTGTAAAAAAAACAAAAATAAGAATCCCACATATTGGAGAATTAAGATAAATGCATGCATCCTTCTAGCTTAGGCTTCTAGTGTTATAGCTTACAAAGGCAGCCCATTTCTGATATTTTGCCCAATTATTGGCAAAAGACCTGATCCGATTACTCAAAAAACGAATTAGTTAGAAAAACAAAACAATTGGGTTACCTGTGTAAACACAGCCTTTTTTAAAATACAGTTTGGTATCGTCTGCTTCAGACACAAGACTTCCTGGACCTGGTCAGTTTCCAGCCAATAAGTGCCCCTTAGGCTCCATTCTGCTAAGGATAATATGGAGAAACTCTGCCAGACCACTGGAATCTGACCAGAATAGATTAGTCTGCCAATGTAGCAGCCTGTATCAAAGTGTGTTTGTATGGCCAGCTGGCTGGCTTTTTGGACCAGAGGACAGACACTAACGCCACAGAGGCATGGACCATGGTACCACGGGGAGAGAGTTCTGGCCTGGGCCACTCATGTTGCTCCCCATTCTGGGCGGCAGGGTAGCCTAGTGGTTAGAGCGTTGGACTAGTAACCGAAAGATTGCAAGTTCAAATCCCCAAACTGACAAGGTACAAATCTGTCGTTCTGCCCCTGAACAGGCAGTTAGCCCACTGTTCCTAGGCCGTCATTGAAAATAAGAATTTGTTCTTTAAGTGACTTGCCTAGTTAAATAAATAAAGGTTAATAATAAGCCCCTTATTATAAAGCCATCACAATTGAATCAGATTTCCATGGTGGGTGGACTGGTGGCAATATTTGATTCCCCATTTTAAATGTCTGCATTACACTCAGGAGGCTGCTGAGGGGCTCATAATAATGTCCGGAATGGAGCGAATGGTATCAAACACCTGGAGACCATGTGTTTGACGCATTTGATGCAATTCTACCTATTCTGCTTCAGTCATTAACAAGAGCCAGTTCTCCACAATTAAGGTGCCACTAACCTCCTGTGCTGTATATCTCTCAAAAATGAGAACTGTGGAAAGGTACTACACAGGGAACAATGGATAATTATATAAATAAAGAAAAAATGTAAACAGAAAATATATGAGTAAATATATGAGTAAAAATATATGAGTAAAAATCATAGTCTGAAATTAGGTCACAGATTGGAACCTGGTCTCGAAGCCAACTATTGGCTAAGATCCCCTCCCTGAGGAAAATGGGACCAGCCTTGCCTTTCTCATCTCTGATTAGTTCATACCAAACCCTGAAGGAAAATCACTTTGAGCCATGTTGGCTTGTTGCTATCGGCAACTCTCTGGCAACTGCCAGTGCCAAGGGCGTGTCAAGGGTAGAGGAGAGTGTTGGGCAAGAGAGAGGAGTCTCGCAGTCTCACTGTGCCAAACCAAATCCAGAAATACACTCCAGAATAGATCTGTCAGCAGTGGACAGGAAGGCCAAGCCTCCTATCCACTCTCTCTATCACCTACTGTATCCTTGTTTCTACCCCCTCTCTCTATCCCTCTCTTCTATACCTCTTTCTGTCACACCCTGATCTGTTTCACCGGTCTTGTGCTTGTCTCCACCCCCCTCCAGGCGTCGCCCATTTTCCCTGTGCATTTATACCTGTGTTTTCTGTTTGTCTGTTGCCAGTCTGTCTTGTCTCGTCAAGCCTGCCAGAGTTTTTCCAGTACTCTTGTTTTTCTCTCTAGTCCCTGTTTCATAGTTTTCCCGGTTTTGACCACACTGCCCGCCCTGACCCCGAGCCTGCCTGCCGTTCTGTACCTTGTGACACTGCCCTGGATTACTGACCTCTGCCTGCCCTGACCCTGAGCCTACCTGCCGTTCTGTACCTTTCGGAATCTGTTCTGGGTTACCGACCTCTGCCTGCCCCTGACCTGTTGCTTGCCTTCCCCCTGTTTTTGTAATGAACTTTTGTTACTTAGAACTGTAACGCTAATGTCCGAGCTTACCCGAGTTCCCCCGAGAGTTTCCGAGGTTTGCCGACTCGCATTTTTCGGAGCAGATGCAACTCGGCAGAGCTAGGCTGTCTCCAGCCGAATGCTTACGCAGACTTAACACCCAGAGTTGTCTGTATTGCGGAACTGCCGGTCATTATGTGTCATCCGGTCTTTTAAAGAGACCAGGCTCATCAGTATGTATGAGTAGACTGGTGGGCCATACAGATAGTTTTTCTTCTGCCCTTACTCGCACCCGTCTCCATACCATCCTGCTGCGGGGCGACCAGTCTATATCTCTCTGGGTTCTCATTGACTCTGGGGCTGACTAGAGTTTCATGGACGCCACCCTGGTGTCTGAGCTGGGCATCCCCACTCAGCCCCTCTCCACTCCTCTGAGCGTTAGAGCACTGGATGGTCGCTCTATAGGCAGGGTTACCCACAATACTACTCCTATCCACCTGTGTGTGTCCGGAACCACAGTGAGTCTATGCAGTTTATGCTCATCAAGTCTACTCAGGTTCCCGTGGTTTTGGGCTTTTCTTGACTCCAGCGCCACAATCCCCTTATCAACTGGACTGCTGGTACTATTGTGGGCTGGAACCAGTTCTGCCACGCCCATTGCTTGAAGTTTGCGCAGCCTGCCCCAGGGCATCTTCCTGTGGGCTCAGAAGAAGCCTCGAACCTCTCTGCCGTTCCCGCGGAGTACCAGGATCTCCGGGAGGTTTTCGGCATGATCTGGGCCACTTTGCTTCCTCCGAATCGACCCTATGACTGCAGGATCCATATTCTCCCGGGCACTACACCACCCCGGGGACGGCTGTATTCACTGTCGGGTCCGGAGACCAAGGCTATGAAGACGTACATTGAGGACTCCCTGGCTGCAGGGGGTATCCGTCCTTCTGCCTCCTGGAGAACCAGCTGTTTGTCAAAGCCAAAAAAATGCGAGTTCCATCGCTCCAACATCTCCTTCCTTGGATACATCATCACTGCTGGGAATGTGCAGATCCGGAAAAGGTGAGAGCAGTGGTGGATTGGCTCCAACCTACATCCAGAGTGCAGCTGCAACGTTTCTTATGATTTTCCTATTTCTATTGCCGATTTATCCGGAGTTACAGCACCCTGACTTCCTCCCTGTCAGCACTCACCTCTCCCAAGGTCCCATTTACGTGGTCCCCAGCTGCTGACTGGACATTCCTGGACCTTAAGCACCGCTTCACCACCGCTCCCATATTGATCCATCCGGACCCGTCCCGTCAGTTCGTGGTGGAGGTAGATGCTTCAGATGTTGGAGTGGGGGTGGTCCTTTCCCAGCGTTCTGCTCTGTACCTTAAGCTGCATCCCTGCACCGCCTTCTCCCATCGCCTTAACGCCACGGAAAGGAATTATGATGTGGGGAATCGAGAACTTGGGAGCTTCCATTCATAGTGTGGATGGATCACAAGACCCTGAAATATCTCCGTACTGCCAAGTGTCTCAACTCCAGGCAAGGTCGATGGGCTCTGTTCGTCACCCGGTTCAACTTCACCACCTCCTACCGGTTGGGATTTAAGAATGTTAAGCCGGACGCACTTTCATGCCGCAATTGCCCCGCTCCTACACCCTCAGACCCCGAGACCATTCTTCCTACCTCGTACCTGGCGGCTACTCTCGTCTGGGGTATAGAGAACCAGGGGGGGCCCGGCTAACCGGATGTGTGTACACGACGCTGTCCGCTCCCGGTCCTGGAATGGGCTCATTCCTCCAGCCTTGCCTGCCACCCTGGCTCCGGTCATACCCTGGCCTTTGTGCAACAAAGCTTTTGGTGGCCCACCATGGTTTCAGACGCCTCCATGTTCGTCGCTGTCTGCACTGTCTGTGCTCAGAACAAGACTCCTCGGCAAGCTCCGGCTGCCCTCCTTCAACCTCTTCCTGTCCCTCACTTTTCCTGGTCAAATATTTCCCTGGACTTCATCACTGGTCTCCCTCCGTCTGATGGCAACACCACTATCCTCACAGTGGTGGACAGGTTTTCCAAAGCCGCTGATTTCATTCCCCTCCCCAAGCTACCTTCGGCCAAGGAGACAGCCCAGCTCATCGTACAGCACATCTTCCGGATCCATGGACTTCCGCTGGATATGGTTTCCGACCGTGGTCCTCAGTTCTCGTCCCAGTTCTCGAAGGCGTTTTGCACACTCATTGGGTCATCGGCCAGCCTGTCCTCCAGGTTTCATCCGCAATCCATCGGGCAGTCGGAGCGTGCCAATCAGGACCTGGAGTAGACTCTTCGGTGCCTCGTCTCGGCCAACCCCACCACCTGGAGCCAGCAACTCGTGTGGGTGGAGTATGCCCGGAACACCTTTCCCTGCTCGGCCACTGGGCTCTCGCCCTTCGAGTGCTCCATGGGTTATCAGCCCCCGCTCTTCCCGGAGCAAGAGGAAGAGGTCAACATATCCTCTGCCCAGATGTTCGTCCACCGCTGTCGGTGTACCTGGAAGAGAACTTGGCCTGCTCTTCTCAAGAACACCTCAAGAACACCTCCAGGAATTGTCGACAGACGGGCTGCGGACCCGGCTCCCCGCTATCGTCTTGGGCAGAGGGTATGGCTGTCTACTCGGGATCTGCCCCTCCGGGTAGAGTCCAGCGAACTCGTCTTGTAAAGCCTACCATCGTTTTTCCCGTACTCCTGTTTCTCTCTCTTGTCCCTGTTTTCTAGTTTTCCTGGTTTTGACCATTCTGCCTGTCCTGACGCTGAGCCATTCTATACCATATGGACTCTGCTCTGGATTACTGACCTCTGCCTGCCCTTTAACTGTCGTTTGCCTGCCCCCTGTTTTTGTAATAAACTTTTGTTACTTCGAACTGTCTGCATCTGGGTTTTCCTGAGGTCTGATACTTTCTCCCTCTCTTCTATCCCTCTCCCTCCCTCTCTTCTGTTCCCCTCTCTCTCTCTGTCCTCCAGTACCCTCTGTGGGGGCACGACGGACACCCAGCCCAGCCATTAAAGGGTCACTGGCATAAGTGCTACTCCCTTGACACCGAGTGATAAAGCCCTGGCAAACTGTACTGCCCAACTCCCCCTCTGTCTGCGACTTAGCTCATCTTCAGTCAGGACATTCCACAGATCACATCACCAGGGCCGCTCCCCTTTTGAAGACCTTCAGATAAATCCCCCCCCCCCCCAAAAAAAACCTGAGAGCAACTGCGGCCCCTCATGATGAGTTCAGATGTTTTGTGGCCCCCACTCCATCAGAGTTGTCCATCCCTGGCCTACGCTATCTCCCCTGTATACAGAGTTATACAGAGCGTGTCAGAGAGATAGTCGATGCACAACCACACCCTTCGGACATGATTCAACACACACAGTCATACAGTTACAGTAGATCCACAGTCTAGACAAGGTTCTATGGCCTGGGGCACCTCTCTCCACACGCCCAACATTAAAACATCTTTCATGTTTGTGTGATCAGCACAATCATCCAGTGAAGCACAATCACTTTGAGTAAATATCGAAACACAAAAGTGGTGTTTTCAAAAACTCAAGGCAGAACCCACAACCAGCAGACAGCAAAAAAATATCTACAGTCTGGTGTGTGTGTGTGTGTGTGCCTGTGTGTGCCTGCAGATACATACTTGTAATTGTGAGTTTTAAGAGCAGAGTGACTGATACCTGCCCTGCCCAGCAACACCAGAGGGTGTGGTTCAGATGAAAGGCTCGACTGTAAATCAAACAGGCAGCAACACAAATTCTTGTCCCTTTACCTGCTTTTACCTCCTAGTTTGTCATGAACAAAATGATGTTTCAAACTTGTCCCACAAATAAACCTACAAAAATACACCTACAGTAATTCAATAACTAAAGTATTCTGAGAAAAGAAATGTGCTCCCTGTCAACACATTACATTTGATTTTCTTTGTTTTCAAATCAAACAAATAAATCCCCATCCAATGTTTTTCTCTTCAGGAACTTAGCAACCAAGACTGCAGTCAAATGTAGTTGCAACATCTGGCATCTGTGTGTCTCTGGCACCAGATCCAGACAATTTCACAAATTACACCAACCAGTTCTCCCCTGGCCCTCTATCCATCCACCCTCTCCCTCTCCCCATACCATCCGTGCACCCTCTGCCCTGGTCTCCTACTGTGCATGGTCAGCACAAAGAGAGCAACAGTCATGCACCTCCAATCTGGACATTGTGTGCGTGTGTGTGCTTGCATTTGTGTCTGCCTGCATATGTTGTCTGTCTCTCGGTCTTCTGTCTTTATACATGCAAGTCTGTCTGTCTGTCTGTCTGTCTTGTCTGTCTTGTCTGTCTCTCATGTTTGACTCCATAAAGTTATAGCTGCCCTACAAACCTGAAATGTTACAAATTAAAACCCTGGTGAACAACTCATAACAATTAACAGCTATTGCCCCACTTTTCTCCCCTCTCTTACAGTGCCTCCGGTGTCTTTCATAGCAATAAGAGAAGGGTCTTACCTGTCCAAAGTAGGTGCAAAACACCTCAGAGCCGGCAAGGCCGCAGGTGGAGGAGGCATGAAGCTGATGTTCCCTACCGAGGAGCAGGTCTCCCATAGGGGGGTAACAGGCCCCCCGAGAACAGTCCCTCTGGGTCGCAGCCACTGCTGTCAGGGCTGGGGGAGGAGATCAATTCATCGTTATCATCACAGATAGAAGTGTCAACCCAATTACATATTTCCTCACATCCTACACGAAACTATCGCCACAATCTGAATGTTAAGACTAAATCCAAAAATATTTGATATAACTGTAACAACTCATTGATCATTTTCAATTAGAAATCAATGAAGTGCTAACACAAATATGGTGGGCACATACCTGCTAAGTGGAATAAAATCCACATCTTTGGTTCCTACTATGAGAAATTCTTCTAAAGACAAAAAGGTCAATAAACAATACAGCCAACAATACAGCAAAAAAAATGTCAAAGGTCAGACATTCACGACAAAGACTAGATAATTGGTTGACTGAATAATTGGGAGAAATTACCAATACAGTAGATGGCTACATGAACACAAAACATTTTGAAAGACATTGAAAATAAAAAGTCAAATAACCAGTGAAAGTGAATTGTTAATCCATGGAGGTGAGGACTCACCAGTTGTAGGTGTATGTACGTAGACACGGGTGTGTGAGTGCTGCTCAGAATCCTTACAAACACTGTCTCACCTGGGCCTCACGATACAGTGTGTCAGAAAGGTAGCTGGCAGACACACGCCTCCCCTCCGCAACCTGCTGGGATGAATACATCACACCTTAATTGGGGAGGACCTGTATGTGCTAATTGCTGGAGTGGAATAAGTGGAATGGTATCAAATACATCAAACACATGGTTTCCGTGTGTTTTGATGCCATTCCATTCGCTCTGTTCTGGCCATTATTATGAGCCGCCCTCCCCTCAGCAGCCTCCAGTGGAAAACATACACACACGAGATAGAACTTCACGTCGGACATCTATCAACAACATATTCTTCAAAAAAGGGAGGCTCATCCAAAACTAAACAGTGGAGCGATCAACCACACTGAAGAACATAAACAGTTCTCTGTAGCGATGTGGTAAAATATGGTTGTGGGATCGGTGGTTGGGTCAGTAGCTTGTCTCAGCAAGGAGATTAGCCTAGGTATGCAGCGATTGTTTAAGATACAACGTGCGACAAAAACTCTGCTCATCTGTCTGTTGAAAACCATTGTAAATAAAGCCATTATCCGTATTGTTATCTTTGACATGCCCATCTGAATCAGTGTCTCCACACACATACACACCTCTAAATGTATATTCTGCAGGCAGTAAAACGGATTGGCACCACTGTGTGGTAACCCTGGCATTCCGTGGGTTTTGGCGTGTGGCGGTATATGTTGAACACCACCTGTGTGTAATCAAACCTATACTCAAGGCTGCTGGATACACACACTGTTTTTCTCCATAGCCACTGACAAACATCCCCAGACCAGGGTGTGTTCTGTGGCTCACCTCCGTCTCACGCACGCACACACACACACACACACACTGCCAAACGGCCACAGCCGCACCCGTAGCTTCCGCATATCCTTAAGGTAAGGTATCCGTGGCAACAACAGGGTATAATGTTTTTTTTTTTAGAGGGGTGGGAGGTTCTAATGACTAAAGACCACAGACCGTGACGGTCCTAGCCCCCCTTCCCCCACCCCACGACTCAACATAAAATTGGCAACGTAGTCATGACACGTCAAATGTTGTGTTTACAAAGCAGATTTCACCCTGGAAAGATTACAATAGCCTAGAGGTGCAGTTTTATCACAAGCAAAGCTATAGCCACTTTTAAAGCACATAGTAGTAGTCTCAGTCTAGCACTGCCTTAGTCCAGTGAATGCAGTACGGTATATATTAGACTTGCATATACTTGTCTCTGTTTAATGTGCCCTGTGCCTTGCTCTATCTGTGGTGAGACAATATGCTGTAAAGGTCTGAATAATGAGAGACAGTGTGTCCTTCTGATTATATACACACAAACAGCAGTAGGGTGTTACTGTGCGTAACAAAAACTACTACTCATCTCAAATGACTATATACTATATACTATACCAAAGCACATCAGAAGTCACCAACTCCTTGCAATGGGAGAACAGGTCAGAATTGCCAAATGGCCCAGGTCTCACGGTTCAAAACAAACGAACAAACTGCAGAGTTTCATTCCAAATTGCTATGTATAAATGTTGTTAAATTAGATTGTATTGTTAAAAAAATTCTGAAAGAGATTGGTGTGTTTTTTCACTATCTAATAATGGCATGGGGTTGTTCAATGACAGACATGTATTTGTTTAAAATCACTTGATCGTTTCAGACAGACAAATAATCATGTATTTTTTTGCCAAATGCTATATATCCGCCTCACTCTCAGAGAAATAGGTAGTACTGCTAGGTTTTACACAGTCAAATGTAACAAATAATGGAAATGTTTTATGAAAGAAATGTACAAATTATGCATTTGCGACATTAATATATAAAACATATTTTACAAAATGATGTACAGTAATATGAGATCTGTATGTAAAACATTTACATTTTAGTCATTTAGCAGACGCTCTTATCCAGAGCGACTTAGAGTAAGTGCATTCATCTTAATATAGCTAGGCGAGACAACCACATATCACAGTCAAATATACAGGATATGAACATTCTATTCCAGCTAAACAATGGACATATAGCGTTTTTCATACACATCTAAAATCTATTGATAAAAAAATCTGAGAACAGTAATATTTTACACACACTTGAAGGTACCCATAAGCAATTAGTTCTGGTGAAAAAACACAAATGTATAAAAAAAATGGTAGATGTAGTGTTTTGGAAATAAATGACAAGTGTAAGTGGCCACTAATACAAGGTCTTCATTAAACCCCTCATGGTGGAGCAAGAAAAAAAAACATTCACATGCTTAACACTGGCAAAGAGTCCTCTCGTTTTCCACATTTCTGGTTCCCAAAATTCACTCATTGCTCAAATTCATAGGGGATTATGTATGACTGGTCCAGTCAAACTCATGCAATAATATCATTGGTCAGCTGTCCCAAATTAGTCACAGTTTGCTCAGCAAATCGTGTGTGTGTGTGTGTGTGTGTGTGTGTGTGTGTGTGTGTGTGTGTGTGTGTGTGTGTGTGTGTGTGTGTATGTGTGTGTACAAACAGAGTTCACAGTGTATGCAGACGTGATGGACGTGCCAGTAGAGTGACTGGGTTTATATGGCCTTTGACTTAATTGAAACTGGCCCACGTGTCAAGCTTAACAATTTTATACATAACAATTAAGCACTTTAGCGTGTACAATATTTTGCTGAATGTTGTTGTACATATTTTAATTCTGCTCTAAAAAAGATTAGTCAGGGTTCGTACTTTATGTTATAGCGGATAAACGACCAGGTATTGAAGATGATAATTAAACAGTATCCTAATAATAACCGATGAAAATAGTTAGCTTATTCGATGAATCACATAGATTCGCCCTTGGCATAATGTGGTACATGCTGCTACAAAAGGCACAGAGACACATACAGGCTACACACATAAATAAGCCGTACTTTACAGCGTGGGTGAGAGCGCTTGAGAGGAGTTTGCGCCACTATTGTAACACGTAGCTCACGTTCAGCTGGAGCCATGCTCCTGTTTGGGCAGAAGATTGAGCTCAAAAAATTGTCATAACGCGTCACCGAGTGGGCGTGGATTTAAAAAAAACAGGTCTTTATAAACGAGAAGCTGCCATTGATTAGTGCTCAAGCTACACAAGACGCCCTGGGCTAATAAATACAAAAAGACAAGCGCACCCTACTTGAATAAAGTAAGTAAGCCCACCATTGCACGTGATTGTCCTCATTAAAAGTGCTTATTTGTGACAATTTACAACTGCATGCGTAAAAGGTAACACCTGTGACTAAAACTCTCTTCTCTCCCCCAGTCAAAATCAGACAACATAATCCATCCGAAATGGACACCATGTACGAAATCATCCCCTTCGCTAAGGAAATGCTGGCGCAGAAGCCCAGCCGGCGCATGTTGAAGGTGTACTTGGTGGGCTCCGTGATTGCCTTCTTGGGAACGGTTCTGGGCCTGGTGGAAACAATCTGCCAGCCCTTCTCCTCTGGGGAGCCGCTGGACGCCGAGCTGGCTCTGCTGATAGCCCGGGAGCAGAAGACACTGGAGGTGGAGGAGGAAAGGAGACCGGAGGAGGTAGCAATAGTTTCAGCCACCGAGCAGATCACCATTCCCAAGAAGCTGCAACAGGCTACGGGGGTTCAGAGATGCGCTGGTGCTGTCAACCGACTGCACGCCGCGTAATGAGCGTTCAAGGGCCAGCGCCAAAAACACTGTTACATTTAAAAGGAACTGTATTAGACCTTCCCACGCCAAATACGGTGCGCTACATACGCACTCGAAATAGCTACGCAAGACGAATGAATGGCAACCTCAAGCAGTCAACAGAAAAGTTGTCTGACTGGGTTTAACTGCGCTTCGCTGCTTTGGGGAGCCCACGTTGACGGGTCAGGTGGAATCCCACAAGCTTAAGTTTGAGTCCCGGGTGGAAGGAAGGCGAAAGGTCCGCTGTCAGACTCACTGTCGGCTAATGAGAGCTCGCAGGGCCGCTGCTGTGCAGGCAATGGCATATCTCAAGCTGCCCGGTTCCATCCATGTTACAAAAATGTAACTTTTGGGATGAGACTTTTAAAAGTGCTATTTTGTCAGTGCTGTAAATATATTAATGTTTTGCTACTCAATAAATTATTTGTATTCACAATGTCTGATTGTATTTTTTCCGTAGAGGGATGTATTATATATAAGCACCCAACTACGAACACTTTCACGATCAATTTTGTAATACAAAAATGAGTATGATACTAATATACCTTTCAATAGTGGCTCTTTTGCCTTCTTAGCCACTAGAGGGCGCCTTCATGCTGGGTAAGCAGAGGGCCCCAAATGTAGCTTATAATTATGATCCCTATTGCCAGTCTTCCTTCCCGCTATTTCCACGCCTTTAGACCAATCATTGAACTTTGCTTGCTCTTTGAGTAAAATGGTAACTGCTGGTGTTGAGTGGTTGCCATTAAGACTGGAATGAGCTAATCTATAAATCCACGATTCAATGGATTTCATGCACTTTGCAGCATGAGACAGATAGGAATTTGGGTGAAACAACTCCATTTCACAATATCTGTGTTTCATGTCTGCTGCGAATCATCCAGGTTGGTTCTACACATTGGCTTTAGATGAGGTCACGCCTGCCCTCCCCTTATAGTGTAAAGTGCTTCATAAATGGCCTCCATTATTTCCATTGTGTGCCGGAAATCATCACTCTATCAGGGTCTGGGCTCTAGATTCTAGTCTCCCCTGCAACAGGAAGAAATAGTTTTGTGTCATTGGGTTCGGTGTGTTGACCTTTTCCCCCATAAAGTCAATGTCCATTGAAGCCTGGCGTAGTTTAACAGGGTCATGAGGCTGACACGCTGTGGTTGTGCATCATAGATGACGCTCCTTGTGGCTTGGCCGACAGATACCGAACGAACAATGTGGCAGCTTTAGCTCAAAGATAATCACATGTAATTCACACCAGAAACTGGGCCGAGCTGAACAGAGCGAAATGCGTCTTCCTCCTCTGTAAATGTGTCTAATAATGTTTGGCTATCCAAAGACAGACATGACACATTACTAGATGGAAGTGCCCTGAATCGAGAGAGATACTGTAGAAAGGTCCCTGAGCTGCAAAACATGTTTGGGTATATTTGCTTGAGAACACTCAATCAACTGAATACGCACCTTGGAAGAAAAAAAATAGACTAATTGAGAAGTCATGTTTCACCAAGGCAACAATAAACCCAGAATCAATGTCAGGCTGTAGTGCATACAGGGGTAGGGATTAAGCACCATTCAAACAGCAGAGGGTTCTCTTTGTGGAAGGAGAGGGATTTGTCCTGAAAAGGTTACCAGTAGTTACAGCGACAACAGCCACAGTTTGAGACTTGTGAGACCTTGCCAAGAGCTTACCATTGTCAACAAGGCTCTCAGAGGATGAACAACCAACTAGGCAGCAATTATATCCAGCTCCAGATGAATACCCTACCTACCCTCATTATATAATATAAACAGAAGCAGAGATAGACAAGGAGATGGAGAAAGAGACAGGAGAGACAGCAGCAGAGGCAGAGTCGGGAGAGAGAGACAGACCAGTCTAAGTTCAATGTGTTATTCTGCAAAATATCAGACTATTTGAACGGTTATAAGGTAAATCCATTTGAATTCAATCACTTTTTTGACAGCATCGCTTTTGATTTTAAACACAACTTTCCATAAATGTCTGCCCATGGAAGAAATGATCACAACGTGACTTTTTGGACCTGAATGCTAAAACATTCAGGAGATAAAGGTGCTCAAAGTATTAAAGAGCAAGTTGTGTCTCAACCAATGGCAGGCACTACAAAAAAAAATCGGATTATGTAAACTACAGTCTAAACTACAACAACAAAAAATACTGGAGTTCACGCATGTTTTGATAATTGACATTTAAGGATATAAAATGTTTTACTTTTTTTTCAATATATTAAAAAATATTTTGACAACCCTGCTTGTAAAGCTTTTAAATGATATCAATCTCAACCATTTATATTTTCTAGTGATGAAGACATGGTATGGCAGGGTATGCAAAATAGGTCAACTTTGAGCACCTTTATCTCATAAATGTTTTGACATTCAGGTCCAAAAAAGTCACTTTCTGAGTAATTCTACAATGGGCAAATATGTATGGAAGGTTTTGTTCAAATCAAAGGGCTGCTGTCAAAAAGTGATTGAATTCAAATGGATTTACCCTACAACATGAGGCAATGTCGAATCGATCTTTAATGTTCTAAGTTTAATATTGTCAAACATATATTTACATATCAGACAGTGGTGAATACAAAAACAATTTCCTTGTGGTTAGTGGATCAAATGCCATGGAGTAATTAAGTTTACATAGATAATGTCAACCAGACCTGGGTTCAAATACCTCAATTACCTACACATAACATTTAGAAGTAAGTATTCAAATATCTTATATTTGAAAAGAAAAGTTGTTTAATATGTATACATATAGTACATACTTGGAAAGTATTTGAAAATACTCAAATACACTGACTCAAATACACTTCCATGCATTTAACTCAGGTATTTGAACATGGTATTTGAAAGAAGTATTTGAAAATACAATTTGGTAGACTATTTGTTTTTTCAAATAACAATTGAAATACTATTTTACTTGTTTTGTGCTGTATAAATTATTTAAAAATATTAAAAATGATTTTAAATACCAGCTACTCAAATACACATTTTGAACCATGTCTGATGATGACACTTCAGACAAACAAACATAAGCTTAAAAAAAACACACACTTTTCTTTTGAATATGGAGGATGTGTCAACAGAACAAAGGCAGTGGTAGAAAATCTATTTAGCCTTCTGAATAAAAACAAACCATAAGTTTAAAAAAACAACATCTGAAACATATGAGAAATAATGTATTTACACAATGGTAGTTCTAGGGACACAAATCATTTTGGTCAATGAGACAGAACCAGAGACCCATGCCTTCTTATTTGTGATGTTGACAACACATGTTGTTGGTATCATGTCTGAAAGTTAGGCAGAAGCCCTAGTGTAGAAAGGTATACTAATGCACTTGATTCATTATTCATTATCATCTCTTTCAGCTCAGTCCATGACCTCGTGAGGAAAGTCACAGATATATATCCATATGCGTTGAGTCTCTGAGAAAGAGCAAGAGAGTGAGAGAGAGAGAGGTTGAGTGGTTGGGGGAGCATACCTTCAATTGTCGCTTGGCAACTCAGAGTAGAGAAACAGCATTTAGTCAAGCTTGTGTCACCCTTACGAAGCCCGAGAGCACCTCTCAAAATCATTCAAAAGACAGAGGTGGGGGAACAGTATAATATACATTACCGTTCAAAAGGTTTGGGGTCACTTAGAAATGTCCTCGCTTTTGAAAGAAAGGTACGTTTTCTTGTCCATTAAAATAACATCAAATTGATTAGAAATACAGTGTAGACATTGTTAATGTTGTAAATGACTATTGTAGCTGGAAACAACAGAGTTTTAATGGAATATCTACATAGGCATACAGAGATTCATTATCAGCAACCATCACGTCTGTGTTCCAAGTTGTGTTAGCTAATCATTTTAAAAGTCTAATTTATCATTAGAAAACCCTTTTGGAATTATGGTAGCACAGCTGAAAACTGTTGTCCTGATTAAAGAAGTAATAAAACTGGCCTTCTTTAGACTAGTTGAGTATCTGGAGCATCAGCATTTGTGGGTTTGATTACAGGATCAAAATGGCCAGAAACAAAGAAGTTTCTTTTGAAACTCATCAGTCTATTCTTGTTCTGAGAAATGATGGCTATTCCATGCGAGAAATTGCCAAGAAACTGAGGATCTTTTACAACGCTGTGTACTACTCCCTTCACAGAACAGTGCAAACTGGCTCTAACCAGAATAGGAAGAGGACTGGGAGGCCCCGGTGCACAACTGAGCAAGAGGACAAGTACATTAGTGTCTAGTTTGAGAAACAGACACATCACAAGTCCTCAACTGGCAGCTTAATAAAATAGTACCCACAAAACACCAGTCTCAATGTCAACAGTGAAGAGGTGACTCCGGGATGCTGGCCTTCTAGGCAGAGTTGCAAAGAAAAAGCCATAACTCAGACTGGTCAATAAAAATAAAAGATTAAGATGGAAAAAAGAAAACAGACACTGGACAGACGGAGATTGAAAAAAGGTGTTATGGACAGACAAATCTAAGTTTGAGGTGTTCGGATCACAAAGAACATTTGTGAGAAGCAGAAAAAATTGAGAGATGCTGGAGGAATGCTTGACACCATCTGTCAAGCATGGTGGAGGCAATGTGATGGTCTGGGGGTGCTTTGGTGGTGGTAAAGTGGGAGATTTGTACAGGGTAAAAGGGATCTTGGAGAAGGAAGGCTATCACTCCATTTTGCAACACCATGCCATACCCTGTGGATGGAGCTTAATTGGAGCCAATTTCCTCCTACAACAGGACAATGACCCAAAGCACAGCTCCAAACTATGCAAGAACTATTTAGGAACGAAGCAGTCAGCTGGTATTCTGTCTATAATGGAGTGGCCAGCACAGACACCGGATCTCAACCCTATTGAGCTTTTGTGGGAGCAGCTTGACTTTATGGTAAGTAAGAAGTGCCCATCAATCCAATCCAACTTGTGGGAGGTGCTTCAGAAAGCATGGGGTGAAATCTCTTCAGATTCCCTCAACAAATTGACAACTAAAATGCCAAAGGTCTGCAAGGTTGTAATTGCTGATTCTTTGATGAAAGCTAATTTTGAAGGACACAATTATTATTTCAATTCAAAATCATTATTTATAATCTTGTCAACATCTTGACCATATTTCCTATTAATTTTGCAACTAATTTCATGTATGTTTTCATGGAACACAAGAACATTTCTAAGTGACCCCAAACTGTTGAACTGTAGTGTAGTTACACAACAAGCACAGAGGGTAAATTAAGAAAGGTTATGTGTCTACTCGAGGCAGGGTCAGTTTACATGACATACATGAGCACCGACATTCATGTGGTTGCCCCCAACATGGGACATAAAGTACCTAAAAAACTGAGGAGTGGGATTTATTTTATTAACAAAAATATAGTCCCTGTTGGGTAAGGGGCATACATGTGTGGGAAGTGAACATTTCAGTGGGAGCATGCTGAGTGGGATTTCTCATACTTTTGTAACTAGGAATCTTATGGCAACTTACAGTTGAAGTCGGAAGTTTACATACACCTTAGCCAAATACATTGAAAAACTGAGTTTTTCACAATTCCTGACATTTAATCCTAGTAAAAATTCCCTGTCTTAGGTCAGTTAGGATCAACACTTTATTTTAAGAATGTGAAATGTCAGAATAATAGTAGAGAGAATTATTTCTTTCAGCTTTCATTTCTTTCATCACATTCCCAGTGGGTCAGAAGTTTACATACACTCGATTAGTATTTGGTAGCACTGCCTTTAAATTGTTTAACTTGGGCCAAATGTTTCGGGTAGCCCTCCACAAGCTTCCCACAATTCCTCCTGACAGAGTCGGTGTAACTGAGTCAGGTTTTAGGCCTCCTTGCTCGCACACACTTTTTCAGTTCTGCCAACAAATGTTCTATAGGATTGAGGACAGGGCTTTGTGATGGCCACTCCAATACCTTGACTTGGTTGTCCTTAAGCCATTTTGCCACACCTTGGGAAGTATACTTGGGGTCATTGTCCATTTGGAATACCCATTTGTGACCAAGCTTTAACTTCCTGACTGATGTCTTGAGATGTTGCTTTAATATATCCACATAAGTTTCCTGCCTCATGATGCCATCCATTTTGTGAAGTGCACCAGTCCATCCTGCAACAAATCACCACCACAACATGATGCTGCCACCCACCGGCTTCACGGTTGGGATGGTGTTCTTCGGCTTACAAGCCTCCCCCTTTTTCCTCCAAACATAACGATGGTCATTATGGCCAAACAGTTCTATTTTTGTTTCATCAGACCAGAGGACATTTCTCCAAAAAGTATGATCTTTGTCCCCATGTGCAGTTGCAAACCGTAGTCTGGCTTTTTTTATGGCGGTTTTGGAGCAGTGGCTTCTTCCTTGCTGAGCGGCCTTTCAGGTTATGTTGACATTTTACTATGTTTTACTATGGATATAGATACTTTTGTACGGTCCTTTGCTGTTGTTCTGGGATTGATACTACATCTCTAGGAGACAGAACGCGTCTCCTTCTTGAGCAGTATGATGGCTGCGTGGTCCCATGGTGTTTATACTTGCATACTATTGTTTGTACAGATGGATGTGGTAACTTCAGGCATTTGTAAATTGCTCCCAAGGATGAACCAGACTTGTGGAGGTCTACAATTTGTTTTCTGAGGTCTTGGCTGATTTCTTTTGATTTTCCCATGATGTCAAGCAAAGAGACACTGAGTTTGAAGGTAGGCCTTGAAATACATCCATAGGTACACCTCCAATTGACTCAAATGATGTCAATTAGCCTATCAGAAGCTTCTAAAGCCATGACATAATTTTCTGGAATTTTCCAAGCTGTTTAAAGGCACAGTCAACTTAGTGTATGTAAACTTCTGACCCACTGGAATTGTGATACAGTGAATTATAAGTGAAATAATCTGTCTGTAAACAATTGTTGGAAAAATTGTGTCATGGACAAAGTAGATGTCCTAACCAACTTGCCAAAACTGAAGTTTGTTAACAAGAAATTTGTGGAGTGGTTGAAAAACGAGTTTTAATGACTACAACCTAAGTATGTAAACTTCCGACTTCAACTGTAGATAGAATTGAATAGGTGAACCGGGGTTACTTATACACTCAGAGAAGAACCCTCTGTTGAATCCAATCTAATACACTTTTAAATACAAAACAGTCCGAAGAAGGAAGCATCAGTCATTCATTATGTAAAGCACCAGAAAACAAGAACCTACGATGACTAAAACAATATAATGTAAAGCCTTTCCCCATTTTAAGAATGGTCTCAGCTTTGCAGCACTCCTTCTTCCATGACATTAACAGTCCTTGTAACCCAGTAAAAAGACAAGTATCATCTCAATCCATCAGTCTAAAACAGGAAGTCTGGGTCATCATGTCCGTGAGTCCATTTGTCTCACTGTTAGCCATCATAGCAGTTATGCTTCATAGCAACAACAGTCCTGCGCTACATAGCGACTGCATTGCCCCCCCCCCCCCTACACAGCGAGAGTGGTGGCGTTAGCCGTGGATGTGGTGAGGGCGGACAAGGCAACACCGTTGGTTGGGACTTGTCCTTGTGGTGAGACCTTAGCTGGTCGGTGCTCCTTGTTCTGGGCACAGCTACGGGCACAGAGCTGGCAGGAGGCACAGGCTGAGTTACAGCATGGTAAGAAGCGGCAGATGCTGATCCTCCAGAGGAACCAGCCTGGAGACCAGCAGCACCAGCACAGCAGGACCACACCAGCTATCACACCCAATGTGATGTAGAGAGCCAAAAGGGACAGGTAGGGAGGAGAATCTGGGGGAGTGTGGAGAGATGAGAGTAGAGTACAGTTAACAATGGGGTCTGCTTGCTTGTAAAAGTAAAACCATCCGAATACTTTGTTTTCAAATCACAGTAAATACTTTTCCTTGTATTCGTTGATGATCAAATCATCCTTCAATTCAAGACAAATGTCTGGCAATTTCCACAGCCAATTTTTTTTCTCTCCTTCGCCAGACGACTTGGAATTAATAAAATAATGGTTGTGGTCTTGGCTGGACATCTGGTGGCTTGGCAAAGACAAAAAGGCCATCTAGCCTCAGTATCTATTTGCACCAGTGTCATTAGAAAAGGAACAATGGGGACTCGGAACTCAAAGGGGTCATATTCACCACTGAGAATCCATCACAGTTTATTGGTTGGTATTGGTAAGGCGGAAATTAAGAGCTGTGGGCATCCCAATTAGTTTTATGTCCCCTGTCATTGATGTGCTTTGCATTCCAATTAGGTTCCTGTTACTTTGTGCTGAAATAGAGTTTACAGACACAAACAGTACCCCATCCCCTACACAAGTTTTGTGGCTTACTCAGCAGTTAAGAAATGAGGGATCTTTGAAAAAAGCCACTGAGATACAGTGCATTCGGGAAAGTATTCACACCCATTCCCTTTTTCCACCTTTTGTTACGTTACAGCCTTATTCTAAAAGGGATGAAGTAAAAATGTCTCATCAATCTACACACAATACCCCAGAATTGTCGCACCCTGATCTATTTCACCTGTCCTTGTGATCGTCTCCACACCCCTCCAGGTGTCGCCCATCTTCTCCATTATCCCCTGTGTATTTATACTTGAGTTCTGTTTGTCTGTTGCCAGTTCATCTTGTTTGTTGAGTCAGCCAGCGTTTTTCTCAGCTCCTACTTTTTCCCCCCCCAGTCTATCCTTTTCTCGACCCCTGGTTTTGACCCTTGCCTGTCCTGTCTCTGAGCCTGCCTGCCCAACTACTCTGCCTGACCTGACCCTGCCTGCCGTCTTGTACCTTTGCCCCTATACTCTGGATTATCAACCCGTGCTTGACTTGACCTGTCGTTGCCTGCCCGTTGCTATAAACATTGTTACTTCGACAGTCTGCATCTGGGTCTTACCTTGATTCCTGATAATAATGACAAAGCGAAAACAGGTTTTTCGCAAAATTTTAGCAAAAACCTTACTTACATAATTATTCAGACCCTTTGCTATAAGACTCGAAATTGAGCTCAGGTGCATCCTGTTTCCATTGATCATCCTTGAGATGTTTCTACAACTTGGAGTCCACCTATGGTAAATTCAATTGATTGGACATGATTTGGAAAGGCACACTCACCTGCCTATATAAAGGTCCCACAGTTGACAGTGCATGTCAGAGCAAAAACCAAACCATGAGGTTGAATTAATTATCCGTAGAGCTCTGAGACAGGATTGTGTCGAGGCACCGATATGGGGAAGGGCACCAAGACATTTCTGCAGCATTGAAGGTCCCCAAGAACACATTGGCCTCCATCATTCTTAAATGGAAGAAGTTTGGAACCACCAAGACTCTTCCGAGAGCTGGCCGCCCAGCCAAACTGAGCAATCGGGTGAGAAAGGCCTTGGTCAGGGAGGTGACCAAGAACCCGATGGTCATTCTGACAAAGCTCCAGAGTTCCTCTGTGGAGATGGTAGAACCTTCCAGAATGACAACCATCTCTGCAGCCCTCCACCAATCAGGCTTTTATGATAGAGTGGCCAGATGGAAGCCACTGCTCAGTAAAAAGCACATGACAGCACACTTGGAGTTTGCCAAAAGGCACCTAAAGGACTATCAGACCATGAGAAACAAGATTCTCTGGTCTGATGAAACCAAGATTAAAATATTTGCCCTGAATGCCAAGCGTCACGTCTGGAGGAATCCTTGCACCATCCCTACGGTGAAGCATGGTGGTGGCAGCATCATGCTGTGTGGATTTTTGTCAGTGGAAGGGACTGAGAGGCTAGTCAGGATCGAGGGAAAAATGAACGGAGCAAAGTACAGAGAGATATTCTTGACGAAAACCTGCTCCAGAGCACTCAAGACCTCAGATTGGGGTGAAGGTTCATCTTCCAACAGGACAACAACCCTAAGCATCCAGCCAAAACAATGCATGAGTGGCTTAAGGACAAGTCTCTGAATGTCCATGAGTGGCCCAACTAGAGCCCAGACTTGAACCCAAGCTGTGCAGCAACGCTCCCCATCCAACCTGACAGAGCTTGAGAGGATCTGTAGAGAAGAATGAGAGAAAGTCCCCAAATACAGGTGTGCCAAGCTTGTAGCATAACACCCAAGAAGACTTCAGGCTGTAATCGCTGCCAAGGTGCTTCACTAAAGTACTGAGTAAAGGGTCTGAATACTTATGTACAGTACCAGTCAAACGTTGACACACCTACTAATTCAAAAGTTTTTAATTTTTACTATTTTCTACATTATAGAATAATAGTAAAGACATAACAACTATGAAATAACACATATGGAATCATTTAGTAACCAAAAAGGTGATAAACAAATCAACACATATTGTAGATTCTTGCACAATCTTGGCATTCTCTCAACCAGCTTCATGAGGTAGTCACCTGGAATGCATTTCAATTAACAGGTGTGCCTTGTTGACTTAATTTGTGGACTTTATTAGATTCTTAATGAGTTTGTGCCAATCAGTTGTGTTGTGACAAGGTCGGGGTGGTATACAGAAGATAGCCCTATTTGGTAAAAGGCCAAGTCCATATTATGGCAAGAACACCTAAAATAAGCAAAGAGAAATGACAGCCCATCATTACTTTAAGACATGAAGGTCAGTCAACTTTCTTCAAGTGCAGTTGCAAAAACCATCAAGAGCTATGATGAATCTGTCTCTCACAAGGACTGCCACAGGAAAGGAAGACCTGTAGTTACCTCTGCTGCAGAGGATAAGTTCATTAGAGTTAACATGCTTCACAAAGATCAAGTAACAGACATCTCAACATCAACTGTTCAGAGGGGACTGCGTGAAACAGGCCTTCATGATCTAATTAATCTAATTCACATATATATATACATATATATATTCAATATTTTTGGTTCAACCGCCGTGTCTTTGTGAGACGCAGAGTAGGTGAACGGAGGATCTCCACATGTGTGGTTCCCACCGTAAAGCACAGAGGAGGTGGTGTGATGGTGCTTGCTGGTGACACTATCAGTGATTTATTTTGAATTCAAGGCACACTTAACCAGCATGGCTACCACAGCATTCTGCAGCGATACGCCATCCCATCTGGTTTGAGCACCTGCAGACTGTGTAAGGGCTATTTGACCAGGAAGGAGAGTGATGGAGTGCTGCAACAGATGACCTGGCCTCCACAATCACCCAACCTCAATCCAATTGAGATGATTTTGGATTAGTTAGACCGCAGTGAAGGAACAGCAGCCAACAAGTGCTCAGCATATGTGGGAACTCCTTCAAGACTGTTGGAAAAGCACTCCAGGTAAAGCTAGTTGAGAGAATGCCAAGGGTGTGCAAAGCTGTCATCAAGGTAAACGGTGGCTACTTTGAAGAATCTCAAATATATTTTGATTTGTTTAACCCTTTTTTGGTTACTACATGATTCCATGTGTTATTTCATAGTTTTGTCTTATTCTATGTTGAAAATAGTCAAAATAAAGAAAAACCCTTGAATGAGTAGGTGTGTCCAAACTTGACTGGTACTGTAAATGTGATATTTAGTTGTTTTTTTCCCCCAACAGTTATTGCTTTGTCATTATGGGGTATTATGTGTAGATTGATGAGGGAAAAAAACTATTTCATCCCTTTTAGAATAAGGCTCTAACATAACTAAATGTGGAAAAAGTCAAGGGGTCTGAATACTTTCTGAATGCACTATATACAGTTGTACAAGTAAAGCAGTTTGAGTTGAGCTATTTATTCTATAAACCTTTACCATACCAGGTAAGACATCGGGAACTGATCATTTTATAATAACAACCTCCTAGTTGGTAAAAAGGAAAACAATAACCTGCATTGTACCAGTTGTCACACACCTGTCACTGAGTCGTGATGGGGTACGCCGTCCGGAGTGCCACAGTCCCTATTGGTGGACATGGGCAAAGTGGGCGCGTTTAAGACAGGGGAGGGTGGGGTCACTGCTGGGGGAGGGGCTTGGGCTGGGGCCAGCTGACCTGTTGAGGAGATCACACAGGTGTTATTTACCTTTTCTTTACTAGGTAAGGTGACTGAAAACACATTCCAATTAACAGTAACAAAAAGTACAGTTTAGAAGAACGGTAGAATAATACAAATTGGGTGGCTTAAGGTGGTCTAGTGATCTAAGCTGCTGCTTCTGGTGCACATACTGTCTACTGCTGCAATATGGGTTCGGATCCGGCCTACCCCTTTTTCAGCACAAGCTCCTGTTTCCTCTCTACTTATGACCTAACAAATAAACAAATATGTGAGGAGAGGGACTGCCCCACTCCTTTAAAAGTGTATAAACTGTGTAATAGTGTAATAATAGCGAGACTTAGTTTGAAGTTTGTTGGGGGCACATAGACCACCTTTAAAGGCCTGTTGAACAGGTGTGATACCTGAGTGACCTTTGCACCCTGAGGGCAGGTGATCCTCCAAGTCACTCCCGTCCCCACAGTTATCAATGCCCTTTTCATCACACACCAGACTCATGGGGATACACTTCCCATTCCGACATGGGAAGTAAGGCTCACTGCTGCACGCTGATTGGTTAAAACCTGAAAATGGATAGAGCAAGATGGTACATTTGATTTGTTACGAACTGCACAAACTACAACTCGTGAGTAGGCTACAATTTTGTCGTGGCCTTCCTGCAATTCCACAGTTTACCATGTGCAAAGAGAAAAAAATTGCAGTTGTATAGCTAATCCCATGCTATTCTACACATTTTGCCATGAGGCGGAGATACATTTTTGCTGTTTTATAGCTAACTTTCTGCAATTCTACACATTTTGTCATGGGGCAGAGAGGAAAATGTTGCATTTTTAAAGCGAATTAAAGCTAAAATATAGTTGTGTTGACTGTGATAAAGGCACAAGATTATGAGCAGTCTTGTTTGCTAAATTAACAAATGAAGTAGGCAGTGGCATGGTGTATATAGCCATAGAAGCACAGTGACATGCCTCAATGCAGTCATATTCTTCGCTTATTGGGGTTTCAGTTAGTAATTTTTGGCCACCTTTCCCATGAGAGTGAATGTCATTCCAGTTTATCTGAATGTCATTCCAGTTCCCTGCTTGCTATGAATTCTATCTGATTTGCATGTTTGCATGTTTAGGTAAAAAGACAAATAATGTCCCATTTTGGAACAGTGTTTTATTTTTGGGGGGCTCAATCTGATTGGGTGGCTGGCGTCATGTCTCACCCAGTCTGAAGGAGGTGAAGTCCCCCACAAAATCCACTCGAGGCAGGGTACCTTGGGTCACCAGACGCAGGGTCAGGTGATTCCCTGTGGACAGCACCGGGCGAGGTGGGCTCTTCCCACACAGCGTTGGTCCAATAGGAGGCGAGTTCTTGTCCCGCCCGTCATAGAACTGAATGTATGATCCCGCATGACATGGGTCCCCTTGCTCCACCACTGGAGTCGACTCAGGGGACTCAGGGAAGAGGGGGGATGGACTTTGGGGAGCTAAACGAAGCAGGCTGTAGACCAGGAAGAAGCGGAAGTGGAACTGGACCTTCAGGGGGAGAGGAGGAGTCGGGGAATGTTTAGCTGACAGACATTGCAAGGAATATAAAGTTAAACATATTGGTATTATCACCCCTAACCCTTGCCTTGGAACTGAGAGGAGTGGATAGCTGTAAGAAGTGAAGGTGAAATATCATATTGCATATACCTATCCAGATCTATACAAGGGCCAGGAGTTGACTTGGGATATTGGGCATACATGTGTATAGTGAGCACAAAAGGGAGGGGGTGTGGCTCGTGGTGGGCACCTTGTCCTTGGGGGAGGCGGCCTGCATGGTGAGGTGGCAGTCCGTTCCCATGGTGACAAAGTAATACTTCTTGGACTCCTGGTGTGAGTTGACGATCATCCCATCGCCCTGGATGTTCTGGCCACAGAAGTCCACCACGTTGACTGGAGGAAAACCCACAGATGTATACATGTAAGTAGAATAAAGGAGCAAACTACTTGTCTGTGAGGATGTGATGTGTAAACAAAAATCTACTTTCTCTCTGTTTCTCTCTGATTTATGAGCATAATATTAAAAACTATGACAAACTAAAACACAACTGAGTTTGTTACAGGTGATTAGAAGAAACAAATAGCCAGAACAGGACCTGAACCAGCAACCCTGCAGTTACAGGTCAAGTGCACTACCACTGTGCCATGTATAAATCCAGACCTCTTGGCTATGGTGGTAATACATTTACATACATGGAAGCCACAGTAAGGGTCTAAGGCTGGGGGCCAACTGATGCTACTCCACACACCCACTCTGGACAGTGAGCCAGTTAATAGGAAGATTTACAACCCCTTCCTGTGTTTATAAGCTCTGTTTCCCTAGGCAACCACTGGATCCTCCTGCGCTGACCTACCGGAGTGCCCCAAGAAAGGGGACTGGGAAGCCACTGCTGGTGGGAAATCACCAGTCTCACAACACTACCCAAATAAACACATTGCCCGCAAGAGAAGCACTGTCCAATTACATGGACAACAGTATATCCTTGAGTCCCTAATAAAGCGTTTTACAGGTAAGAAATAAACAGCTCTGGTACTACTGTAAGTTCTCACTGGCATGAAGTCCAGTAAGGAAAAGACAACTGAAGGTGACACGGCGCAACTCCAGATGTTTCTTTCTCAATGATTATCAGTTGTTGATCATGATAAAAGCATAGATGTATGACAAGTTCATTAAGTTTAATGTCAAAAGTATGTAGGCTATTTCTGTGGAATACAGGTGAACAAAAATATGAATAAATATTTCATGAATTCATGTTGAATTAAAACTACTTCAAACCCCTGTGTAAACTATTATTTCACAAATTAAGAATTGTCACATGACAAAGTATCATTCAGCTGCGGGCGTAATCCCTGGCTCCTTGGTCATCCAAGGGTTTCTGGTTGTTTGAATGGCAATTTGTTTCAGAAAACAGACTTCAAATCAACGATTAATTAGGTAACTAATATAATACTGATGATTCATTACAGTGACAAACTGTTTTCATTTACAAAAGCCCAGTGGCACAATGAGAGAGCCAGGAGCAACAAATAAATACGCGCACAAGGCAGTGCGTCACTGTAATGGAAAAACGTGTCTGAATCCGCGACGGAATACATCTTAAATTGATGCATCTCCTTACCCGTCTCAAGTGGATTGGTCTTGGCTGTCATTATGCTGAGCAGAACAAACACTTTTGACAGGCTCTGAAGTTGAGTCCCCTTGTTGGCCATCTCGGTAGGTAGCCTACTCCCAAGCGCAAAGGCTGTTGTTCCACTCTGGTGCGCACTCAGGACTGCGTATCCCAAGCCCCAAAACTCATCAAATGTGTTGCATGTGTGTGTGTCTGTTTCGGTGTAAAATTATGTTCTTCACGGAAAGTAACCATTTTGAAAAAATGCACTTTGTAGATATTCGGTTGCTGGTGTGCCAAGAGAAGCGCGGTCTTCAAATGAGGGACTCACGATGAATATTCCCTTTAATTGTTTCTGACGCCTTTAGGAAAATTACACTTTGGCTTTTGTTCCTTTGAACCCCCATCTTTGTCGAATCCATCTAAGTGTCCTTCGATTTCCATGACAACAGACCCAATATATTTTTTCAAAGTAGGAGGGGAGCGGCCCCTCTATCCGCACCCTTTCACCGACACTCAAGTTGGGCGCATTCAGCGAGACCATCTGTCTCCCTTTCGAAAAGATTTACGTCGGTAGTTTCACTTGCACTTGAAAGACTTGATTTAGTTTAAGGGATTGGTGCACTTAGACATGCTAATTAAAAACGTTTTTCTTACTTTCCTAATTGTTAAATGCACACAAATGCTGAGATGTGTTGTTTTGCTTAAATGGATAGTTTACCCAAACGACATTGTTTCCTTACTCTGTAAACTGTCTACGGACATGGTATGACAGCAATTCATGCGTTGGTTTAGGTCTCTGGCACCGTTTCCACATGCTAACGTTTTAACATTGGTGGCACAAATCGCAGTGCCAGGGAAAATAAACCAAAGAGTGGATTGCGGTCATACCTTGTCCATAAACTGCTTACAGGGTAAGGAGCCAATTTCGTCCATGGCCTTACAGTGACACTTAGCCATCTAACTGACACCACTTCAAGGTCAAGGATGGGTGGTGGCTCATAAAAGAGATTCACAAGAGAACCCTGGAGTGACACTCGTACTGAATTAATTATTTACTGAGAGTGTAAATCTGAGCACCTGTTATTTTCAGAAGAAATTAATCAATAATTAAGTTAACTTTTACAGATCCACAATTAAGAGCATCACACAGTCTGGTACGGCAATTGTACCGCCCACAACCACAGGGCTCTCCAGAGGGTGGTGTGGTCTGCACAACGCATCGCCGGGGGCAAAATACCTGCCCTCCAGAACACCTATAGCCCCGATGTAACACAGGAAAGCCAAAAAGATCATCAAGGACAACAGCCACCCGAGCCACTGCCTGTTCACCCCGCTATACCATCCAGAAGGTGAGGTCAGTACAGGTGCATCAAAGCTGAGACAGAGAGACTGAAAAGCAACATTTTAAGGCCATCAGACTGTTAAACAGCCATCACTAACACAGAGAGGCTGCTGCCTACATACAGACTTGAAACCATTGGCCACTTTAATAAATGGATCACTAGTCACTTTAATAATGTTTACATATCTTGCATTACTCATCTCATATGTATATACTGTATTTTATACCATATATTGCATCTTGCCTATGCCGCTCGTTCATTGCTCATCCATATATTTATATGTATATATTCTTATTCCATTCCTTTACTTAGATGTGTGTGTATTAGGTAGTTGTAGAATTGTTCGATTACTTGTTAAATATGTCTGCACTGTCAGAACTAGAAGCACAAGCATTTCGCTGCACTCGCTATAACATATGCTAACCATGTGTGTGACCAATACAACTTGATTTGAACTATAGCCTATATCACCGCTGTTAAATCCTACAACTGCTGCATGGTATTTCCCAGGTTGTAACAGTGGAGTTATATAGTACAGTATATTTTCCTCAGTTGGAAACGCATATGAAGTTTACAGCTAATGAAATAAGAGAAGCATTCTATTGTATTCTAAGTCTAAACTTGGGATGTCCCCGGGGCTGTGCCTAAAAGCTCACCCATACCAGAACCCCCCCCCCCCCTACTCTCGCGTGAATGCGCACGCACTCAATTAATTGTTCATTGCTACGACTTGCTTGCTAGTTGAGATTTCTGATCACGTTAGGATGCGTTTTATTATATTTTTTTAATGTCGGTTTGATCGCGGGGAGGCACTAGTAATGTCTGCAGTTTTCGGGTTGGCTATTTGTTTCAAGTGTATTAGTCCATAAATAAATCTCTTTGACAACATTCGTCATCTCTCCTATGTCTTATTCGACTAGTAGTTGTTCTAAAATGTTTATTGCTTGCCTACATTTGACTCCCTCTATGTTTAATATAACACACATACATTAATTATTAATTTCGGTTGCCTGACGTGAAGTTTGTTCTATAGAAATTATTTGGGGGCGGGGTTTCGGCAAGACAACTGTCTTGCCTGCCGAAATTCTACCCCTACTTCTAATTTCCTTAATTTTGTCGCTAGAGTCAAATACTTTCTGTGGCACACATCAGAGTCAAATACTTTCTATAGAACAAACTTCACATCAGGATAGGCAACCGAAATGAATTATTTAATGTGTGTGTTATATTAAACATGCGCAGATAGATACTGTGTGTGGCTGTGTGTGGCTGCGTGAGAGCGAAGTCTTGCATCTTGCTCATCTCAATATATGTGGTGCTATATTTAGCTGAGTCTACCTTTAAGGTTGGGGTTATGTAAGGATTATGGTTAAGGTTAGGGTAAGGGTAGGGAAGTCCCAAGGATTCCGGATAGCACTAATCAAGGTTTAATTCAATCATGGACGAATGCGTCCAATAATGTTTCTGACTAGGTGGAATACAGTTACGAGCGGAAGTTACTTTTTCGTAGTAGTTTAGGAGAATTTACGCGGCAGGTCAGGATTATTAACATTGCAGGTTAGGAGAAGGAGGTTAAGGTTAGGAAAAGAGTTCGGGTTAGTTAAATTGCTCTCCTAATCTGCTACCAAAATACACTTCCAGTCGTAGCTGTACTCCATCTAGTCACAACCTCCAATAAATCGAGGAGAAAAACCTCAGCCCCTTGCATTTGAGATTCCCTAAAAATGTAGATACAGCTAGACCGGACATTACTTTTCCATAACAGATTATGAGAATTAACGTAATAGGCTAGGAGAATTAGGCCGGTGTAGGCCGTCATTGTAAATAAGAATTTGTTCTTAAGTGGCTTGCATAGTTAAATAAAGGTTAAATCAAATAAATAAAGTAGGAAATGGGTTAGGGAAAATGCTCTCTAACCTGTTGTCACAAAATTGTCTCTATCATACAAATTCATGAAAACAACAATTAGCTTTTTGGTTAGGCATAATGTTAGCAGTGTGGTTATGTTTATTATCAGATTTGAAGAAGATAAACTGTAGAAATTGGAGGGGTTTAGCCATAATTATTACTTTGTGGCTGTAATAACTAGTGACGATCCTCCTAACCTCCGACGACAAGTCACTTCGGCTGTAGCTGTATCAAAATGGCAGGATTTTAGCATAGAACCCACTTTGGAGGTGTCTTAATACCCATAAAACCTAGAGGTCAAACAGGGAAAAGGTTCCAATCGCTTTTCCACCATTCATTTTTTCCCATAGGGAATTTTAGAAACTCTAAATAAAGGCTGTGTTTCGTGTAGGCTTACCCTGACGAGACGTTTTGATAACCATGTAAAATTCTCTCAGACAATGTGACTTTTATCAATATATTTGGCTTTATTTACTCTCAGATTCTAAAATGCTAATTAGCATCAAAGTAGACATCATGCAAGACTACAAATCCCTGCAAGCTCCTGAACATCATCTCTATCTGACACCTTTGCTAACAGGTAATGTGTCAATTTAAAACTTGCACAAGACAGTTCACAGAATTGTCCATTTAAAGATATGTAGCCAATTTATTTATTACATAATTTAGCTAACATTAGATAGTTCATCCAGAGATTCTTACCTTTGCCTCGATTGGGCAGTCTCATCCAGATCATCCTGGCATTTGTAGTTCTTTATGACAGCCACATTAGCAGCTAATTAGCATATCATTTTTTGTGGGGTAAATACAGGCAAATATACTGATAAAAGTGACCGGGTCCGAGAGAGATTTACACAGTTCTCAAAACATCACGCCAGGGTAAGCCTACACGAAACATAGCCCTTATTTGAAGTATTTATAAAATCCCCATGGAAAAAATGAATGGTGGAAAAACAATTGGAACCATTTCTTTGTTTGACAGCTAGGTTTTATGGGTATTATGACATTCTGTGGTACTCTATTATATTGATAAGATAGTCAAGTGACCACTCTAACAATGCAAATACACCGCCTCAGATGGAAGACAGGCAGGAGGCAAGATCAGGTGGGATCATTCTAGCCAATGAGAGGGCAGATACACAACAGGCAATAGAGATAGATAGAGGACTCATCTTTGTATCTGTGCCATTATATTGTCTGTGATGCCATGGACAATCGCCATTTTAAAGTAGTCAATTTTCTTCTTCATTGGCTGATAGCTCCCAATTCATAGCAATCCCTACCCAGTCGACTACCTTTAAATGGTGGAAGCCCAAGCTTCCAAGCTTTATAGTCCAAGCTGAAACTATATCGGGGCGGCAGGGTAGCCTAGTGGTTAGAGCGTTGGACTAGTAACCGGAAGGTTGTGAGTTCAAACCCCCCAGCTGACAAGGTACAAATCTGTCGTTATGCCCCTGAACAGGCAGTTAACCCACTGTTCCCAGGCCGTCATTGAAAATAAGAATTTGTTCTTAACTGACTTGCCTGGTAAAATATATATATATATTTTTAAACTATATCCATAATGAGTCCTCTATCTATCTCTATGACAACAGGCACAAATCCAAAGTTGCCAAAATGCCATGCCACTTATTATATATTATATAGGGGTGCTGAGTTGAAGCCACCATGCCTCCATCTTGGCACTCCCCCACATTGTAAAAAAAATATTTTGGAAGCTATAGAAATGTATTTATTAATTTCTACATTCGTTTGACACATTTATTCTATTACAGATACCTTAATGTATACTTTAAAATTATAGTATGTGAGCAGAGCATAAAAATAAAAAATATCTAAAAACATTACTAATGTTGCTGTCCCCACTACAACAAGAAAATTACTTAAATACGTCTAATTTTGTCCTTAAAACATTTAACTGAATTAAATAATAAAGAAATCCATTAATTCCTATGGAATGGAGTGCCAATATGGCAGTCTCTTATTGCCCTTCATACAAAAAAATCTTCACTTCGTGGGCATATTTTCGTGGGCAGAGTAAAACCAAAGATTTTTTTTATAACTAAACCAAGATTGACTACACCCTATCGTTTCCAATGGGAAGAAAGAGTCATCGTGGGTAGAACAAGCAAGGTGATGGGCAGAGCCAAGCCCGAGCTAGCGAGATCCTATTGGCGCCTTCTCGCCTGTGTCTGCATATTTCCGTTGGGGAACGCCTCCTGTGAAGTGCGCCTGTGCAATAACTCAAAATAAGCTTTTGCACTCTTAAACAACGCGATTTTTAAAACTTTTACAAAGGGTAAAGTCTACTAAACTTTAATTCACTATGTCCATAACATATTCTAGTTTTGGGAGCACTGTGTTGACGTTAAATGATTAATCGATGAGAACATTTGCAGAATGTCGAACAAAATCAATCTCGTTCCATCTTCTCCCACTCCCGGCAAGTGGGCTTCTCACTGTCATATTTGGTAATGAGTAGAAACGACAAGCGGATGCTTCACATTTATATATCCGGTGAAATATCTGTCTCATTGTTCTATCTGTGGTAAAACCTCTCGCTTCGTCTCTTCCTCTCTATTTTTATGGAATCCCCCGCATTTTCTTTGAAAGTGGCTACGTAGCTGCGTCGACATCAATCGCATGTCATGCGTTAGTACTTGCGCCTAAAACTGAAGGAGGAAATTATTTATTTAAAAACTGACGCAAGGGCGCTAAATCTAAAACAAACTGAATAAAATATGAAAATTTATGCAGCTGCACAATCAGAAGTTTGTGACACACGCACGAAAGGTTCGAATGTACATTTAATAAAAAAATAAAAAAATATTTATATTATCCGCTAACAAGAAATGATGGGTAGCTAGCTAGCTAACGTTAGCTTTAGACCTAGCTAGCTAGCTACGCAGTTATTTGCAGTGGGGAATATCTGACAAGCTAGCTAACATTATGATTGGTAGCTAGTTAGCTACGACAATGCATCAGCTGACATGATTCTAGTGTTAGCCTGTGTATGTTGGAAGAATGTTTAGATTGTGTAATTCAAGTCTTATGTCATTTGAACTGCTTGCCTGATGTGATTAACGTTGTAGCTACAGTATTTGTTAGGCCTTTTTTTCGCCGACGACTAGATGCCTACATTTAGCCAACTGGCTAACGTTAGCTAGCTAACGACGTTGAGTGACTGCAGTTGTGCCAGTAAGCAGCGCGAGTTAGGCCGCAGCATCCTCGGCACCTCATTGTCAGGGTACCCATGGTAGGCTCTGTTTTCTTGCAGAATGGCGCCTCGCGTACAGCTTGAGAAAGCAGCCTGGCGCTGGGTCGAGTCGGTGAGACCAGAGGACATACAACGGGAACATATTGAGATAGCTTACCGAATCTGTGTACCGGCGTGCAAGAGGGGAGCATGCAGGTAAATGTGCAAGTTTAGCTACTTATTTTTTTTCCCCTAGCTAATTTCTTCAATTCCCAATGTCTAAACGTGTCCTTTATGTCATATTAAACTGCTATAATGTTGCGAGAACATTAAGGGTTAATTGATTGTGTTTCACAACTACCTTTTGTCTGCTATTTTGTAGTTAACTAGTCGGTTGAATATCATGTGTATACATAGGCTACACAATGAGATTCCATCTATGGAAAGACAGGCGAATCACTTGTCATGACATGTTTTCATTTCCTGTAGTATTTTGATATTCACATTACTGAATGGTATAGACAATTCCTTGGTAACGGAATTACGCTGATACTTATTATTTTTCTTTACTTTAAAATGTATACCAAACAAAAACCATTGATTTCAAGTTTAACAAACCATAGAACTCTATGCACAAAAGGGCTACTTGCCATGGAACAGTCAAAATCATGTTTCATGAAATTGAATGAAATTTGGACAAAAACAGTTAGAAATATAATGACCAAAGTATAAAAAATGTCATTTGTAACGTTACCCTACTGGTCCCCTCCCCCATGTCAAACACTTGTATTCAGGAGGCTGGAATATTTAAGAGGATAAAGTGACTCCCTAATGCTAATTTTAATACACCAATGGTAACATGATATTCTCTTACCTAATTTAAATAAGTACCCCCTTGTAACCAACATAGGAGAAGGTGTTTGCAGAGGGGTGTGGGGTTTATATAGCTACTCTACTGGTGCCAAAATTTGACTATAGGTTGTCAGCAAATATAATTAAAGGTTTACACTTCGTCTATGGCAAAGATACTTGTTTACCCTTTCATCTGTGTCTGGTGTTTGCTAGCTAGCTTGGTCTTCAGCTAGCATGGAACAAAAGGGGGGGGGGTCGTTCCAAACTCTGACACGACACGGTTATCATGTCAAGTGCATCACGAGACAAATGTTGACATCATTAACCAGGTTTCCATCTGACCTTTTTACATGAGTAAAGTGGATGTTGGATAAAAAATGTAACCATTAATGACAGGCCTGATGGAAACAAGACAATTAAGCAAAAAATGTCGGTGTAAATGCTTTTCTGTGCAATTATTGATATAACATCATACCGAAGTAAACGTTGTCACATATTGACATGTTGTGTGGTCCTCCCACTATGACTCATCGGGAAAGCATGCAGTTTATTAGGCTAGAGATTAAATATGAACTTCACAGGGTGTTGAAAATGCAAGGCGATGAGCTTGATGCTCCTTTCCAATAAATATCAAGGGTCTTATTCTGGTGACATGATCATCGGTGCTCGGCTGCAGTTTGACAAATAAAAATAATAGTGATGCACCGATATGACATGTTTGGCCAATATGATATCCAATATTTTCCTTGCCAAAAAACCTGATACCAATATATCAAATTTTAGCAGCCCTTTGAGCATTCTAGTACAGTTAAATAGTTACCACATGGACGCAGCGGTCTAAGGCACTGCATTTCAGTGCTAGAGGTGTCACTACAGTCCCTGGTTTGAATCCAGGCTGTATCACAGATTTCAAATCTAGTTGATGTCATAACTCAGGAGGATGTCTTCTCTCGAATGAGCCATTGATCATATAGCCATTGAATATATTTTTTGCAATATTCCTACCACGAGAAATATGTAATTTATCCGAGGGTCTAGCACATTTTTCCTATTTGTCTGCCTCTTTAGTCCAGGGTGTATTGCATGGTGCCGTTGCCAGAGATGATATTATAGAAAGGAGATAGGAATCCAATGAATGAATGAAGGAACTTTTAACGCCCCACCCAGAAGACTGTCTCCCAATTGCGTTCAAGTTAATAATGTGTGAAAGAAGTTGTTGTTAGGCTATTGACGTCTCTCCCTCTGACTTTGCTTATACAGGAGGAATTGCAAGGGGAACCCAAATTGCCTTGTCGGTATTGGGGAACATGCCTGGTTGGGAGAGATTGACGAGAACACCTTCCACAACATTGACGATCCTAACTCGGAGCGCCGGGACAAGGTAGGCATACTTCCACAACATTCACAATGAACACATCTGCAAGGATGTGCTCCTGCCTGTTTGTGAATCCACATTACTTAGTTCCACTTCAAGTTAAAATATCTGCCTTTTGATCTGCAGTGATGTGGAAACACTGGATGATTAAGAGACAAGTTTGTTTGTACTTGTCCATCGCTTTCTTTCTCCCTCTTAGAACACGTTTGTGGGTCTGACAAACCTGGGCGCCACATGTTACGTCAACACCTTTCTGCAGGTGTGGTTCCACAACCTGGAGCTGCGTAGGACCCTGTACCTGTGTCAGAACGCCAGGGCAGAGGAGCACAACATGGACTCAGGTGTGCAAGCCCTCAGAGATCAGGCCAACTGTATAGGTGACCTCAGGTAAACCAAATTGTAGAGCTGAAACACAATTTTCCCTTTCTCAGACTACGAGCCTCGCAGCATATGTGAACACCTGCAGTACCTGTTTGCACTGCTACAGAACAGCAACAGAAGGTACATAGACCCCTCAGGGCTGGTCAAGGCTCTGGGGCTGGACACAGGACAACAGCAGGTAGAGCCCAATTATCTTAAAAATATATATATATATATTTTTTATACGTGTACAGGAAAGTCTGTGTGAAGAGTTCACAATGTTTGGAAGAAGCTTATTTGTTTTGATAGTGGCTATAGGAGGAAAACAAATAATAAAATGTTAAAGTTGAAACTGTGTTTTTATTTGACTCTTTCTTTCTCCTGCCCATCTTCTTTCCTTTCGCTTTCAGGACGCTCAAGAGTTTTCCAAGCTCTTCCTCTCGCTATTGGAGGACACCTTATCCAAACAGAAGAACCCAAACCTGCATAATGTCATCCAGCAGCAGTTCTGTGGCCAGATGTCTTACGTCACTGTGTAAGCCAGGACTACATTCAGCCGTCAACTTTAATCAGACTTAAATAACATTCTAACAACCTAGTTGTAGTTTTATTTGTTAGAATTTGGAATCTTCAGGTTGCCATGAGAGATGTCCTTGTACTTTCTTGCTTTATTGCTGGGTTTTATAAAGTCAAGCGTCTGACTATTTTGTACTTTGATATCAGTGGTGGTGCCAGTCAGAAATGCAACAGGATTTAACAGTCTTTTATTAGCATCATAAAGGCAGTTGGAAAAGTGCTGTGTCAGGTTAACTGGACAGTCCATGTCAGACCGGACACTAGGGTTTTTAACTAGAGGTTCTGGCTTTGTGGCTGCAAAGGTTATCCTTTTATCCGGGTCACGCTTTTGCCATGTATGATTTTTGGATCAAGATCAAAACGTAATTGCACTACCTTGTTTTTTTGTTGTCTAAGTCAATCCAGACTTCTACACAACACCGATACATTTCAACCCTCTGCAAAAAATAACAGGTGCAGACTTTGCACCGGTACGGACACTGAGTAAACCTGTCCCTGAGTGTTTCTCTGTCTGGCTTTACAACACAGGTGTAACCAGTGTGGTCGTGCTTCTCCTCTGCCGTCCCGATTCTACGAACTTGAGCTCAACATCCAGGGCCATAAGAACCTTACAGAATGTGTTACAGAGTTCCTCAAGGTAACCATGCATTATGACATCAGTTCCCCAAGGTAACAATGAAGCCATAAGACTGCTAAATAGTTAACAAAATGTCTACACATATTATCTGAGTTGACCCTTGGATTACATTTATTTTTGAACGGTCTCTATGCACACTCACAGGACTCTACACACTCATGCACACTGACACTTCACACTCATGCACACTGACACTTCACACTCATGCACACTGACACTTCAACACACACACACTCCATTTGCTCGCACACACATTTATACTGACTCCAGATACACAGTCGCATACAATCATCATATACGCTGTTGCTACTTTGTTTATCAAATATCCTGATGCCTAGTCACCTTTCCCCTATACATATCTACTTCTATCGCTCCAGTATCCCTGCACATTGTAAATATGGTATTGGAACTCACCCTGTATATAGCTTACTCACTAGTCATGTCTTTTTATGTCTTATTTTTATTTGTGTTTTTGTTCTACTGTGTTATTTTTAGTACTACATTTATATTGATTACTGCATTGCTGGGTTTAGAACTTGCAAGAAAGGCTTTTCACTGTGCACGTGACATTGAAACTTGAAACATTGTATAATGACATCAGTGTTCCCCAAGTTATTAATGCATTTTGACATCAGCGTTATATCCCCTGGTAATAGCGGAGCTACATAAAGATGGGGCCCGGTTATAGGCCAAGGGCCACCAACCAAAAATGTGTTGTTCCGTGACCCAGAAAACGGAATTGCAAAATTTCAGCTACACCATGTAGATAAATGTTATGAACATGAATACTGTGCGATTCAAAACATGTCAAATTTGCCCATTATTATTTAATCAAAGTTATGATATATATACCAGTCAAAGGTTAGGACACACCTACTCATTTTGACTATTTTCTACATTGTAGAATAGTAGTGAAGACATCAAAACTATGAAATAACACATATGGAATCATGTAGTAACCAAAAAAGTGTTAAACAAATCAAAATATATTTGAGATTCTTCAAAGTCGCCACCCTTTGCCTTGATGACAGCTTTGCACAGTCTTGGCATTCTCTCAACCAGCTTCACCTGGAATGCTTTTCCAACAGTCTTGAAGGAGTTCCCACATATGCTGAGCACTTGTTGGCTGCTTTTCCTTCACTCTGCGGTCCAACTCATCCCAAAGCATTTCAATTGGGTTGAGGTTGAGTGATTGTGGAGGCCAGGTCATCCGATGCAGCACTCCATCACTCTCCTTCTTGGTCAAATAGTTCTTACACAGCCTGGAGGTGTGTTTTGGGTCACTGTTGAAAAACAAATGATATTCCCACTAAGCGCAAACCAGATGGGATGGTGTATCGCTGCAGAATGCTGTGGTAGCCATGCTGGTTAAATATGCCTTGAATTCTAAATAAATCATTGACAGTGTCACCAGCAAAGCACCATCCCACCATCTCCATACTTCACGGTGGGAACCACACATGCAGAGATCAGCCGTTCACCTACTCTGCGTCTCACAAAGACACTGCTGTTGGAACCAAAAATCTCAAATTTGGACTCCTCAGACCAAAGGACAGATTTCCACCGGTCTAATGTCCATTGTTTGTGTTTCTTGGCCTAAGCAAGTTTCTTCTTCTTATTGGTGCTCTTTAGTTGTGGTTTCTTTGCAGCAATTCTACCATGAAGGCCTGTCAGTCTCCTCTGAACAGTTGATGTTGAGATATGTCTGTTACTTGAACTCTGAAGCATTTATTTGGGCTACATTTATTTGGGCTGGTAACTTGAATGAACTTATCCTCTGCAGGTGAGGTAACTCTGGGTCTTCCTTTCCTGTGGTGGTCTTCATGAGAGCCATTTTCTTCATAGCGCTAGATGATTTTTGCGACTGCACTTGAAGAAAGTTCTTAAAATTTTCAGAATTGACTGACCTTCATGTCTTCAAGTATTGATGGACTCTTGTTTCTCTAGGCTTATTTGAGCTGTTCTTGTCATTAATATGGACTTGGTATTTTACCAAATAGGGATATCTTCTGTATCCCAACCCTACCTGGTCACAAAACAACTGATTGGCTCAAATGCATTAAGAAGGAAATGACATCAGCGTTTTCTAAATGTTCCGTCTCTTCTTGACACTGGTAGAAAGGCTCTATAGTTCTCAAGCCTTCCCTCCTCGCCTAGAGGCAAGGTCAGCCAGTGTAGATAAGCATTCTAGTCAGTCTGGAGATATAGTTCATTAATTTGTACCAAGGAACAGACCGTCATTGTTCTAAACTCTTGACCACATTCACCACATTATATTCAGTACTGGGATCAAGAAAGAAAATTCATACATGTACAGTAACATAATAGTATTCTGATTAGTACATATACAGTAACATAATAGTATTCTGACTCGTCAGGCCTGATTGAAATGTATACATAATTAGTCATTATAGGTGAAAATTCCCTTAACAAGATATCACAACATTTGCTAGCTCTCACGGCTCTCAAAATAAGCAAGGACCTGACAACTAAGTAAAGCGCTCTTCTGGCATCTCATAGAAATCTATTCAGCATGTTTCAACAGCATCTTACAGTTAAAAAAAAAACAAACATTTGAGTTGTTGATTTGAGTTGTTTAAAAAAAATTATCCTGTGAATTCTCTCTGCAGGAGGAGAAGTTGGATGGTGACAACCGCTACTTCTGTGAAAGCTGCCAGAGCAAACAGAACGCCGCTCGACGCATCAAACTGCACAGCCTCCCACGGGTACTCAACCTGCAGCTCATGCGTTTCGTTTTCGACAGGTCAGTTTGATTCATTCATTCCATCTGTAGTTTTGTAGTTTCTAATCTACCACTCTTCACTACCTACCCTGAGTAGTGGCCATATACTGAGGGTCAATGCAACAACTCAGTGGTGTTGCTGAATGCTGAATTTCCTCCTCTGGTTTCCAGACAAACAGGTCACAAGAAGAAGCTCAACACCTTCATCAGTTTCCCAGAACAGCTGGACATGGGCCCGTTTCTGGAGGAAAAAGGTATTGCCAGCCTCTCAGTGGCAAAACACGCTGTCCTCAATTTATACATGTGACCAAATAATTAATGATAAAGATGGATAGCGCGTCATCTTCTACGCTCGGACACGCCTACCCGTGACCTATTTCCCCCTCTTTCCTCTTGACGATTTAAACCCCTCTGGCAAAAAATTTTAGGTATCGTACATTGTAACACATTCAAGAGTACAAATACAACATTTCATGACTACGTGCATATTTGGTGATATATAAAGACTGCCTTACTTCATACATGTGACCAAATGTACTGTTTACATTCTTTAATTATTCTAGCTACGACCGGCTCATCACTTCTTCGAAAATTTCTCTCGATTTAGGTCATGGAGGCTAGCATTTGTTTATTTATTTGCCATGACACCCATACATACAAAAGCCAACTAGGATCAAATGAAGAAATGTGTTTTCCTGCTGGTAGATGGAGACCTGATTTGGAATCATATTGCAGACATTGCGATTCAAGATCAATAAATTTTGACACATTAAACCTATACAAATGAAAGGCATTACTTTGTTGTATTACAAATTATTTCCATTTGATTGATTCTCTCTTGTTTAAATGCCATTTATGGTGCAGGAGACAGACATATTTTACCTTTAAAAATGACCAGTAGATAGCTGTATTGACCTAATATGGGAAGCTGACACTCTCAGAAAGTCAGTTCAATTCACAATTGTAACCAGGAACACATTTAATTAATAAAATAGAAAACTGGAGACCGCTGCTAGAGACCACGTGTCACATGTTAATACAGTAAGAAAATACCATGACAGAGAATTGTCACTTGGCACAGTGTTATTTATAGGACACCAGCTAAACAATCAGTTATGCAGTGAAGAGCGTATTTGTTTTGTTCATTTTCTTTGATTGCCCTTAAATGTCGACCGAGAATAGCCCATGTTGCGCTACATGACTGAAGTTCTGTGAGAAAGTATTTTTGACAATGGTGTGAGGGTTGTTCCATTTGATTTAAATCACTTTTTACTGCACCCCTTTTGATTTGAATGAAACTTTCTATGCATATTTGCCCATGGTACAAATGGTATAAAAGTAACTTAGATTTTTTAAAACTTTTTAGACCCATTTTGCATACGCCACCATACCTTGAGACATCCATGTCGTCATCACTGAAAAAATAAACGATTGACATTGTCAATTTGATTATTTATTTATTTATTATTATTATTTTTTAATATTAAGTCATTTGTTTACTTTTCACATAAAGTGTTTGTGTAAAATCAGTTTTGTTTTTCATTTTTGCATATGTTACTTGGATCCTATTTTACATAATCTGAAGTGTGTTGTGCCCGCTATCGGTTGAGACACAGCATGTTCTTGAATACAGGGTGGGTGTCATGTTTTGGCTGATAAATGTACTAAAATGGGAATACAATTAAAATGTTCAACTTTCAAATGGTAACACAAAGATGGTTGGAGGTCCACACTTCAGAGATCCTGACTTGAATGGGAATATAATTTGTTTAAAATTACACTGTCAATCTGCCATAGGAAAACTATTGAAATCATAAAAATATAGATAATCGAATAGACATGACCATTTAGGTCTACATTCAATGGTGGGTGGAACGGCAGCCATCTTTGTGGTACTACTTGATTTACTAGCTAAATTGCAGTGGTCTGAAGGGTTATCTCCATTCTATCAATGATATTTCTATGATTTGAAATGACACCCATCCTGAATTCAAGAGTAGGCTGTGCCTCAACCGATGACGGGCACAACACAAACGCCTCAGATGTCAAATAAGCTACATATGTGAAAAGGTAAAACAGATTTTATGCATTTTTAGATGTAATTTTTATTGTAATTATACAATAGTTTGACAACCCTGTTCTGTAAGTTTTAAAAAAATATATCAAACTCAACCATTTATCTTTTCCAGTTATGAAGACATGGATGTCTCATGGTAGGGTGGGGTCAAAAAGTGAATGAAATCAAATGTAAAGACCCATGGTGTAAAGGCTGCAGACACATAATCCATGCTGTGGAAAGTTGGTTAGTCTGTGTGTGTGTGTGTGTGTGTGTGTGTTTGTTTTTGGGCCTCTTTGGGTGACGTCCCCAGAAGATGAGAAGTGTGTGTACGAGCTGAGTGCGGTCCTGATCCACCGCGGGGTCAGCGCCTACTCGGGTCACTACATCGCCCACGTGCGAGACGCCCGCACCAGCGACTGGTACAAGTTCAACGACGAGGAGATTGAGAAGATGGAAGGCAAAAAGCTACAGCTGGGCATCGAGGAGGACATCGGTGAGCCTCCCTGAGTCCCTGCTCCTCCCTCCCTAAGTCCATATATACCCCCTTCACCTCTCCTCCCTTTTCTTTCCCTTCACTTCCCTGAATTGTAGCAGTATTGTTTTGTAATACATATTTGTTAAAAATGGACAGTTGTTTAGTGGTAAAAGTCCTACCCTTTCCACTCTTGATCACTTTTTCTCTTATATGCATTCGCTGCTGTTCTTCTGGTCTTTCTCCAGCCGAGACGGTGAAGTCCCAGACCCGTAAGCCCAAGTGCAGTAAAGGATATCACTGCTCCAGAAATGCTTACATGCTGGTGTACAAATGCCAGAGAGAGGAGGACACAGACCCCATGGAGACCAACATTGAGGTGCCAGGTGAGGATCGAACTACTGTACTGCACCTGGTGATTACTTGTACAATACATTATGTGCAAGGTAAGAATTGAGCTAGCTAAAGGGCTGCAGTGTGTACAGACCTTTGACATACTTGATTCAAATAGTCAACAAGTCAACACCCCAGATAAAAATAGTTAAGAATAAATGTAAAATGTGGTAAAAGCTATTCTCTAGTAAGGTTATTCCCGGGTGAACTGTGTAGTTCGATATTCCCTGCTATTGTAAAATTGGCTAAATGTGCATGGTACACTACCTGTTGCTGCAGAGGCCTGGTTAGAATGTTGTGGTTGTATGACCTTTGAACCCAGCGATGGGAGCTGTGATGTCAGTGGGAGCCCTCTATCTGTGCCAGGCTTTCTGGGGAGGCTGGTGGACCGAGACAACAGGAAGTTTGAAGAGTGGTGCCTGGAAATGGCCGACATGCGCAAGCAGAGCGTCGACAAGGGCAAGGCCAAGCACGAAGAGGTGAAGGAACTCTACGAGCTTTTACCTGCGGAAGACGGTTGGTAAAAACATTACCCCAGACATGTCACAATATTGCAATATGGAAGTAGTTATATGTTCATGATGTTTAATGCCAGTGTTTTCCACTAGCGCTGGCTGTCGGCTAAACCGACTAATTTTCAGCCCACAACTTTTTCTGCTTAAATTAATTACGCTACTTTTCAATTCGCTATTCAGAAAAAAGTCAGCTGAGCCCTCTTGCAAGAATGAACGATATGCATCTTCTAGAGATCTATTGATAGGACAGGCACCTGTCAGTCACAAAGTGAGCGACACAAGGGAAAGACTGCTAGTTTGACAGTCTGCTATCTGTCCCGCCTCCCGGTACCTTTTTGCAGTGTGATTTGTGTGTGCTGTGGATGGCTCCAGTCTAATTTCTTTACACTGAGGAGGAGGGAGAATGTTGCTCCTTCATCATCTCTGTGAGTGAATTGCAAGACTACAGGGTGACCACTTTAATCGCCTATGTGCCTAAAAATAAATGTCCGAACTGAAAAAGTATGAGCAAGTGCGAGTTGTGATTTTATAGCCAAAAATACATATGGAATTGTTTTGAGATGGATATACCATGGATCTTTTAGCTATTTTGAATTGATTTGATAAAACATTGAATTTGTCCTTTACTACTATAGCATATCACATCTGTATCACATCTGGCCGTGATTGGGAGTCCCATAGGGCGGCGCACAATTGGCCCAGCGTCGTCCAGGTTTGGCCGGGGTAGGACGTCATTGTAAATAAGAATTTGCTATTAACTGACTTGCCTAGTTAAAGAAAGGCTACTTTTTTTTTAATAATTAAAAAATAAACGCATTCAATAACGCATTCAAAAAAAATAAAAATAATAATAATTAAAAAAGACAGTCCAAAAATTAATCGTAAAGAATAAGGTTTTGAAGTGTCTGTCATATTGGGGCTGCAGAGTAGCCTACTGGTTAGAGCGTTGGACTAGTAACCGAAAGGTTTCATGTTCAAATCCTCGAGCTGACAAGGTACAAATCTGTCGTTCTGCCCCTGAACAGGCAGTTAACCCACTGTTCCTAGGCCGTCATTGAAAATAAGAATTTGTTCTTAACTGACTTGCCTAGTTAAAAAGGTAAAATTAAAAATATATATTTTTAATATCTATAGATAGAAGAAAGCTAATTTTTTTACACATTTCAGCCCTTATTTTTGTTGGCACAAAATTACCTCCCTACATACTTCCATTTATTTGTATGGGTTACTTTCAGACAAGTCCTGTGACACTTGTGGGCGTTTGTAGAGCAAATCGGAGAACACCATGGTGTTCTTGAGTCACTCTTTTCCATAATGGGGTCATATTAGTTTGTAGCTCAAACGGTTCGGACGCTACAAACATTGTTGGCACATCAGCATTGCCGACTTTGTACGATTCCCGTGGCACTTGTGGGGGTTCTAGAACAAAACGCTACAGATGTTTTCATGAGAAGACCGATTTTCGGGATGTCTCATTGTCTGAAGACACACCTCTGTTACTCGGCTACCTTCCACCACAGATGCAGATGGTCAACGTAGGTGGATGCGTTGGATTGAGACTCAGCCCATGCTAAACACCTTATATCTCTAGCTTAAACTGACATTTTAATGGGGATTTTTGTATTTATATTACTTAAAATCCAACCATGCGTCAATCTAAAAGACCTTCACTTGAAAAAAGGGCAATAGTACTCTTTGTCTCTTGAGAAACCGTAGCCACTTCCTCAAAATAGTCTCAATTAGTCTAACATAACTCAAGAAATCTGTAATACATTTTGGCGGTTTTGCCGAGGAGGTCTTACATGCTTACCAGACCACTCGTGCGCATGTTGATTAAAGGGTAAACAGAGTTAATTTCTAGTAATCTCTCCTCCTTCAGGCTTCTTCGTTTTCTTCTTTGGACTTTGTATGGCGGTGGCAACCAACTTTAAGGTGCATTACCACTAACCAACTGGACTGGAGTGTGGACCTTAGTTCATCTTTCAATCACCCACGTGGGTATATGCTTCTATAAACTAATGAGGAGGCGGGACTTGCAGTGCATTAAGCTTCACAATAGAACCAAGTTCTATTTTAATGCCCGGCTACGCAGACGCTCGTGAGCAGTGTGGGTGCCATGATTGAATAACATGTATGTGTAAATGTATTTTGCGTCTCCAAGCGGTGTGGTCTGCATTTTAGTCACACACTTTTACTTGTAACGAGGATGTTTGGTGTAGTATTTCTCAAGTGAGAAAATTCACATGAAAACGACTTCTCTCATGAATGACAACAAACACTTAATTGAGGAATCCCTACTGTTGATCATCGACGAACGGGCGTAGACTTCGGCTACCAAAATGTAGTGTGCACGAACAGCCGACAAAACCCTTGCCGAAGACCAAAACAAACAAAAGTCACACAATGTCATCATAATATATGCTCAAACCGTTTTGGATGGGAAGCATGCGGACGCCTCAAGTGGTAACAAATGAGTACAAATCCACTTCGTCTTATTGTTTTCTGGCACATTCTTTTATTTTCTGTTGCGTTTCATATAGCAGCCATGTTTGATTTATTTTTCAAGATAATGTGGGCAGACTTTAGTCTCGAAGACGGGTTTAATGTTTTTACTTCGAAAACAGTCCAGATCATCTAGGCCTAGACGATTTCCGAAACGACTAACATTACACCGAATTCATACATTTTCAGTAATTTAAATTGGGGCTGGGCGATATGACGATATATATCGTGTGACGATAGAAAAACGTTTATCGTTTCATATTATGCTCTAATCGTTTATTTCGTTGTCGCAAATCACACTCTTTACAGCAATATCTTTTCGTCAATTGGACAACGTTTTGCGTGCGGTGTGGAAGGAAATTTGCAAAACAAACAAACATGGTGGAGAATGAACGTGACACGGAGCTCGTACCTAAAAGAGGGGCTACTTCGGTCACATGGACGTGGTTTGGGTATGAAAAGTCTGACACGGACCAAAAAAACGTCCTCTGGATAATATGCCGCAGGCCAGTCCTGACAACAGGCTCAAACACCACTAACCTCTTTTACCACCTACGCAAGGAACATGTGAAACAGTATGGAGAGTCTACAGAGGAGACCCAAAAAAGTACAGTCGAGTGCTCAAAACAAACCCCTGACTCAGACGTTGCAAGAAGCTTTTTCCCGCGGCACACCATATGACGAAGATGGAACGAGAACAGCTGCTGTTACAACTTAAATCTGCAAAGACATGGGCCTCAATTTACACGGTCAAGAAACGGAGGTTTCGTGAGTTGGTGCTAACACTTGACCCAAGGTACCAAATGCAAATTGAAATGTAACACGTATTATTTGTCTTTTCAACTATAGTTGGTGTTTTCCTTTTACCTTTTTAGATTGTTTACATTAATATTTAATACGTTTGTTACATGCTTAATTGAACATTTGCACAAAGGTTCTAAATAAACACATTTTTTATTTGTTGAGTATAATTTAAAATGTAATAAGAAATAGGCCTTTACGTGGTCATTTTAGATAAACTATTTATTAATTGAATTTACTGAAAATGTGCGGTATTGTGATATGTACAGTTATCGGGATATGAAATGACTTATATTGGGATAGGAGATTTTGGCCATATCGCCCTGCCCTAATTTAAATTTTAAAGTCATGACTCTCTAAACACAATACTACAACAAATGTTTCCAATCTGGAAGATAAATTTGATCAAGTATTTAATAATTTTGTTTTGTATTTCGGGTTGGAATCAAGGCTTTTGAATGTTCTGGAGGCCATCTAAATTTGTGCAAACATTTTCGTACCCAGGGGGGCAAGCTACCCGGGTACACTTGCGAGATCTTACACTTGCAGTGTACATTCGAATCCCCCATGGGGTGCAGAAAAACTAGTTGAAATGTGGACTCGCATTTATTGCTGTATTGTGTTGAGGAGAAAAGTGCAATCATCACATTGAAAATGAAGATTAGGGGCTCAATTCAATCCAACCCCCATTGCGGTATTACGCAGTCGCTCTTTTTCCAATGTTCAAATTAACTCACAAATTAGTCTTGGGTACTGTATTAAAAACCTACAACTACCAGGTATTTTTTCACTTTTAGAAGTGTGTCGGTTTGGGCTAAAATACTGTAAATAAAGGCTCAAAAGTAAAGAATTCTGGCCCATGTGAGATTAGAACACACAACCATTGAATTATGAGCCAACTGTTTTAGCAGACAGCGCCACCAAGCAGTAAATATGAGTTGGCTCTGTGCAGGCCAGTGCAGTTCTTCCACACCAATCTCGACAAACCATTTCTGTATGGATCTCGCTTTGTGCACGGGGTCATTGTCATGCTGAAACAGGAAAAGGCCTTCCTCAAACTGTTGCCACAGTTGGAAGCACAGAATGTCATTTTATGCTGTAACGTTAAGATTTCCCTTCACTGGAACTAAGGGGCCTAACCTGAGCCATGAAAAACAGCCCCAGACCATTATTCCTCCACCAAACTTTAAAGTTGGCACAATGCATTGGGGCAGGTATCATTCTCCTGGCACCTGCCAAACCCAGATTCGTCTTTCGGACTGCCAGATGGTGAAGCGTGATTCATCACCCAAGAGAATGTGTTTCCACTGCTCCAGGGTCCAATGGCAACGAGATTTACACCACTCCAGCTGAAGCTTGGCATTGTGCACGGTCATTTTAGGCTTGTGTGCTGCTCGGCCATGGAAACCCATTTCATGAAGCTCCCGACGAACAGTTCTTGTGCTGACGTTGCTTCCAGAGGCAGTTTGGAACTCGGTAGTAAGTGTTGCAACCGAGGACAGACTATTTTTACGCGCTTCAGCACTCAGTGGTTCTGTTCTATGAGCTTGCATGGTCTACCACGTCACGGCTATGCCGTTGTTGCTCCTAGACGTTTCCACCGTTTTTAACGGTTTGAGCTACAGACAAGTGGTTTGCTTAATAGTGAAAGTGCAACCACGGACACGAAGCCATGCGTTTGTTTCTGTGGCAGAGGCTGTGTGGTACAGCTACGCCTAATCAGACTTGCCTGTGCTAATGGTTCTCACAGGTGAAGTAAAATGATACAAATGACTTTGCTTGTGATGCGCGCCCCTCAAATGATACTGTAACAGCCTGAGTGAACTGGACACGAAACAACGATCCAGATGTAAAACGTGCCTGTAATTCAATGTATTATCTTTCCTGTGCTGGTGCTCCCAAGTCAAAATTCCATGTGCATTCCACAGGTCATGTTTTATAAGTGAGTGTTAAACTAATTTATCACGATTAGGAAAGGTTTGTTCTCGGCACACCAGTTGGGGGAAGCTACTCTGAAAATATAGTTTACCAATTACTTTACACTGTAACAAGTTAAGCTACCCCTTAAGAAACATATAGTTTACTTAATAAAGTTACTTTTAAAAAGTAGTTTACTATATCCAAACTGCTTCGGATTTTTTTTTAAATCAGACTACACATGGCAAGGACAGGGTTCATATGTTTACAGAATGTAAAATTGTTTCAAGTGAGAATTCGGTAGGTCTGATGAAAAAAATAAAGGAAATTCTTGCCTACTTCGCCCATCTTTTGTTTTAGCAGAAAAGTAGTGTAGTTCCAGTAGTTAACTACTTTTTTTTGCCATGTAGCTAACTACTGAAAACACTACCTAGATTTGACTTTAGTTCAACTAACACCAAGCTACTGCAACATGTAGTTAAATTACTAGTTGTACTACATGTAGTTCACTACTCCAGCACTCCACTGCAGTAGGCTTATCAATATGAATGCTAGTTTTAATTTAAATTACATTTTTTGCATGTTATCAAGTAGCCAGCATGTTGCTGGTATGTTCACTATTGAAGGTTTACTTTTGTAAATCACTTTCCCTGAAATAAATAAGCTCAGTGAGTGGATTGACGAGCTCTTCTTTTTGCTCTTCAACCTGCACAGCTCCCGTGTGCAGTGCATCAACGTATGTACTTCTTGAGAATGAGAAGTTGTGACATGCAGGGAGCGTGGTGGGCCTTTGACGACCAATCATATCGCTCAAATACAAATAACATGACTTTTCCGTGTATTGTCTTCAATGGTTTTCAATGGCAGACTGTGACTGATCAGTACATGTCGCAAAAACCGCATTATAAACCGGGTGGTTTGAGCCCTGAATACTGATTGGCTGACAGCCATGGTATACCTTGGGTAATGACAAAACATTTATTTTTCTGCTCTAATGATGTTGGTAAACAGTTGATTATAGCAATAAGGCACCTCGGGGGTTTGTGAAATATGGCCAATATACCACGGCTAAGGGCTGTGTCCTGCCTAAGAATAGCCCTTAGCCATGGTATGTTAGCCATATACCACACTTCCTCTGGCCTTATTGCTTAAGTAACATCTGCTAAATATGTTGTGCATGTGACCAAATTTTTATTTGATGTCAAACTGGAACGCAAAATGCGTTGAGAAGTTACTGGTCCGGTCGGGCCAGTGAATGACGAAATCCACCAGCCTAACATGTTTTTACTGGCCCTGGGCCTGCGGCCCGTTGTTAATGTCGGACCCTGCATGTTGCTGTTTTTTTTCTTCCAGGCCAAGAGTATGAGTTTGTGCCTCTGGAGTGGCTGAAGAAATGGCTGGATGACTCGACGGTCACCAAAGAAATCGACAACGGCAACTTCCTGTGTTCTCACGGTAAACTTCACCCAGACAAGGTGGGGGAGGCCAAGAGGATCTCCGTCAAAGCTGCAGAGCTTCTCTTCGACAAATATGGAGGAGGACCCAGGCTAGATGGTAAGAGCCATTGCAATGGCTGACGTGCAGTGGATATTCTCAGCTCCTCTCTGCAACCTCTGACCTCTTCTGTGTGACCCTGTGTGTCCAGGCTCAACTCTCTGTGAGGAATGTGTGGGGCAGAGATGCAGGGTGCTGCGGCTAAAGAACCAGCTGGCCGAGGATTACAAAGAAGTCACCAACCTTGTCAAGTGCCCGCCCAAAAGGTAACCGCTGACTCCCTCAGATTCATGGCAACATTTTGTGTCCGTAAAACAGTTGGTCAAAATAACCATAACTTTGTAAGTAAGCGGAATGCACTTATTTAAAAAAAATAATAGTAATACAGTTTTAATACTGCATTTAGTAATTGTATCCTGTGCAAGTGTGTGTTCTTACGTCTCACCCCTGTCCGACAGTGATGAGGGGTACTGGGCGGGCAAGACGTCTCTGCGGAGCTGGAGACAGTTGGCCTTGGAGCAGCTGGAGGAGGATGAGGAGGAGACCAAACACAGCAACGGCAAAACCAATGGAGAGGGACCAGAGATCACTGCTACTAAAGGTACACAAACCAGCAGAGATCTCTACTCCACCTTCAGTCATCGTGATAACTGGTCGTTTTCCAAGTTGTACGATTTGTGAACTCCACTATTATCATTAGTCAGGTGAGAAATAACATGCATTCCCCTCTTTGTGCAGAGATCATGAGGATTATTGCTGTCTGATTCTTGTCTTTATCAAAACATTGCTCACTGTTTGACTATTGCTGTCTCTTTCCAGAGTACGGCCCGGAGAACCTGGACGGAGACGAGGAGGAAATGAAGACCTTCAACGAGGACATCCTCTGTCGGCATGGTGGTCTGAGTATCCTGGAGAGCGAGCGGCGGCTGGTGACTGAGGAGGTGTGGTCCAAACTGAGGGTGTACTTCCCCAAAGCCCCCCAGTTCACCCAGCTACAGGAGCCCTGTCAGCAGTGCTTGGTAAGAAGGGACTGACGGACGGATGTGGTGGGAGGGATTAGAGATACTGTAAAATAAAATGTCTCTCTCTACTTGTCTTCTAGCCTTGTTAAGAAAAAAAAACAATGATTAATGGGCGGCAGATAGCCTAGCGGTTAAGAGCATTGTCACTAACTGTAAGTTTGCTGGTTAGAGCCGTCTAGGCGGAAATTCAGATGTGCCCTTGAGCAAGGCACTTAACCATAATTACTCCTAAGTCACTCTGGATAACAGTGTCTGCTAAATGACTAAAATGTAAATGTGTTAACTGTGTGATACCCCTGTGTTTTCTTGTAGAGGCTGGAGCGAGAGGGGAAGGAGAATGAGGCTCTGAACAGGATGATGGCGTCGGAACAGAAGAGCTCCTTACTCAACCTCTTCCAGGAGAAGAACAGGCCCACACTCACCAAGTGGCCACAGGTAATAACAGTAGGTAGTACATGGCTAATAACAGGTAATAACTGCTAGTACACTGGCTAACGACTGCTGGGACGCTGGTAATAAAATGGCTAACGACTGCTGGGGCGCTGGTAATAAAATGGCTAACAACTGCTGGGGCGCTGGTAATAAAATGGCTAACAACTGCTGGGGCGCTGGTAATAAAATGGCTAATGACTGCTGGGACGCTGGTAATAAAATGGCTAACGACTGCTGGGGCGCTGGTAATAAAATGGCTAACAACTGCTGGGGCGCTGGTAATAAAATGGCTAATGACTGCTGGGACGCTGGTAATAAAATGGCTAACGACTGCTGGGACGCTGGTAATAAAATGGCTAACAACTGCTGGGACCCTGGTAGTAAAACGGCTAACAATTCCTTCCTTCAATTCTTAGAGTAAATATACTATTGGATAAACTGAATATATGTTGTTGACATACTGATCAACCCCATCTTTGTTTTAGGAGACAGATATTCTCTACATAGTTCCTCTGTTCTTTGTAGACGAGTGGAGAAGGTTCATCAGGTAAGTCCTTTCCAAATCCAACAGTTTGGATGGTGAAGCAGTCCAAAAAAAGTCAAAGATGGCATGAATGTCTCTGACTGTCTTTCTGTGTCTGTCTATAGGAGGCCCACTAAGACCACCCCAGTGTCAAGCGTAGGGAACAGTTTGCTCCTATGTCCACATAGAGGCTTCATGTTCACCTTCGACTCCATGTTAAAGGGAGACGCCCAACAGTGAGTGACTTCACTGACCTCTGACCCCTCTTGACTCAAGTTGTTGTGTTTTATACAGCACTTCTTTGGTCTTTATCATCCATCCCTCCTGGTCTCATGTTGTGTGGTGTTCCCTCTGCACAGTATAGCTCTTCTCTGGCCCGACGAATGGGAGGTGATCAGCAGACACTTCCTGGTTGATCAGCCAATCTCCATCTGCCGGATCAGCGGGGCCACACCCAACGGCTCCAGTGTGGAGTACACCACCCAGCCTGGTGAGATTTGAGCCCACGTGATTTCCCCTTGACTGCGTGACTGTTGGTGATTTGATTCTTTGAGATCTGCAGAGGAACTGTTTGACGGTGTTGTGTGAGAGTTGACTGTGTATGTGTGTGTCCAGAGTTGTGTAGGGACTGCAGAGAAGGCTTCATTTTTCAGCAGCAGAGGGACATGAGAGAGTATGCACAAGCCACAGTCTACGTACGCAAGGTCATAGACGACAAGAGGGTGAGTCTCTTTCTCGCTTTCCCTTCTCCCTCTTTCTCTCTGTAGTAAATGGTTCTTGTCAGTGTAATATGTAAATGGTATGAATCTCCAGAGAAGAATACAACTCGTGTCTTCCTCTGTAGTTGAAGGATGCAGCTCCTGAGATGAATGTGAGCGGGTCGGAGGCAGAGGATGAGAGGGAGGAGCCTGTTGCTAAGGTGGATGGAGAGCGAGACCCTGATTTCAGCCAGGTAGGATACAAACCGCTCGCCTCAGTTACACTTTTTATGGCTCATAAGTCTCTTAAGAATCGAATGTTTGAGTAGTTTTGTGGAAACTCTAAGCTCTTTACCAATAATGTAAAAGTGAGAAGCCCTTTAGAGGATGATTGACATGGAATATTGCCCAATGTTGCCCTTGCTTTCTGGTCACATGACCCTCTGTCCAGTCAGAGGACGGGGCAAAGCGTCAGAAGCTGAGTGACGGCACCGTCAGTGCTGCCGCAAGTCCCACCCCCATGGCCAGTGGTGGCAAATCGGGGATCAGGAGGAGCACGAGGCACAGGAAGCTCCGGGGAGAGAAAGCACTCATCGTCTCAGCCAATCAGACGCTCAAGGAGTTGAAAATACAGGCGAGGGATTCATAATATATCCTCCTTGCCTTTGCACCACTCTGAATCCATTCATTCCTGATCCTAACTCTGGTGTGTTGTAATGGTCCTCCCTCAGATCATGCACGCCTTCTCCGTGGCCCCGTTTGATCAGAACCTGTCGATCGATGGCCGGTGTCTTACGGACGATTCTGCCACCCTCGGCAGCCTAGGAGTCATCCCAGAGAGCGTCATCTGTCTGAAGGTATGAACACTCCCCATTTTAGATTGTTGACTTTTTGTTGAACGATGCGCGGACAGATGGGTATCTAATGGGAAAGTGAACACGTCGTCACATGATTACTGGAGACGATCAGCGAATGCAGTTACTCATTCCTGAATCTGTGTTGTCTTTTTCTTTCAGGCTGATGAACCCATAGCAGATTTTGCAGCAATGGATGATGTTTATCAGGGTATGTTTATTTTTGTCTCTTTCCATAATTTGTTTTTCTCCCTTTTGTTCTTTCGTACACCCAGAAATTCCTTTTTCGCATTTGCCTATGAATAGAAAGATCCTATTTTCAAACAACTGTTTCTGTGCTCTCTTCTCAGTGTGTATGCCTGAAGAAGGATTCAAAGGTAAGGATATTTTCTGATCACTATTATGCTTAGACAATGGTCGTGACTGAGTACCCATACTTGCGTCCTAGTCCGTTTGAGTAGTATGTGGCTTTTCGAGAGTACTTTAAATGCCCGGATGTCATACTAATTTTGGCTTTGACAACAGCTGATAATCAGGTATGGGGGTGTGCTACCAAAATTCACCAATAACCCGAAACCGTAATCGCGCACAACGCATTCTCAGTATGCGAAAATAGAACGTTTTAGTATGTACATTGTTGAAAATAGTGTTTTAAATGCCTGGATGTTCTCATTTCGGCTTTTCACCTAGTAGAATTTGATGCACACTTTTCCACGATTCATTGGAAGAGGTGGGCTGCAGGTGATAGGCGGCTTATCATTGGCCCTAAGTTCATTTCAAGTAGCCAAACAACACAACTAGGCTACTTAGCAGCCATTCTTATCTTGTTCCCAATGATCAGGGCTTTAGTTTACAATGTTGCTGTCCAGTGGTTCTGAATTTGCGATTCAACAGACCCCATTTGTTTCCTTCTGTGCAATAGCCTTTTGATTTGAAACGTTTGTATGTACTAGGCTATTTTATTTCATATAATGTGTGTGTGTGTGTATATGTTACAGCACTTTGGTTTCACTAATAAATATGTTGAAATGGAACCAAATGATCTGTTTCTGTCTTCAGTCCTTTTTACAATCGGATAGATTGGCTATATGGGCTACGGTATAGGTCAAATGTGATAATCCTTCTCAGGCTGGTTATAGGTAGACTATTACACCTTATTCTATTCAGAGTTTGGAGAAATTAATCTAATTGGAAATTGGCTATTATCAGGCTGGTTAATGCGATACATATCTGTTGAATTTGGAAAAATCCACCTGCACTCGGCCCCGCCCCACCTGCTCAGCCAGTCAGGAGGCGCTACTGCGTTGCGGCGTGGCATACTTTTTACTAAACGGTATGTGCTAAATAGTATGCGATGATGAGTACATAGTATGCAGTTTAAGTATGTGTTACGCTGGTATGGGTATACAGACATGGCCAATGTTTACATTGGAGTATGTGGAGCTATGTTAAATTTGACCAGATTTATTGATTGTATGTCAATGTTGGTAAAACATGTGTATGTATCCATTTAGGGACTGGGCTTCTTGGCCACTGAAGAGAACACAAGTCGCTGCCCTCGAAGCGGACTGAAGCTGGACAACAAGAATAAAATGCTTGAAATAGTGTCCATGAATGGGGAAAAAGTGCTTTAATTTTTTTCTTTTTTAAACTGTGACTATGTTGCAAACCCTTTCTTTATCACAAAAGTAGCGGCTGGCTTTTAATATTTAAAGACGTTTATGCATTCTCTGGGACTATGTGGTCACGCTCTCTTTGCCCGGACTGTGAGTAGAAACGGGTCATTAGTTGAGTGGCATCTTCCAATATGGAGCCCAAACTTCTCTCTTCTGTCTGCTTCTGAGAGGATAGGCCCAGTCGTAGAAGGTGCCCATTTTATTTCGATTGTAGGACAAAATTTTCCTTGAATTTTACAAGAGAAATTTTTTTGTTCAATGGAAGCTTGTGGTCATATTTAAAAATGCATAATACATATTTAAAGAATGCAAATGTTAAATATTGAAAATTGTAACTGTTTGGTGGTTAAACAACCTCAACAAAGTTAACAAAATACTCCCTTGTGACATTTAGGAGAAGAAAATATGTATATTTCTTAAATGAGTAAAAAAAAAACATAGGAAATTTAGATTAGATTGTGCTGCAGTCAGAAACAGATGCAGGCCTTGGTGTGAGCTGTTCTTTTCTCTATTTCATATGGGCAATAAAGTTATGTTTTCTTCTAATTTGAATGTACAGATTCTCACACATTGTTTTGGACTTGTTTGTGCACTGTAGGAAAATACAATGGGCGGTTTCCCCGACACAGATTAAGCCTAATCCTTTGTCCTGGAAACCGCCCCTCTGACCACTGATATTGGATTAAGTAAGTATATACTCACATTTTGTAATTCATTCTCTAATATACACAGTAAACCAAGTCTGGATGTATTGTACTGCAACTACAAGAGTGGATGGTTGGTGTTTGTAGTTTTAGTACTACTATTTGCATAATTTTCACTAATTTAAATTTCTCATAAGTGAATAAACATTGAGCACAGTTGAGTTCTCCCTAAGCACTGATCTTGAAGTATTTGTTGCCAAAGAGGGTAAACTGATCCCAGATCGTGTCTTTTTAATGTAATGATTTAACAAAATGCCTTTTGGAGAATGCACAGTTTGTAGCTCGAGCAGTGGGTGTGTCAACAGAAGTGTATGGAAAGCTGATTCAAATGGCATTAAATGTGGAGAATGATAGGCTACATTTGCATCTGTTGGCAATTAAGTAGGCTATTAATTGGTATGCCATAGCAGGTTACTGTACCCTACCATTTGATACAATAAACCTATTGAAATGACGATATCACTGGAGCCATTGCAAGTCAATTTGTGCCACTTGTGTAGCCTACCTGGAGCTGGCAAATGGATTTAATAAATAGCCTATAACTCTGTATGTTGTTGTAGCCTTATTTGTTATTATGCAATTATTAATGGCCATATTTAGTTATCAATTGGGATCATGGTCACAGCTCTATTGCAAATGTATCATTCTCCACATTCAATGTCAGTTTCATTGTGGACTTTTCCCTGAAATTAGATGTTGGCCTTTCAGGGGCAATAGGCTAACGTTACCTATGTCTAGCTCAGCAAACCATGGCAAAGTTTAATTGCAATTATAAACCCAGATTTTAGTCACCGTTCTCTTATTTAATATCCTTCATGTTTAGAGGGAATGTTTTCCCATTTGTGGACCCAAACACAACGCACACATCAATGCCCTTTTTCAAAATGTCCTTCAGGTCTTTCATTTTTTTTCTGCGTGATAAGTTTGGATGCTGTTCTCATGGGAAACATCCCAGGCTATATGTTTGTGTAATTGAGAGTCCATCTATCAGTACTTGCATTGCATTTAAAATCTATGGTTCAGGATTGTTAGCTTGAGCTGAATAGGTCATATGTATATATGTATTACATTTGTTTGGCTGGGGCAATGTACAACAATATAAGTCTCAGAATATGAGAAGTGATCCATTGCACCAGATTTGGATGAAAGTAAATTTAAATCTGCAGTCCCCGGGCAGGTGAACATGCAGTATAAACATATCATGTACAAACAGATGCCAAGATGAATAGGCTATGTATCAGAATAACATGTAGGCCTATCATTCAGGACCGACCAATGTGTTTCCAATGGTAATTCAAGATTTACTTTATTGTCCATAAGTGGAAATTTGTCTTGGAAACAACTGCTGTAACAGTAACAATACAAAGTACATTCAACAACAAACATGCCAGGTGTCCCTATCATACATAGCCCATCAAATCACAGATGAAGAAACACCTTCCTAATATTGAGTGGCTCCTCCCTTTGTTCTCAGAACAGCCTCAATTTGTCGGGTCATGGACTCTACAAGGTGTCGAAAGTGTTCCACAGGGATGCTGGCCCATGTGGACTCCAATGCTTCCCACAGTTGACCAATAATAATATTTCCGTAGAGGGGTCATTATAGTTTGTAGGCCAACGCTACAGTCGATTTTGTGAGAAGACCGATTTTTGGGATGTCTCATGGTCTGACAAACACCGCTCTTGCTCTTGTCACCTTTCAGCGCAGGTGCGTAAGTGTTACGTAGACGGATGTGGTGGATTGAGACGCATCCAATGCAAAAAAATATATCTCTATTTTAAATTGACCGATTTTTATGGGGATTTTTGTATTCTAATTAGATTGCCACGAGGAAGGAAGCAGACGTCGACATTACGAGGTTAAGAAACGACAGAATAACACACTCAATCAAAACCGTCTAACCAAGAGGTCCCCAGTGGCGTAGCAGTCTAATGCACTGTATTTCAGTGCTAGAGGTGTCACTATAGACACCCTGTTTCGAATCCAGGTTGTATCACAACCAGCCGTGATTAGGAGTACCATAGGGTGGCGCACAATTGGCCAAGCGTCGTCTGGGTTTGGACAGTGTAACCCGTTATTGTAAATTAGAATTTGTTCATAACTGACTTGCCTGGTTAAATAAAATAATTAGAGCGCTGTTGAGCCTCCTACTTATGTTGACATGCCCACTTTCAGACACTCCACATATGCAGTTACCCATACCATAGATACCTTTGAGGAGATAGGAAACGGCATTGGAATCGTATTTTCCCATGCGTCGTCAATGGACTGCGCGATGCTGGGACAAGGGGAGCTCTCCTTCGATGAGTGTATGGGAGTCAACTGGGCGCTAGCTCAAAAACCCAACATAAGCATGAATTTCGTCGACAAGGACATAAGAAATATTTTCCAAGATGTGATATAATTCATTCATCTCTATAATATCGTAAAGCTTTGTAAATCGTGACATTACATACTTTCGAGGAAAATGGGCAGGTTCCTCGACTCCTAACTTTATTTTTTTTTAAATATATTTTTTATTAACAACAAATCAATACAGAAAGTTCACAAGGGAACACAAGTATATATTGTAATGACCTGACTAGATCATAAATGAACAATTGTCCAGACAGAGGCTTGAGTTTGCGAATTGACGGTTTATTGAACCAACTTTACACAGGCTACTGTTTGGGCCGTAGCACACGCCAAATAGATGACAGATAACCCACAAGCCAATCGTGGCCTCTTGTGAAGCCCAGACCGTAAGAGAGAGAGAACAAAGGCTGAACCTGGTCTTAACTTTCAATGCCCAACCCCCCTCCACGCCACTCCGCCAACCACCAGGATGCCCGGCATCAGAACATTCCAGGCATTCCCGATTGGCAGATAGCAGGTTGATTGACATGTCGGACCCCGAACACCGGGTACTGGTCAGTACAACACAACCACCTCCTAGCCTAGCACATAACACACAGCTGTCTGTGCGGGTCGCTACACAGCCCCCCACCACAAAGTCCCTCGTCCCCGAGGAACAAACAAAGTCTCTGAAGCGACCCGGGAGGTCTCCTTTGCCTGCGTGGCCGTGATGGTCGCAGAGTGCCCCTCTGGGAACCAGGGGATGAAGGCAGGGATATGGGGGACAAGGAAGCGGGAACGGGTAATACAGTCCGTGGTTCTGGGGAACCACGCGGTGACACAGGGGGAGACAGGGGAGTGGGCTGTCTGGAGCCTTGTCTGCGGCACCTGAGTGTGGGTGCCTGGAGAATGTCATTGCCAGAGAGGGGAATTGTGGGGGTTCCTGGGGTTTGGGGAGAAGAGGCCCCTCTGTGGGGCTAACCTGTCCCGGTGCAGTGCCACCTTTCTCCCCCTGGGAGGAAGCTGCACCTGGTACACAACCTCCCCTACCCTCTCCAGGACACTGCAGGGTCCCACCCAGTGACTGTCCAACTTGGGGCATCTGCCTTTTTTCCTTAGGGGCTGTAGACCCAGACCAGCTCCCCAGCCACAAAGGCCTTCCCGGGTGTGCACGTCATAGTTCCTTTTCTGCCTCACACCTGCATTCACCAGCTGCTCTCTGGCGAAGGTGTGGGCTGTCTCCAGGCGGTCCTGGAGTCTCCGGGCATCTCCGGCCCCGGAGGAACATGAGGACTATCCAGGGGCCGACCAACGCCATCTCCGCAGGGGTGCGGATCTCTCCCCCAGCATGAGGAGGGCAGGCGTGCAGGAGGTGGAGTCTTGGACAGCGGAGCGGCATGCCATGAGGACCATAGGCAGGTGCTTGTCCCAGTCACGCTGGTGTTTGGAAGAGACGATGGCCAGCTGCTGTCCAAGCGTTTTGTTGAAGCGCTCCACAAGGCCATCACTTTGAGGATGGAGAGGAGTAGTGCGGGTCTTGTGCATACCCAGCCTCTCACACATGGTGGCGAACACACGGGACTCAAAGTTTCTGCCTTGGTCGCTGTGGATGGACTCTGCAGCTCCAAACCTGCTGAACATCCCCGCTGTCAGGGCGTCGACGATGGTCTCTGCCTCCTGGTCAGGCAGAGCATAGGCCTCGGGCCATTTTGTGAAATAGTCCATGGCCGTGAGCACCCAGCGGTTTCCACTGTCTGTGGTGGGAACGGCCCAACTACATCCACTCCCACCCTCTCCATGGGAGCCCCCACTGGGAACTGTTGGAGCTGAGCATGAGAGCGGCCTGGGGGCCCTTTCTCGCTGTGCAGTTGTCACAGCGGCGACAAAAGTCCTCCACATCCCTCTTGTGCTGCCCCCAGTAGAAGCCCTGACGGAGACGGCGCAGTGTTTTTGTGACCCCAAAGTGTCCAGTCCCCACCCCCATGAGTACTCTGGAGCACAGCCTCCCGCAATGCTTTTGGGACCACCACCTGCCACCTCTCCTCTCCCGTAGCTGACTCCTTCCATGCCCGCTGTAGCACGCCATCAGCCAGCCGCAGTCTCTCAAACTTCGACCACAACCCTTTGGTCGCGAGTGAGAGCGCTGTCACCTCTTCCCATGGTGGCCTCACCTGCGCCTCTACCCACTGTAGCACTGGCTGTAGGTCTGTGTCCCGTCCCTGCTGCTGCCGCCATTCAGCCACGTCGACAGTCTGCAGCTCACAGCAGACAGGCCCGCTCGCCCGACACACTGTGGCACAGACACCCTCCTCTGCCCGCAGCTCTCTCTCCCGTCCCTCTCTCCGTTCACAGTGGCGGCAGCCGTCTGCAGTACAGGGCCGACGGGACATGGCGTCGGCGTTGGAGTGGCGTGCCCCTGCCCTGTGCACCACCGTGAAGTCATACGGCTGAAGCTCCTCCAACCAGCGTGCCACCTGCCCCTCTGGCTCTCTGAAAGACATGAGCCACTGGAGAGCAGAGTGGTCAGTCCTTACAGTAAAGGGCAGACCACCCAGGTAGTACTTGAAGTGTTTGACGGAAGCCACAACAGCCAAGAGCTCCCGCCGGGTGACACAGTAGCGGCGCTCATGTTTGTCAAATGTTTTGCTGAAGTACGCCACCACTCTCTCCCCTCTGGCCCCACCTGGGCCAGCACCCCACCCATGCCCACATTGCTCGCGTCTGTGTCCAGGATAAAGGGCAAGGTGAGGTCAGGGGGCGAGCACGGGGCCTCGATCAGTGCACGTTTGAGGGTGTTGAACGCCTCCTCACACTCCACTGTCCAAGTGAAAGCCTTGTCCTTCGGCAGCAGGCGGTTCAGTGGAGCAGCAACGCTTTAGAAGCCCCGTACAAACCTCCTGTAGTACGAGGCCAGGCCCAGGAAGCTCTTCAGCTGACGCTGGTCGGTGGGGGTGGGCCAGTCTCTGACAGCCCCTACCTTGTCCTCCATGGTGCTGATCCCCTCCTTCCCCACTCGGTGGCCCAAGAAGGACACCTCTCTCCTCATGAAGTGGCACTTCTCGGGTGGAGCTTCAGACCTGCGGCAGCCACCCTCTCCAGCACACGCCGTAGCGCCCCAGGGCTGACTGGAAGGAGCTGCCATGGGCCAGGATGTCATCGAGGTATACCAGACACTGCTGTCGGGGATGCCATCCAGCACCCTGTCCATCAAACGCTCAAAAGTAGCTGGAGCGTTGCACAGGCCAAAGCACAGGACCTTGAACTGCCAGTGTCCTCTGTTAGTGGAGAACGCAGTTTTGGCTCTGGCCTCTGGGGAGAGGGGCACCTGCCAGTAGCCACTGCGGAGGTCTAGTGAGGAGAACCAGGAGGACCCCTAACCAGGTCCAGCGACTCATCGATACGTGGTATGGGGTATGAGTCCTTCCTGGTTACCTCATTCAGCCGCCTGTAGTCCGCACAGAACCTCAGCTTGCCCCCTTCTTCGGAACCATGACGACTGGCGCCGCCCAGGGGCTGTCTGAGGGCTCAATGAAGTCTGCCCGCTGCATCTCCAACACAGCCTTGTCTGCCGCCTCCTGGCGTGCCAGCGGGATACGGCGGGGGGACGCATCTTGATGGGTCGAGCATCACCTGTGTCGATCTCATGCTGCACCAGAAGAGTCTGACCCACCTCTTCCTCACTCAACGCAAAGCTGTCTCTGAATTCAAACAGCAACTGCCACAACCGTTCCTGCTGCTCAGGGTCAAGACCAACACAGTTCCTCCCCCATATCTCCCTCACTGCAGACAGTGTCCTCTCCTCTCCCATCTGGGGTAGCTGGGCTGGGGGTGCGGCCCGGGCTCACAGAGGGCTGTGTCATGGAGGTAGCTGGGGGAATGTAACACACCGCCGTAGGTGACAGGGGGACTGGGGAAAAGTCACACACAGCTGTGGGGGAGGGGGCGCAGCCATGAGTCTCTGCTGCTTTAACTGTTGGAGTAAAGGGTTTGTTGGGTTGAGTGAATGTGACATTAGGGGGGGCCATGGTGACTTCCGTCCCTCCCTGGAAGCTCAGTGTGCCCCTATTTAGGTCTAACTGGCAGCCTGTGCTCCTAAGAAAGTCCAACCCCAGGATACAAGGGTCCTGCACAGCCGCCACCCACACAGGATGACGCACAGTCCTGCCCCCTACTGTCAGAGTCATTATTCCCTTCCCTTTCATGGGTGCCAGCTCACCTGTGACTGTGCGGAGCTGCACAGTTGTAGGCTCACACTGAGTCCAACCTGGCACAATATCTGGCCTCACCAGGGTTACTGTGGACCCAGTGTCCACCAGGGCGGAGCAGGGCACCCCCTCCACAGTGACAGGGACATGACAAAAGTCCCCAACACAGGTCCGGCCCACCACAACAACAGGCTCCCTCCGCTTGCCCTCGTCTGCTTCTGGGGGAAGTGGAGCCTTGCTTCCCCGTCTGTGCCGGTGGGCTCCTCCTGAAGATGATGGTGGTTGGGATAGAAAGCCAGGGGTCCGCACTACCCGGTCTATGCGGACCCCGAGCCGTTTCCCTGAGCTCTGGGGGACATGGGGCAATCTCGGCGCAGATGGCCTGGCTGGCCACAACCCCAGCAGACCCTGGGACCAGGGCTTGTGTTTCGTGCCGCCTGTAGCGACACAGCCCGAATGAGTTCTGTCATTTCGGCCACCCAAGCAGGCTTTTCCGGCTCCGGGCTGCTCTGCCCCCAGCTCGCACAGAGGGTGTGTCTCCCTGCACCCCCACCAAAGCCCCAGCTGAAGCCCCAGCCCACACCAGCTCCCTCTCCAAAGCCATCTCCAAGGCTGTCTGCAATGACTCAGGATGAGCCAGCTGGGTCTGTATGCGCAGCTCCGTAGGGGAGAGCGCCTGTATGAACTGGTCCCGTGCTAGCTCGCTCTGCACGGAGGGGGCATGTGAGCATATGCCCGCCGAGAGAGGCTCTCAATGTCATTAGCTAGCACCCGTAGAGGCTCTCCAGGCTGCCTGCGTCTATTCCTCAGTTCGGAGCGCAGTAGCCCGGGCTGTACACACTGTCCATAGCGCCTCCTCAGTGCTCCCACTAGAGCACCATAATCATGCCTGTCCTCGGGGCTAATCAATATCAAACAGGACAGAGCTTCATCCGTGAGGCATAAAGCCAACTGCAGTGCCCTTTCTTCATCCGACCACCCCCCTAAAATGAGCTAACAGTTCAAACTGAGCATGAAAAGCTTCCCAATCCGCCTTACCGGAATACTTCGGGGTCTTAACAGATACGGACGCAGCCGGGAACTGGGCGCCGCCATGTTTGTTTACATCCTGAGCCCCAGATTCCTCGTCACGCCGCGTCGACGTCGCCACTTCGGTCCGCCCACCAGAATCCGCGCGAAATACACTCGACGAAGCACTCATGCCCGCTTCAGCCACCATCACTCTAACGTCCTCCCTCAAGCGGCCTTTGCGCTCCGACGCCCTGGCGATCTCCTCAGACAGAACCCCCGACGTCCATTCACACGCACCTCCTTGGCCATAATCGTCCCCTACCTCCACCTTCACTTTCGGATTCCCTCGAAGCATTTTCAATCCCCGTTCTCACCTACGGTAGCTAGCCACATAAGTCAGCTAGCTAGCTGGCTAACTTGTATCAACGTTTTTACTTCTGACACCAATGTAATGACCTGACTAGATCATAAATGAACAATTGTCCAGACAGAGGCTTGAGTTTGCGAATTGACGGTTTATTGAACCAACTTTACACAGGCTACTGTTTGGGCCGTAGCACACGCCAAATAGATGACAGATAACCCACAAGCCAATCGTGACATTCTCTTGTGAAGCCCATACGTAAGAGAGAGAGAACAAAGGCTGAACCTGGTCTTAACTTTCAATGCCCAACCCCCCTCCACGCCACTCCGCCAACCACCAGGATGCCCGGCATCAGAACATTCCAGGCATTCCCGTGATTGGCATATAGCAGGTTGATTGACATGTCGGACCCCGCGAACACCGGGTACTGGTCAGTACAACACAACCACCTCCTAGCCTAGCACATAACACACAGCTGTCTGTGCGGGTCGCTACAATATAGATTATAAACAATGGACAATCGAGCTAAGGACATACATACACTTACAATTCTAACAGCTTTTTTTTAGTAGAGTATTTAACTGTCTTAAAATACAGTTCAATTTCTTTTTGTAGGGTAAGAATGTGATGTGTTTTTTTGTTTGTAAATTTACATTTGTGTCTATGAAATTTGGCCAAAAGAATAATGCAATTAATTACATAAAAATGTTTCAGCTTATTTCTATCGTATGTAAAGAATCCAAGCAGTACATCTCTCCACAATAGTGTAGAATCTTCATAAATGTGTTCAATTATAAATCTACTGATGTCTTGCCACAGTTTTCTTACATGAATACAATGCCAAAAAATATACAACACTGTTTCTGGGTGGTCATTACCAAAGGAGCAATTTGAGTTGATGTTTTCCTTAAACTTCTTCATATAGTGGTTGGCAGGATAATATTTATGAATAATTTTAAAGGAAATTCCTTATTTTTGTTAACAAGTAGGTATGTGTGTGGCAACATCCAAACTTTTTTCCAACAGATATTATCAATAAATCCATTCCAATAAGGCATGACATAAGGTATAGATACAACATCCTGCTGAAACAAGGTTCGTATCGCTCTGTTGTTGAATGGACCAAAAGAGAAACAAATCTTTCCTACTGATGAGACAACAGGGTCAATAGAAGGTAGGCTCTGAGGGTCAGGTCTTGACATGTTCCTGAATAACAGAGCAACACCTGAGGGACTGGCGTCTAAAACAATTGCAAAATCTTTAGGTGTTACAAAGACCTTGTAAAGTGATCAGAATTCCTTATAACTGAGTAAAAGACCCTCTGCATTTACCAGATGCATTTACCTGCATTCACCAGGTGCCATTTACTCTCTCGTGTTGGTTTCGACGCCAGTTATCGATGAGCAGCACTTATTTTTTAGGCTTAGGCATCAGTGTTATTAACCCCTGACTCATTGTAGGAGGGAGAACATTGTTTTTAATACTCTCTAAAACACTCACCTCGACTCATACCCTGACTTGGAGACAGGATTGCGTGACGCAGCATGACAACGTGAACTCGATTGGTCGACAGTCTGCTGTGTGACGCTTTATTCGTTCCATTCATTGCCCAATGGGATTCCTATCTCCTATTTTCTCTATACGTACTTGCGAGCAATCGCCATTTCAAAATACCGAAGCTTTATTGCGCTGTTTAGTTTGTTCATCGACGGAGTTTAAATAAAGAGCCGGATTATTTGAATAACAGTCAAGGTAAAGAGAACGAGGAGTTGTTTTCTGGTCAGTTTATTTAGTAGTTGCTTATCGTTTCCTTCTGACATTTCGTGACCTAATTCCACTGTCCTCAAAGCTAGCTTTTGATGCTAGCAGGGCTAGGTTCAGGTTGTAGCATGGTCTACATCAGAGTAAAAAACAAATGTTGGTGAGCTAATGTTAGTTAGCTACTTTTCTGTTTGTCTGCAATATTTTCACATCAGATTACTCTGAACGAGTAGGTAACTTTATCTAGTTACGTTACCTATTAGAGGTTATAGGCTATCCAGATAGCAAGGTCATTTGCCATCTCCCTCGTTGCATAACACAATGTACATACTTTTTTATTGATGATTACATCACAACACTGCTTAGTGTTTTCCTCTGCACATCAAATAAATTCCACTGGAGCTGATGATTTGATACATAATTTCATGTGCCTTCTGCAACATGGGTTTAAAAACAAGAACAGACTCCCCCTCCCTGCCACACACACACACACCAGTGCTATGACCAGTACAGCGTGAATGTTATTTCTTAAGGCTTTATTTGCAATAATCATACTGTGTGGTTGTTTCATAAAACATGGGTAAAAAATATATTTCACCACTCTAAATCTCTAAATGACTCAAATGTAACCAAGATTGCCAGTCGCCATTACCATTTTTCCTCATTCCCCATACCTGTGCAGATAGACTGGTTGTGATGGAGCTGCCCAACTACAGCAGGCAGCTGATGCAGCAGCTCCGCGCCCTGAGGAAGGAGAGTCAGTTCTGTGACTGCTCTATTCTGGTGGGGGACACACCCCATCGTGCCCACAAACTGGTGCTGGCTGCCTCCAGTCTGCTCTTTAGGTTGTTCAAGGAATCATTAATTTCAATCAAACAGCTTTGTCGCTTATACTGTCCAATTAAATGGCACTGTCCTCATTTATGAAAAGTTCCTAGCCTACAGTACACACATTGTGATTTATAAACATTGCGTAGCCTACATACACCCACAACTTCCCTCTGTTCTGTCTCAGGTCCCTGCTGGAGGGCTCGGACAGCATCTCCATCGACACGGCTGTGGTGTCGTCCCAGGAGTTCTCCTGCCTGCTGGACATGGTGTACACCGGAAAGCTGCCCCCAGGGAAACACAACTTCACCCGCATCATTGCCGCCGCAGACAGCCTGCAGATGTTTGACGTAGCTGTGGGCTGCAAGAACATTCTCACCAACCTGATGAATCAGTCGACGACCACCACACACACTACACAACCAGCCTCACCTACCCCACCACCCGCCATCACCACCCAACCACAGCTCCAGAGCCAGGAGGCCGAGCACACAGCTTCCCCAGAGACAGCTGTACCTAGCATGGGAGAGGATGGTATGAAGATTGGCCCCTCTGGAGCCCAGGGGAAGGAAAAGGTGGAAGAGGCAGGTTTGGAGAGTGAAGTGACCACAGCAGCCACACGGAGCGAGCCAGTGAATGTGAAAGAGGAGAGGAAAGAGAAGGATGGGCCACCATCTAAAAGAGCTCGCCTTCAACTTCCAGAGAGCACAGGTGGGTTTGAATTCAAATGGGCTCATTGCGATGTTCCGTTTTGTTACTGTTATGTCCTGATTTATTTTGATTAATTCTGTTATGATGCTTCTGTGAGTGAGGTGACATGTCAACTAAGATTGTATTTCCTGGTTGCAGCTGACGTGGACCCCATGTCCCAGGGAGGAGTCAAGATGGATACAGAGGTGGTGGATGTGCGGCAGTGGCTCAGAGCACTGCAGACCTGGGACGGCATCTCCACCGAGGAGAGACAGGTGAGACTTTGGATGGAAGACAGTGCCCACTGGGCGCACTACATCATTTCAATGTGGATAATTGGGTAATATTTGGTCGAGAGGTTGATTAATGGGATTACAACTATATTCACACACTCAAAAAGACAGCCAAAAGTCAGTTGAATTTCCAATGTGTTATCACTATGCTTTCAACCATCTAAAAAGCACAACCAAATTCCAATGGAAAAATAATGTCAGATGTTTGGTTTAGTTATCACCCAAATGTCTATCACTGTGCTTTCAACCATTTTAAAAGCACAGCAAAGTTCAAATGGGAATACAATGCCAGATATTTAGTTTATTTATACAACAGATTAATGTGTTATCACCAGCAGGGCTTTGTTAAAACCCTGGATGGGAGACCAAAGAGTAGCAGTAGAAAAATCCAAACTCCAGTAGGAGGTGCTGCCCAGCCTGTTTTTTTCTTCTGGTAGTGGATATAACGTTGAAGATCTGACTTTGGTTTAAAGGTACAAATTCAACATATTTTTTACAAGGTTTGTCTATGTTGAAATTTGGTTACCATAGGTACATAATCCTGTGGTTGAAATTTAACCTTTAAAATAACAGTTTATGTTGATGACTATTTTCATATCCAATGTATTTTCCACGTAGATTCCAAGGCACAATACGTGGACAAACTATGTTGCAACAATGTTGATTCAACCAGTTTGTGCCCAGTGGGTGGTCTCTGCTATGACAGAACGCACAATTCAATGCAACACTCCATTCCTTAAAACGGTGAACAAGTCTTCCTCTACTACTACTACGTTTACAGAATTATTCTCTCATGTATTGACCCTTATCTATCTCAGGTGATACTGTCCTGCAGTGAGGGGGATCCAGGGGGTCCTGCTGTGTTTCAGAGGCTCCAGAGCAGAGTGAAGGAGCAGAGGAGTCTCTCAGCCCAGACACTACTCACACTGATGGGTCTGCTTAAGGAGTTTCACCCCAATCTGGCAACCCAGCTGCATGAGCACACTCAGCAAGGAGAGGACACCAGCCAGGGAGCTACAGGTACAGAGTAGGGGAAATAAGGACACCAGCATGGTTTCAAGCTTTAGCCAACATGTTTGGCAACACAACAACAATTAAGTTGACTACAGTGTGTGAGTGGGATCCATCCATCGCATCCATTCTGTTGTTTTAGACTTCATTGCAACCGATTCATTATCAAATGGTCAATCAATTAGCCTACTCAATGATTTGTTGCATCGATCCCCAGGCTCCGAGGCTGAAGAGCCGGAGGAGCAGCTCCAGTCACCCACTACTGCAGACGCAGACACCGCCGAGGAGGAAGAAGAAGAGGAGGAGATTGAAGAGGACGGTGAGAAAGAAGGAGAAGGGGAGAGGAAGACTAGATCCAGGGCTAAGCGCTCCTCCCCCTCTCGTCCGTACTTGTGTCGCTGGTGCAGTAAGGCCTTTGGTTTTAAGTGTCGTATGGTGGCCCACACCAAGCGCTGCACCATGTCCAAGGAAACTAGGCTGCAGTGCCCTGAGTGCCCAGAGGAGCTGCCCACATCGCGGGCACTACAGCTCCACCGCAACAAGGCCCACCCAGAGTCCAAAGCCGCCAAAAAGAAACGGCCGCAGGTGTCCTGTGATATGTGTGGCAGGACCTTCGCTCACCCCTCAGGTGAGTTTGCCCGATCAGGACTGGGAACGGATTGTGTTAGTTTAGAGGACCTGCGTAGTAAAATTCTTTGCATTGAAAGGGAAGGAGCTCACTATCTTACCCACTACTAATGTATAGCAGGCCTACCGGGCCTTAACCATTCTGCAGGAGCACCTGGTGTGTTATGTGTCTCCAGTTTAATTGACTGTGTTTGTATTGCGACAGGTATGCTGTACCACAAACGCACAGAGCACTTTGAGGAGAAGCCGTTTGCATGTGAGGAGTGCGGGGCCAAGTTTGGGGCCAACTCGTCTCTGAAGAACCACATGCGACTGCATACTGGAGAGAAGCCTTACCACTGCAAAAACTGTGACATGAGCTTTAGTGTGGCTGCCGCTCTGGCCTACCACACCAAGAAGAAACACTCCGAGGGTAGGACACACACACACACACACACACTCTGAAGGTCACACACTAGCACCAGATTGAAGCGCTATAACAGATCTCACATCTCAGGATTCACAAAACAATGCCAATTGTCCAAAAATCTAAATACACATGTGTTTGTGGGGTTTGTTTTTAGGTAAAATGTATTCATGTCAGTACTGCGAGGCTCTGTTTGCCCAGTCCATTGAGCTGACGCGTCACGTGCGCACACACACCGGAGACAAGCCCTACGTATGCAGGGAGTGTGGCAAAGGCTTCAGCCAGGCCAACGGGCTCTCTGCTCACCTACAGACCTCTCACAGTGAGTAGGATACTCCTGCTTATGCTCCGAAAAAAAATATATCTATATTTCAAAGTGAGTAAACACGACACCGAGGACATTTTAGAAATGTCTCTCAATCTCGCCTGGCTTTCACCCTGCTCGCACTTGCTCCCTCTCTTTCCATTTCCTCCACTCCTCCGCCCCTCTCCAGACATCTCTGAGCCTCATGACTGTCAGAAGTGTCGTCTCAGTTTCTCCACACTGGAGGACCACAGGAAGCACATCCAGGAGTGTCACCCGAAGGAGTACCACCGGTGTCCTGAGTGCAACAAGATGTTCACCAACCCCTCCCTGCTGGAGAAACACATAGCTGTCCACGCTGGGGGCAAACCATTCAGCTGCAAGCTCTGCCAGAAGTCCTACCAGGTGTGAGAGCGAGTATCCCTGTAAAGGGAGTTTCTGGTCTATGATAACAGGGTCAAACATTTCTTTGAACTTGATCGCTCTGAAAGACTAATAAGCCTATAGCGTACACACCTTTATATTCATCTTTTACTATTGAAGGACGAGTTGGTGGGTCTTGGCGCTTGCAACGCTAGGATAGTGGGTTCGATTCCCAGGACCACATAAAATATATGCACGCTAAATGGCGCGTATTATATTATTCACTTAGTGTACAAGACATTAGGAACACCTGCTCTTTCCATGACAGACTGACCAGGTGAAAGCCATGTTCCCTTATTGATGGCACTTATTAAATCCACTTCAATCAGTGTAGATGAAGGGGAGGAGACTGGTTCAAGATGGATTTTTAAGCATGGAGACAATTGAGACATGGGTTGTGTACGTGTGCCATTCAAAGGGTGAATGGGCAAGACAAAATGTTTAAGTGGTGCCGGGTGCACCGGTTTGCATCAAGAACTGCAACGCTACTGGGTTTTTCACACTCAACAGTTTCCCGTGTGTATCAAGAATGGTCCACCACCCAAAGGACATCCAGCCAACCTGATACGACTGTGGGAAGCATTGAAGTCAACATTGGCCAGTATCCCTGTGGAACGCTTTCGACACCTTGTAGAGTCCATGCCCTGACGAATTGAGGCTGTTCTGATGGCAAAAGTGTGGGGGGGTGCAACTCAATGTTAGGAAGTTGTTAATGTTTTGTACACTCAGTGTATATTACTTACCATATCTCTCCGTCCACAGCAAATGTCGGGACTGTGGTATCATAACCGTACCAACCACCCGGAAGTGTTTGCTGGTCAGACCCACCGGCAGCTCAAGTCTCTGCTGCAGTGCAGCGTGTGCTGCAAGTTCCTCCACAGTGCCAGTAGCCTGGCTAAGCACCAGAAGACAGAGCACACAGGTGAGGACGGCCAGGGAGAGACCCAAAAAATGTCCTGGCTTCCAGGCCTATCCTGCCCCCCCTCCCTTGCTTGGGTTGCCATAATCTCAAAATGTTTTAATTATTTTGTTATTCTCGGATTAGTGTTGTGCATCTTTGTTGTAAGGAATATACTGTTCTTGTTTTCATTTTAAATAATATATTTTTATTTTGTGTCTCCTAAAGGCATGTTTGATTCTGACGGGCTTCTGGTGGGGAATCCAGACCTGCAATCAGGTAAGAGCTGCGATAATGTTATATTTCTACATACCATAGCACTCCTAATGTACAGTACCAGTCAAAAGTTTGGACACACCTACTCATTCCAGGGTTTTGCTTTATTTTTACTATTTTCTACATTGTCGAATAATAGTGAAGTCATCAAAACTATGAAATAACACATATAGAATCATGTAGTAACCAAAACAGTGTTAAACAAATCAAAATATATTTCAGATTCTTCAAAGTAGCCACCCTTTGCCTTGATGACAGCTTTGCACAGTCTTGGCATTCTCTCAACCCACTTCATGAGGTAGTCACCTCGATTGCATTTTAATTAACAGGTGTGCCTTGTTAATTTGTGGAATTTCTTTCCTGCTTAATGCGTTTGAGCCAGTCAGTTGTGTTGTGACAAGGTAGGTTTAGTATACAGAGATAGCTCTATTTCGTAAGAGACCAAGTCCATTTTATGGCAAGAACAACACAAATAAGCAAAGAGAAACAACAGTCCATCATTACTTTAAGACATGAAGGTAAGTCAATGCGGAAAATATTCTAGTGCCGTCACAAAAACCATCGAACGCTGTGACGAAACTGGCTCTCGTGAGGACCGCAACAGGAAAGAAAGACCCAAAGTTACCTTTCCAATCTACTATGCTTAATGAGCACAATCAAAGCAACTGGGCTGGATAACCTTCCTGCAGATTCATAAAGGATAGTGCTTGTGCCATTGCTAAAATGATAACGCATATTGTAAACCTTTCTATTAGTAGTGGTACATTTCCCAAGGATCTCAAAACAGCCCAGGTGGTTCCACTCCACAAGAAGAGCAGTAAAACAAATGTAGGAAAATACAGGCCTGTGTCAATCCTCAGCACCTTATATACCTTCTTTATGGGATACCTTCACAAACTTCTTTATGAACTACAATCTGGCTTTAGAACAGCTCATTCCCCTTATACTTGCCGTATCCACCTTTTTGACCACATTAAGCAGGAAAGTGAGAAGGAGAGCTATACAGGTAGGGTCATGTTAGATTTGCTGAAAGCTTTTGACACTGTGGACCATGATATTCTCCTGATGAAACTCAAATGCATGGGTCTAAATTATGTAGCAGTGAATTGGTTTAGGTCTTATCTGACCAACAGTACTCAAGTATGTAATGTTCTGTCAGAGGTCAAAGAAATATCCCGTGGAGTACCGCAGGGATCCATTTTAGGGCCTCTTATTTCTTATATACGTTAATGATGTGCCAGATACAGTAAAGTGCAAACTCTTGCTTTATGCTGATGATTCAGCCATACTAGTATCAGGGAAGGATACAGTTTACATGGAGGAGACCCTGAGTAAGGAATTGCATTTTGTTAGAGATTGGTTGTCTGACAACAAATTATATATATTTGGGAAAAACTGAATCATATTTGTTTGGAACAAAACATAGATTGCTTAGGCCTGACAAGATAATGGTAAACTGTGTAGTCAAGGAGATTGAATCTAAAACAAGTATCTTCAATCCCTTTCTGGAGACCTGATTGCTGCTCAAATTCTTTCTAAAATGGCAAACAAATTGACATTTTTATATCGTAACACTAGATATTTTAACATGAAAGTTAAGAAACTGCTTGTCTCAACCTTGATTCAGTGTCATTTTGATTATGCCTGCTCTGCTTGGTATAGTGGGCTATCAAAAAAGCTGAAAAAGAGAATGCAGGTCATGCAAAATAATGTTAGCAGGTATATGCTGAATGTTCCCCTAGGACCCACATAGGGAGGGGTACAGGAGTTCCGGGAGGTGGGCTTGTTGCCTTTGGAGTCCAGAATGGACCAATTTAAACTTAATTAAATGTTTGACATCTTAAATGATCGTGCCGCAGGTTACAGTAAAAAAACACATTGATATGGTCTACAACCAACACAGTCACAATACCAGAGTTAGTGTTATGTCTTGTAAAATTCCAAGAGTAAACAGTACCGCGAGGAGCACATTTTTCCATACAGTCATTTGTCTAAGGAATAGCCTTCCCTTGGAGATCAAGCAAATTAAAAGTAGAAGTAGCTTTAAAAAACAGGCAAAGTTTTTCATTTGGACAAGGTTGTCTAAGTAAGAGAAACCACTCCACTGCACCTTGTGCCCCCTACTGCTGGTCAGGTGTATTTATTTGAATGATAGGTATGATGTGCAATTAATAGATTGTTTTAATGTGAAATTAATATGGTTGATTTTTAAGGTTAGGGAGAAGGGCGGGGAATAGTGCCACTTTTTAGGATGTCAATATAAATGAATGTATTTATGGTTGTTTGTAATTTTGACTTGTCTTTTAATCATTATATGTGTTATTGTTTTTACCATCGAGGACCACTTTGGAAACAAGCATTTTAATTAATACTTTCAAGTGATATCCTCTGGGTCCACCTTGTACATTTTGTTGTATATGTCTGTGGCCCAAAATAAATTAAATTCAACTGTTCAAAGGAGACTGCGTGAATCAGGCCTTCATGGTCAAATTGCTGCAAAGAATCCGCTACTAAAGGACACCAATAAGAAGAGACTTGCTTGGAACAAGAAACACGAGCAATGGACATTAGACCGGTGGAAATCTGTCTTTTGGTCTGATGAGTCCAAATTTGAGATTTTTGATTCCAACCGCCATGTCTTTGTGAGACGCAGAGTAGGTGAACAGATGATCTATGTGTGGTTCCCACGTGAAGCATGGAGGAGAAAGTGTGGGGGTGCTTTGCTGGTGACAATGTCAGTGATTTATTTAGAATTCAAGGTACACTTAACCAGCATGGCTACCACAGCATTCTGCAGCGATACGCCATCCCATCTATGGGACTATCATTCGTTTTTCAACAGGACAATGACCCAAAACACACCTCCAGGCTGTGTAAGAGCTATTTGACCAAGAAGGAGATTGATGGAATGCTGCACCTGGCCTCCACAATCACGCAACCTCAAGTTGGACCGCATAGTGAACGAAAAGCAGCCAACAAGTGCTCAGCAAATGTGGAAACTCATTCAAGACTGTTGGAAAAGCATTCCATGTGACTACCTCATTAAGCTGGTTGAGAGAATGCCAAGATTATGCAAAGCTGTCATCAAGGCAGAGAGGGTGGCTATTTTGAAGAATCTAAAATATATTTTGATTTGTTTAACACTTTTTTTGGTTACTAGATGATTCCATATGTTATTTCATAGTTTTGACGTCTTCACTATTATTCTACAATGTAGAAAATAGTTTTTTAAAAATAAAGAAAAACCCTTGAATGAGTGTCCAAACGTTTGACTGGTACTGTACATAACAATCCGTTTTTTCTGTCTGTGTCTGCTCTATGTACATGTGTATTGATCTCCTCTCCCCTCCTGTATTCTCCCATACCCAGACTTGTCAGTGGTGAAGTGCCTGTACTGTCCTGGCCTGTTCCCCAGTGAGGCTGAGATGCAGGAGCACGCCAGCACTGAGCATTTCAGCCAAGAGGGGGCAGCGTTCGGCTGTTCTCTCTGCCCGCTGGTCTGCCTCTCCCAGCTTCAGCTCCAGGAGCACTTCCTTTCCTGCCACATAGGGACAATAGAGGAGCAGGAGCAGGCCTCCACCTCTCAGATGGTAAGCCTGCGTCCTAAGTCAACCCCTACACCCTACCCAATCGCTTCCCTACACTCAGTGAATATGTGTAATGACTCCATCTTGTCCTCTGATTTATTTAACCAGGCAAGGCAGTTCAAGGCCTTAGACCGCTACGTCACTAATAAACCAAGGGCTCTATTCAATCTGCATCGCGGAAGTTCAGCTTTACAGCGTGATTGAAATTCAAAGGCAATGTTCCTGCTTTAGCAGAGACTGCATTCACGGGAAACACTGCATATGTATGCTCAATCGGAAATGTCCTTTCCATTTCTATTGAGGAATCTGTAACTCCTCATTGAATAGAGCCCTTAGTGTAATTTTCACCATATTACTTACACCTATTCAATCTCAAAAAGGGAGTAGGGGTTGGGATGACGGGTGGTTTTGGGCTCTAGGCTCTCCTGTATTTAGTCTCTTATCTCATACAATGTAACTATGGCATGTTAGTGAAATGTGATTGACATGTCATACCTCCTATCAGGTGTTTGAGACAGAGGAGGACCCCGCTGGCGTGGCGGGACAAGTGATATCTGTGGACCAATCCCAGCAGGTGTATGTTGCCCTGGGAGACGCGGAGGACGGTCACTCCAGCACTGAGGTGATGGCGGTCAGCATGGAGGATTTGTTGAACGGAACAGTCACTTTCATTTGTGGGGAGGGCCAGTGACCCCTAACCTCTAGTTTCTACTTCCTGGTGAAGTATGAACTGTCCTAGCAACATTGGGCAGCTTGGAATGAATAAAATTAACTTATGTTACACCAAGGGACACTGGTTTTGTATCCTGTTTGATTTGTAAATATTGAGATGTGAAAGTGTGTACGTTGATACATTAAGCAACGAAGTGTAACCTCTAACCTCAGGATTGGTGTCTTTTTAGAATCCATAATCTTTACCTACAGTATAATGATTCCTCACAAACAAATCATGGGATTCAAGGTTTTTATTTAGACAACACATCAGCAGGTTCACTGCAACTTTACAGTTCTGGGTCATGTCCAGTAAGCATAAAATGGGAAATAACATTGTTAGGAGTTACAATCTCTTGCATGTTCCTCTTTAAAACAATCCTAGATTACTGACCACTAATAAAATACTCAGCTCATCCAATGAACACACAAGGTAGAAGTTGCCTCAAACACAGATCTAGGATCAGATTTCCCTACACCCCATATCAATGCTAACCTATAGGGGGATGAGAAAATATTTTCTCCTGTATCAGTGGTTAGGGGCCACTTCTTACTCTAATGAGCACAGAGTTTGAAGGTCATAGCCCTTAGTAGGATAGGTTACATTTATTAGGTGCTCGTAACAAACAATGAAGAAATCAACTTCTCAACACATGTTCATAGGTGCGCAGAAGTGAAAACTAGGCGAAATTTTCCAACTGCAAGTACACAGTGCGAGTCCATTCGCCCAATTCCCGGAACTCAAACGACAACTATTAGAGCATATAGTCACACTAAAAAGACCACCTTAGAAACTGAATTCAGACCCTCATTGTAGTCAGTAAACACAACCTTGCATTAGTTAAAATGAGATGTTATTAAAACAGGAGGGCGTTGGATTGGTTTTACAAGCAAGTGAAGCAGAGAAGAGATTTGAGTAGTTCAAGGAACTGTGTTTTACAACATGGGCACCAAAGGCCATTTTATTAGTCCGACACCAAGTTACTTTAGCTGCTGCTGGTAAACTTGACCTATAGCATAGCAGGAAATACAGAGTTCTAGGTATGCTCTGAAAACAAAATTAGGAAACAACTCCCTTACTCCTGTGGCTGCCACAGCAGGCAATACATATGAAGACTTAATAGATAAAAAAAATCTTTATGGTCTCTTACTATATTATTCCCTTTTTGTTTGACTTATTTGCCCTTTATCAAGTATAAAAATGGCCCAACAACATGCTGGTATTTGGTCACAATTTCTTTCAAGTGTTTTTACCTACTGAATAAGACTGGGAGAAGTTTAGGCATCGTGCTGGTACATCCAATAGGCCTTTGTGCGCCAGGGATTTCTAGCGAATACCTTCATTTAGAGAAAGCTCATATTTTCCAGTGACAATGACACACACACACACTTCTCCGGACAAGACATCAAACACTGGTAAAAAAAAAAGCCTTTTTAAAATGTGTCGTTAATGGCTAATGTACAGTAACATATAGGCTGACTGAAGACAAAAGAATCACAAAACAAAACGTATAAAGGGTTGGTAAAACACACTCACATAGCTGCTCTGCTCACAACCACACTCAGGTTGATACACAATGGTACTGTATTCCCTTAAACCAGGGCTGTCCAACCCTGTTCCTGGAGAGCTACCCTCCTATAAGTTCACTCCAGCCCCAGTTGTAACCAACTGGATTCAGCTTATCAACCAGCTAATTATTAGAATCAGGTGCGCTAGATTAGGGTTGGAGTGAACACCTACAGGACTGTAGCTCTCCAGGAACAGGGTTGGCCAGCCCTGCCTTAAATCATCCAGATACAATAAGTCTGAGATACTGTTCGCTGGATAAAATTTGCAGAGTAGCCTCTGGAGAAACAGATGACAGAATGGAGACGACTTCAGGGTTACATCCACTCTGTCCCAGCAGAGGTCAGCTTTCAGTAGCCTTTCAGGGCAGGTCCCATACATGTTTATCAGGATTCAACGGTCACACCCAGGTCTTCTTTTAGATGTGTGTGTGTATGCAACTAACTCCCGTCACTAGTACTTTGTATATGTTTGTATTTGTGTAAGACTGAGTTCCTGGTGGTAGTCTTTCAAGATACGTATATCTGTATATATAGCAGTTTCCCCAACCTCTCATGAGTACCCACAGACATCCGACTTATTTGACGGTTTCCAGAACTAACACAGCTGATTGAAATTATCACCTAATAAATCAAGCCCCTCGTTAGTTAAATCAGCTGTGCTAGTTGTCGAATACATCAAATACGTGGACTGGCTGGGGGTACTCATGAGAGGTTTGGGAGACACTGATCTATAATCTACTGTACTGTGAAAACCTACAACTTAGTCTCAGGTGGTGATCTTCTTGCGTGGCAGGTAGGCGTTAGTGATTTGGTTCATGATCACCAGGGCTGGGAACAGCGGCAGCAGCAGGAAGGCGTACCACACCACCCCCTTCACCGTGGCCTGGAACCAGTCAGAAAACATGGCCGACACCACGGTCACAGTCGCCAGCAGGTACACCACGAGGCCACAGGTGGCGTGGTAGAGCTTGAGCCGTGGAGGCGACAGCTTGAGCAGCTTAGGGAAGAGGAGGCAGATACCGCAGGCGGCCTGGAGGACGGTGGCAGCCAGGGTGCCCACCCCCAGCAGGCTGTGCCAGGTGGCCAGGTGGGGGCGCTCTGACACGTTCTTGCTGGCAACCATGAATCCAACTCCGGTGGCTGCAGCCAATATGACCAGGGCCTGGATGAACCAGTGCAGACGGACTTTACCCTTCCGTGCCTTGAAGCAGAACGGAGTCCCCTCGGGAGAGAAGAGGAGGATCCCCTCGGTCAGGCACAGGATGTACTGATAGACGCAAGAGGAGAGGTGGAAGACCATCAGAGGACAATCAGAGGGTTTACACTGTCTGAGGATAATGCAAAGACAGAGACTTTAATGCAGAGACACAATATGGGTGGGTGGTGGGGGGGGCGAAAGAAGGAATCTCTTGTGGTGGGGGAAATAATGTTTCTGCGCCGACTTAGAAAGCTGCATCAGTTCTGCCCAGTACACAGTGCATCTCATCTGCAACCTATACTCAGCATTGTCCCACTAAACAACAACAAAGGACCTCTAAGCTGTTTTTGGAGACGGCTCTATAACATTCCTCCAGTCAGTCAGTCCTCTGGGTCAAGTTACCTGGTTACGTCATCAGCCCAGGGCTACCTGCCTGTCACATCTCTGTTCCACACTTCGATCCATTATTAAAGAAACAGAGGGGGAGAGGCGAGAGAAAGAGAGGGGTGGATGTATAATTTATTTGCAGCTTCTCCTTTTCCGGCAGCGTGCCGCAGGCAAGGCAGGGCCCACATGTAGTGCAAGAGGTAAGATGGTTGTAGAGCTTAATCTCTCGCATGTGACAGTACCTTACCTAAGACTAGAAGTATACTGAACAAAACTATAAACGCAACATGTTCATTGATTTTACTGAGTTACAGTTCATATGAGGAAATAAATGCATTAGGCCCTAATCTATGGATTTCACATGACTGGGAATACAGATATGCAGCTGTTGGTCACAGATACCTTAAATATAATTGGGCCTCAGTATCTCGTCATGGTATTTTTGTGCATTCAAATTGCCATCGATAAAATGCAATTGTGTCGGCAAACCGCTCCCCCACGCGACGCCATACATGTGGTCTATGGTTGTGAGGGCAGTTGGATGTACTGCCAAATTCTCTAAAACTACGTTGGAGGTGGCTTATGGTAGATAAATTAACATTCAATTCTCTGGCAACAGCTCTGGTGGACATTCCTGCAATCAGCATGCCAACTTGAGATATCTGTAGCATTGTGTTGTGTGACAAAAATGCACATTTTAGAGTGGCCTTTTATTGTCCCCAGCACAAGGTGTGCCTGTGTCATGATCATGGTGTTTAATAAGATCCTTTATATGACACACCTGTCAGGTGGATGGATTATCTTGGCAAAGGAGAAATGTTAACAGGGATTTAAAAATTTAAGAGAAATAAGCTTTTTGCAAGTATGGAAAAATACTGGGACCAACACTTTGCATGTTGCTTATATATTTTTGTTCTGTGTATATTATGGTATTTTGTGGTGTGTGTGTCATGTTATCAGGATAACTTACTGCGATAGACATACACACAGGATGCCAGGAAAATAGACCTGAAACACAGACACATTGTGTGATTGTCCACACTGGACAAAACATTCCAATTGAAAGTTACTAATGCAGTCATCAAGTCCTTGGGATCAGTGCTGGTTTCTGCTCTAGCCCAGTATTAGACACCTGATAATTGATCAACTGATACTTGGTCAATGCTTGCGGTGCTTAGGTGCTGGTCTGGAACAAAACCTTGCACCCACCAGTTCCCCAGGCCTGCAGGTTTTGTGCTTAAAAGTATACTTCAGGATTTAGGCAATGAGGCTCTTTATCTACTTCCCCAGTCAGATACCATTTTATGTCTCTGTGTCCAGTATGAAGCGAGACAATGCAAACCAGCGGTAGTGCAATGACTGTAAATCTATGGTTATCACTTCCAGTCATTGCGCTAACGCTAGTTAGCAATGGCTCGCAAAACTACCTCCAACCTCCTTCATACTGGAGAGAAGCTAGGTTTCCATCCGATTGGCGACAGATTTTCATGCAATCCTCAAAGATCTGTATGAAAACAATATGCACATTTTCCCACCAGAGATGTGTTTCCATCATATTGACTTGTTGTGGATAAAATGCTGTGGGTGATGATAAAGAGCATTTCACAATAACTTTGCAGTCCCCATGTACCGAATTGTAAATACAAGTTAAATGGGTTTACGTCGCATTTTCAACTCTACTGATGGTTTTGTCACCAAAAATGTTGCATTATATAGCTAATGTGCCCATTCTGATATTGGCATGTGTACTCTAGCCAACATGTCGCAGATACAGGTATAGCCTACATCAGCGATTCTCAACTGGTGGGTTTTGAATGGGCCATGAGTGTCTGAGTAAAAAAGTAGTATTTTCTTTAATGAAAAATGCTCCCGTTTGAATTTAAATGACTACAACTAGGTATAAAGTGTGTAGAAATGATAATGAACCCATATTTAATCATAATTTAACATCTGAACTTTTTCTTCTGTCACAGTATTTTCAATGTAGTGTAATTAACAGCGCTGTTTAGTGGATTTGGCAGATTTTTGTGGTCTCAAACCAGTGAGTTTAACATTCTTCAAGAATATGGGCAAAATTGAATTACTGACATTGGGAAAGGTGGGACTGTTGTTTCCTTGTCATAGAATTGGTACATGTACTATCAATATAGCATAAAAAAACATCCTGATTGTACTTTGGCAACAAAACCACTGGCCTACATGAGATTATTATAGACAAAAGAGCGAGATTATTTGTATTTGTCAAACGGCAGACAAACCGAACATCAATCATGTTACCTGAATAAATACCCTCAATATTTATTGGAAAGGAGCATCAAGCTCATCACATTGCACTTTCACCACCCTGTGAAGTTCATCATAATTGATTTCATCTGTACAATTAGTTTTTTTTCGGGAGGGGGGGGGGGCAACTCAGTCAGACTTTAAATTTACTCTTAAAAGTTGGAGTAGCAGAATGCAAAAGGTGCAATTTCGAAATTGGGTAGTGTGTCATCGGTTTGCCTCTTGTCATGTAAGTCATTGCATACCGTAGAGCTATTTATAACTGCTCAGAAATGTTGAGATGAACTAGTCCATGTCAGATAACGTGTTTTAGCTTGGTTCTTTTTAGTCCAAAGATTTTGTAGAAATGTTCGAGTCACTCATATCACATGAATACACATTGGACATAGCAAAATGTATAGACGTGCAAAATCTGCTTTAAAACCGCAAAATAATATCTGCACCCCATGACAAATATGTGTAGAATTGCAGGAAATAAGCTTTAAACCTGCTAATTGTTCTCTCCGCCAACAAGAGGGGTGTGAACAGTGCTTGTGCCCATAGAAATACAATTGGATTGTGCAGGGGACGTTCCCCAATTTTGGAAGGGGAGGCTGAGCGAAAAAGTTTGGGAACCCTGGCCTAAATTTTTTTATATTTTCAAGTCAGTGGGGGGACCACACGTCATCGCGTGACTCCAAGTTACTTCAATATGATGATTATTATAGCAATATTTGTGCATAAAAGCGTTTCCACCGCCATTTCTCGCATAATTAATTTTACACACACAAAAAGATCCCACCTTGTCTAGCGTATTTTTTGTCGACATTTTGAATTGTGTCTTAGAAATGTACTGTTTCTATCAGGCCCGTCGTGACATTTTTTTATCCGACAGTAGGCTACTTTACTCGCATAAAAAGGTTGAATGAAAACCTGGTTACAGAGACATGAAAAATAATATTCAGGAGTTCATCTGACTCTGGGGAAGTAGATAAAGGGACTCATTGCCAAAATCATTGTCAATAGTTTACAGGTCAACAAGATGAAGGCAACTTACTTGTTCCCGGGCGGGATAGTACTGAAATCAGTACAGTGAGACCCACAGCTATGACATGCGCAGCGATCACTGCGACCCTTCGCATCCACACATATAGCCAGAACTCGCTCATCCCCAGCCCTTCGCCGACCGGGCTGTACTCCACATCTGCGCGCATCTCTCCGCGGCCGGCTAAATGGAGAGCGTGCGGGCTAACTGTACAATGATAAACCGATGGTATGTGTTCGCTGAGCGTCGTGGCAGATACATGGAGATCAGTTGGATATAAATCGGGCCAGTTAATGTTCTTGAACCGTTGGCGCCAGTCTATCCCTGACCGCGCTCGGGACTCTAGCGCAGCAAGGATGTATCAAATTGCATCACATTCATAAACGTATCACAAACTATGTTGACCAACACATCACAGGAAAACGAAACGATGGATGTGCGGTCTCAACGGATTAGTCTGTAGCTAGTAAATCCCCTCCTGTTACAGAGATTATAAAACGGCAGCATTTTACTGTTACGCACCTACGTAGACTAAATCAAATTCCAGGCCGGCAGGTTTCGTTCCAAAACATCCCGCAGATAATGACCAGCTGATACTTTTTGTCCAGCGCACCTGGAATATTTACTGTAGGCCTACTACCACTGGTTCAAGTCGATCAGGTGGGTTCTCCAATTTCACTTCCTGGATAGAATCTCTTGGTGGATGAGACATGGGGGAGTTATTTTACACTTGCGCGGGTTGAATCATGTGAAGAGGGTGAGGGAGGAGCGCCCTCACAGACGAACAGTAGCGCCGCTCGGTCATAGGCCAGAAATATATATATTTTCCATAAAATAAATGTTTTAGTCTTCACAATGAAAACTATCACTTCAGCATAGGAAAACACAGAATGTTACGACACGTGCTTTTTTTTTTTTACCTTTACTTAACTAGGCAAGTCAGTTAAGATATCAGCTGATGTACGAATATAAATATATTAGATTTGAAGAACAAATTCTTATTTTCAATGACGGCCCTGCCTTGTTCAGGGGCAGAACGACATTGTCAACTCAGGGAATCGATCTTGCAACATTTCGGTTACAAGCCGAACGCTCTAACCACTAGGCTACCTGCCGCCCCGCTAAATTATTTCACTTTTGTTTTGAGCAGTCTGACAGCGCGGGGCACCTAGCTCACGTCCGGGAGGCCCGGTTCTAGATGGAATGCGAATTTTCAGACGGTGCAAACACGACTACACGGGCGAGATTAATCGAACCCCCCCATTTTAGAGAGGCTTCGGGGGAAAAAAACAGCAACGTCACTGACAGAGGAGCCAGTCAGCTGTCAAATCAGTGAGTCATCTAATGGCGATATCCCCAGCAGCACGAGCTGCTATCCAACGAGGAACGGGCGCTAGGGAATCAAGAGCTCATATTGCACTAATTTGACACACGCATGAATAGCCTTCATAATACATTACATTTTTCTATCCAACCCCTGTACAAAACACTTCTTACTCCAGTTGTTTTTTTTTAAGAGTTGCTCCAATTTCATGAACATGGCGTCATGGAATGCAGTCCTTTGAGCAATAATTGGCTAACTCAGCGCTCCCTCTCTCCCACCTTGATGCAAAGGTGTGAAGGCTACTGTTATGTCTATACTGGCATCATACAACAGTAATTAGACAATACAGTGAGATCATTTCTCAGACTAACACGGTTGTATATGATCTGGTATGTCAAGGCTGCAAAAAATTATATCTGGTGACCCCTTCTTCCTATACCAGCCTCAAAAGAAAAGCCACAACTTCAAGTGTAAAGGATATTTTTAAACCATTTTTATAAACCAACATATTAATTTAGCAGCATAACCAGAAGGTATTGAGGTATTTATAAATTCACACACAGAAATTCACGTGTCCCTTTTGTCCTGCACACACTCACCAACATCTGCAAACTCACAAAGATACACACACACGCACATCCGACTCAGGAACTGAACAACACGTAGCTCGTACTGTATTGGTCTTAAGCACTCTCTCTCCCACATACACCTGTATACTCATTCCCATATAGGTTTCAATAGACATATGCACCTGCATACATCGACATTGGCTTGAACATCCAGTCACACACACATCTCAAGTCCTGTGATGTCTCCCTCATAGTGGCTTGTAAGGCAAGCACTCTTAATGGTGCAGTTTTGGCTGTGGAGAAAGGAGGAAGACCACAGTCAAATGGCTGCTTTATAGTCACAAATACTCTGGACAACAAATTTAATATCATTTGTACCAAACAGTGCACCTGGAAAGTATTCAGACCCCTTGACACATTTTGTTACGTTACAACCTTACTCTAAAATTGATTAAATAATTTGTTTCCTGATCAATCTACACACAACACCCAATAATGACAAAGCAAAAACAGGTTTAGAAATTTTAGCAAATGTATAAAAATAACATTAATACCTTAATTACACAAGTATTCAGAACCTTTGCTTAGACTCAAAATTTAGCTCAGGTGCATCCAGTTTCTATTGATCATCCTTGAGATGTTTCTACAACTTGAGTGGAGTCCACCTGTGGTAAATTCAATTATTTGGACATGATTTGGAAAGGCACAAACCGGTCTATATAACATCCCATAGGTGACAGTTCATGTCAGAGCAAAAACCAAGCCATGAGTTAGAAGGAATTGTCCATATACGTCCGAGACAGGATTGTGTCGAGGCAAAGATCTGGGGAAGGGTACCAAAACATTTTTGTAGCATTGAAGGTCCCCAAGAACACAGTGGCATCCATCATTCTTAAATGGCAGATGTTTGGAACCACCAAGACTCTTCCGAGAGCTGGACGCACAGCCAATCTGAGCAATCCTGGGAGAAGGGCCTTGCTCAGGGAGGTGACCAGGAACACGATGGTCTCTCAGACAGAGCTCCTCAATGCATGAGTGGCTTCGGGACAAGTCTAGGAATGTCCTTGAGTGGCCCAGCCAGAGCCCGGACTTGAACCCAATCTAATATCTCTGTGGAGAGACCAGAAAATAGCTGTGCAGTGGCGCTCCCCATCCAACCTGACAGAGCTTGAGAGGATCTGTGAAGACGAAATGGGAGAAACTCCCCAAATACAGGTGTGCCAAGCTTGTAGCATAACACCCAAGAAGAATCGCTGCTGTAATCGCTGCCAAAGGTGCTTCAACAAAGTACTGAGTAAAGGGTCTGTACCTACATGTACATATTACTTCGATTAACCGGTACCCCCTGTATATAGCCTTGCTCTTGTAATTTTACTGCTGCTCTTTAATTATTTGTTACTTTTATTTCAGTTCTTTAAGGTATTTTTCTTAGCAGCATTGTTGGTTAAGGGCTTGTAAGTAAGCCTTTCACTGTAAGCTCTACAATTGTTGTATTCGGGGCATGTGACAAATACAATTTGATTTTAATACTTATACAAATGTGATTTCTTTTTTTTTTTGTCATTATGTTTTTACTTTGTCATTATGGGGTAGTGTGGAGATTGAGGTAAAAAAAAATATATATATATATAATCAATTTTAGAATAAGGCTGTAATGTAACAAAATGTAGAAAAAGTGAAGGGTTTGAATACTTCCCTGAATGCACATAACGTATTCCTAATATAATCTTAAGTAGTAACCCACCTTCTGTGTGCCCATTTTCTTCTCCAACCCACCAGGCAGCACCCCCCCCTTACTGTCCTTCCAGGGGTAGAAATTGGAGCGAGGGGAGGAGGGAAGGCGGTGCAGTTTAGAGGGGGGCGAGGGTTCACTGCTGCCCCCCTTGCGTTTCTTCCCCAGCCCCCTGTGCTCGTACCCTGCCGCCCCCCTCCCGTGTAGTCCTGAGTCCCCACCTCGGCTGTGAGGGTCGGGTGGGGAGGAAGAGTGTCCAGAGGTTGGATGTGTCCGTTTAAACGCCCAGGCTGCCGCTGGCGAATGGGGCTCCGAGGGGGATGGCTGGGGGCGGGGTTTGCTGCTGGGGGAGAGAGTACCATTGGTCTGGCTGTGAGGAGTGGGCGGGGTGGTCTTAGAGGAAGTGGAGGGGGGCCGTCCCCGGTCCTGGAGGATGATAGAGTTCCTGTCTGGGCCGCAGTGCTCACCCTCCTGTGACGGGGCTTTGCGCTTACGGAGGGCTGCGGCAGCAGCAGCCTCCTCTCTGAGTCTCAGCTGCTGCTTGCTGGGTCGCCCTACTGGGTTCTTGGGCCTTCTGGGCCCTGGTGGCCGCCCTGGGCCTGTCTGACGGACAGGAGGGGGCGCCGGGGCTACAATTTGGCTGCCACTAGCACTGGAGTTTGCTGATTGGTTAATGGCTGTGGAGTGGGAGGGGATTTGTAGGCGTGTCTCCCTTCCTGGTCCGTGGGAGGAAGAAGAGGGGGGCCTGAGAGAAGGGGTGCTGTGGCTTCCTGTCCTGACTTTAGAATGCAGGGAGGAAGAGGAGGACGAGGAGGAGGAAGAGGGGTTGTTCTTTGCAGAGGGACTTTGGGACTGGAGGTCTGAAGCTTGAGGTATTTTCCTGCAGAGAAAATACCTCAATTAGATAGAGAGAAAACTACAATGCAACACTTTGTCCAGAGGGGAAACAATCAGGAAAATGGTGCTCGAACAGCACTATGTAGCTCTTATGACAAACCTCTGCACCAGTAAACCTTGTTAAGTTACCACAGGGCCACACATCACAAAGAATCTTACTTCCAGAGGTGGGAGCTGATGTGCTGCTCCACCATGGCGTTGAGTGCTGACCGCAGGTGGTGGAGCCGTCGGTCAAAGGTGTACACACCACGACCCATCTCATGACTGCCAAACGAGCACACCTAGGGAGAGGAGACAGAACACATGGTGGGTTAGGGGACTGTTAATACAGTCAGTGCTGGCAACATCTCTGTATTTTACAGCTGTGAAAAGGTCACCATACTCCAGTGATATACACTGAGTATACCAAACATTAGGAACACCCATTGCATTGCACCCTCTTTTGTCCTCAGAACAGCCACAATTCGTCGGGGTATGGACTCTACAAGGTGTCGAAAGCGTTCCACATGGATGCTGGCCCATGTTGACTCCAATGTTTCCCACAGTTGTGTCAAGTTGGCTGGGATGTCCTTTGGGTGCCCGCTTGACCCTATCCCCTCCCCTCTTCTCCAGACCATTTCCGGAGACCTTCTCCCTTACCTCACCTCGCTCATCAACTCATCCCTGACCGCTGGCTACGTCCCTTCTGTCTTCAAGAGAGCGAGAGTTGCACCCCTTCTGAAAAAACCTACACTCGATCCCTCCGATGTCAACAACTACAGACCAGTATCCCTTCTTTCTTTTCTCTCCAAAACTCTTGAACGTGCCGTCCTTGGCCAGCTCTCCCGCTATCTCTCTCAGAATGACCTTCTTGATCCAAATCAGTCAGGTTTCAAGACTAGTCATTCAACTGAGACTGCTCTTCTCTGTATCACGGAGGCGCTCCGCACTGCTAAAGCTAACTCTCTCTCCTCTGCTCTCATCCTTCTAGACCTATCGGCTGCCTTCGATACTGTGAACCATCAGATCCTCCTCTCCACCCTCTCCGGCGCGGCCCTCGCTTGGATTGCGTCCTACCTGACAGGTCGCTCCTACCAGGTGGCGTGGCGAGAATCTGTCTCCTCACCACGTGCTCTCACCACTGGTGTCCCCCAGGGCTCTGTTCTAGGCCCTCTCCTATTCTCGCTATACACCAAGTCACTTGGCTCTGTCATAACCTCACATGGTCTCTCCTATCATTGCTATGCAGACGACACACAATTAATCTTCTCCTTTCCCCCTTCTGATGACCAGGTGGCGAATCGCATCTCTGCATGTCTGGCAGACATATCAGTGTGGATGACGGATCACCACCTCAAGCTGAACCTCGGCAAGACGGAGCTGCTCTTCCTCCCGGGAAGGACTGCCCGTTCCATGATCTCGCCATCACGGTTGACAACTCCATTGTGTCCTCCTCCCAGAGCGCTAAGAACCTTGGCGTGATCCTGGACAACACCCTGTCGTTCTCAAATAACATCAAGGCGGTGGCCCGTTCCTGTAGGTTCATGCTCTACAACATCCGCAGAGTACGACCCTGCCTCACACAGGAAGCGGCGCAGGTCCTAATCCAGGCACTTGTCATCTCCCGTCTGGATTACTGCAACTCGCTGTTGGCTGGGCTCCCTGCCTGTGCCATTAAACCCCTACAACTCATCCAGAACGGCGCAGCCCGTCTGGTGTTCAACCTTCCCAAGTTCTCTCACGTCACCCCGCTCCTCCGCTCTCTCCACTGGCTTCCAGTTGAAGCTCGCATCCGCTACAAGACCATGGTGCTTGCCTACGGAGCTGTGAGGGGAACAGTACCTCCAGGCTCTGATCAGGCCCTACACCCAAACAAGGGCACTGCGTTCATCCACCTCTGGCCTGCTCGCCTCCCTACCACTGAGGAAGTACAGTTCCCGCTCAGCCCAGTCAAAACTGTTCGCTGCTCTGGCCCCCCAATGGTGGAACAAACTCCCTCACGACGCCAGGACAGCGGAGTCAATCACCACCCTCCGGAGACACCTGAAACCCCACCTCTAAGGAATACCTAGGATAGGATAAAGTAATCCTTCTCACCCCCCCTTAAAATATTTAGATGCACTATTGTAAAGTGGCTGTTCCACTGGATGTCATAAGGTGAATGCACCAATTTGTAAGTCGCTCTGGATAAGAGCGTCTGCTAAATGACTTAAATGTAAAAAATGTAAATGTAAAGGACCATTCTTGATACACACGGGGAACTGTTAAGCGTAACAAACCCAGCAGCGTCGCAGTTCTTAACAGACTCAAACTGGTGCACTTGGCACCTACTACCATACCTTGTTCAAAGGGACTTCAAATCTTTTGTCTCCGTCAGTCTCATTGAAAGCAGTCTAAGAAGCAGTAGATCGGTTTTATTTGCGCAATTTCTACGTTTCCTGTTGTTTCGTTTTGGCGTCTTTTACGTTCAGATTTGTACACCAGCTTCAAACAGCTGAAAATACTATATTTTTGGTTATGAAAATGTATTCCACAGAGGTGTAGACATTGCAATGATTCACCACACCAGGACCCCCCTCGGGGTGCATGTTTAGTTTTTTTGCCCTAGCCCTACACAGCTGATTCAAATAATCAAAGCTTGATGATGAGCTGGTTATTGGGGGTTAGGGAGGGGCAGGACCTAATTTGGGAAACACTGCTCTAGACTATACCTGCCTGTTTTGTCACAAACTGAAATGAAGAGAACTATTAGAATTTTAGCAATCGGGAAATGGCAGAGTGATTTCTGCATAGTGCAGCTTTAAAAATCCTTCTTGAACCGGTCTCCTCCCCTTCATCTACACTGATTGAAGTGGATTTAACAAGTGACATCAATAATGGATCATAGCGTTCACCTGGTCAGTCTGTCATGGACAGAACAGGTGTACAAAAAAACAAAAATAACACCCAGTGTACATCTGATAATACCACTAGGAGTAGTTGATGACACCCTGTAATCTTACCGCGGCTGGTTTGGGGTGCCAGGAGGAGGAAGGGTATTCGTACGGCTCCTCAGGCCCATCTCCCTCGCTCTCGTCGCTTGAGATGCGCCCTTGGGTGAGGGGTGATGGGGCGCTACCCTCCTCCTGACAAGGTTTGTCCTCCTCTGGAGCGCTTTCTGAAGACGCCCTGGACCGACTGAACACACACGTGTTAATATTTTGTCCACATCTACCACGAGTACCTTTACTATTACTTTAACACATCTGATAACATAAGTCCCCTACCTAAAGGCAGGGTTGTTGGTGAGGGGTCTCCTGCAGTGGGGGGGTTCTGGGGGGTCCTCGGGGGCCTCTGGGCTGGGGGACCGACCCGAGCCGCTCCCCTCCTGGGTCTGACCCCCCCGCTCACGGATCCGGGCCCCCGTCTTCAGCTCGGCCACCAGCTGGTCAAAGTTTTTACTCCGACCAGGAACCTTCCGCCGCTGGTGGATGGAGTGAATCTAAGGACAGGAGAAAGAAACAGACCAGGGAGAGAAAACAATTAAACACAATTATGCGTTTGTCTAAAAACATCAGTTTCTTACACACAAAAGTGACTCAAAGCCTATACTTTCCATGCGAATAGACATGATAAAAATAGTCCTCGTGCGGTGAATATAGGGTGATGCTGTCCAACTTTCCTTTGTGTTTTGGAGGAAACACTATAGCACCCAGCCCCTATGACTGCCAAGTCCTGATAACCACTGACTGTCTGTAGCGATCGTTTTCAATCTAGTTCACTAATTCTAGGGTAAATGTGTTCTCTCACATCACCATCTTCTCACATCCACAGATGGGTCTGAGACGAGGTGGGATTCATTAGCATTTGAACGGATCTGCTAGAGATGACCTGAATCACATACAGTCAACATACGCCTGAGCAAATCTGTTGAAAGGAGTGACAAACTATGAGGAGAGGAGTGATTTGAAAGAAAAAAAAAGCATCAGAAGTAGAGCCTTAACCAGAATGTGAGAGATATGTAGAAAGCATTTAAAAAGAGCCTGGATTTCATTAAAAATACATAGGTATAACTACAGATGACAAAAGATTGCTCTATCAAATAGTCTTGGTAAAGAGGGAGGATAAGCTCTGGTACAGCAGACAATTAGACGTTAAGAAAAATCCAGTGTGGGCGTCTGAACGAGAAGCGAGGCAGGGAAGCAGTTTCTTTCCCTTTCCTGTAATTATTATTATGTTTCTTTTTTAAATACAGAAAATTAAGATTTTTCTATATTTTTTATAAAATAAATCAAATCGGGTCATATCTGCTCCTGCCTACACGTGACCCCACTGCGCGCTGAGAGACCTGAGGACCTTGTAATAACCGATCTAACATGGGGTGGGTGAAAGGTTTCCACTACTTCGTCTTCACCTCCCTAGTCATGTCAGAGCAGAGATTTTGATAAGGAGGAAGGTTTTTCTCTACCACTGTAACTCCACTAGGGCAAGGGGACATTTTTAATACCACAATGTCTTCAATACCCTGCACAAAATACCCCTTCCTTTATGTAGAGAACCTTTCAAATACTATGGCAACACCGCAATCACGAAACATGATATTTAGACGACTAATGTACTATGCTGCCATAGCAATGAATAGCTGAAGTGTAAACTATAGGAGAGACATGAGGAGGACCAAGAGTGTCAAAATGGAGAGAAATGACTCATCCTCATCATACGAAAAGGGCCCAATTAAGCCTACACGTCATGTCACCCCTTTCATTTAAAGTGTCTTTGTTTGTAATACATGCCTGATGTGACGTCATGAATGTAAGCAATTACTATTGTCATCTATGGGTTCATAGTTTTGAAGGAGACCGCCATCATTGGAGCTCCTCCAATTAACACAGGAGAGTAATAACCTAGACATGTCTCTTATCTGTGTCCGACAGTTCCCATTTCTTATGGTCGCCGAATCACAGATAAAAGAAAACACCCAAGTTATTACTCTTGGCATATCACTGACCGTCTTTCTATTGGGAAAGAATTTTCATCTCTTGCCAGTTGGACCCACAATAGAGGAGCCAGCGCGTGTAGATAAGTTCCTCAAACAAATCAATCAGTTGGAACAAGATATCTGACAGCAGTGAACAATGGGAAAAGTCACAATCCTCCAAACTTCACATCCTGTACGGACTCTTGTTGAGTGAACATAATTGGGTCAAAAGCAGTAAGGACAGAAGTGATTTTCCCAAAGCTTCAGTCACCCGGCTACGGAATACGCAACAGTGTGAGGGCTGGGGGAGAAAGAAGAGGAAAAAGGTGGGGGAGAGGGAGAACGAGCTGGAAGAGGGAGAGGAAGGAAAAGAGAGGAGAGAAAAGGGGGGAGGGGGCGCGAAGAGGGATGGAATACTATAAGGTGGCAAGGAAGAAAATGCTGGGCCAAGAAGAGAGGACACTGGGATAGAGGAGGGAGATGAGATTTCATATGCAGAGTGTGCAAACTTACATTGCAGGTCAGGAGACGAGTGCAGACTTTCTTCCTCTCGGGGTCTAGTACTCCGCAGTGCTTGTCGAGATCACACTCTCTCCCTGGAGATGACAGGAACAGAAGAGTGTCTTAATAGCAATCAGACTCAACGGCTGTGAGTCAGTCGGAATTAGCTTCCTAGCTCTGTGCTCTTTCCTCTCTGATCACTAGCCTGGTAATAGAAGATGTCACTTCATTTTAGCATTATTCTATTTAACAAGCTCTTCACCCAACAAAACAGATTGAGGGGAAGGCCCATCTCTGTTAAAAAAAATACATTGCATCTCAGTGACCCAAACTTGTATGAACTAAGATGAAAGGAAATAACGACTCACTGGAGGCCACTTTGTTGTAGGGTCTTGGTCCACGGAGGTGGGCAGGGAGGGTAGGGGCCGATGTGACATCCTTCCTCTGGGTATGTGTCCTCTCACTGTTGGAGGGCCGGCCGGGCGGGGTGTCTCCATGGGGCCAGGGTGAGTCTCTGAGGGAGGGGAGTGGGGAGCTCAGGGGAGACTCCAGGGGTGGAGGCTGCTTAAACACAGCCGACTCAGAGTGACCGCCGTGGGGGCTCTTATCTAGAGGGGAGTGGCTGAAGGGACAACAACAAAAAAACAGAGCGAGAACATGATCAGATGTTTAAAACATGGAAATGAAATCAGAATAAATGTTACCAATAACGTACCAATAAGATGGTTTTCACCTCTTTTAAAAAAAGAAAAATAATAGGACCACTAAACCTATCCTCCAATCCCCCCTCTTAATCCCCGTCATCTATCCCATCCCTCTTACCGTACTACATCCTTGGAGGGCTTGGTATGTCTGAACTGGGGGGGTGTGGATGGGGATGGGGGGGCTGCTCGTGGTGCTCCGGACCCTTGCCCCCTTCCTTCCCAGGAGGAAGAGGAGGTTGCGTGAGTGGAGGATGGGGAGTGGCTGTGGCGGGGTCGCTGCTGGGGGGCTGGAGGGGGCGGAGGCGTGCATACAGCTTGCTCAGGGGGCCATGTCTCCTCTCACAATGCTTCTCAAAAGCCTGGGGCTTGACCACCTGGCCACAGTGGCTACACACCACCAGGTAGAAGTCATCTTGGCCCGGGTAGTGGCCGAAGATTGACATGTCTGAAGGAGGTTAGGAGAGAGTGAAATGAGAAACAGGTGAGAAATCACACATACCGGGAAAGCGGGTATAGACACACATGGGTCGTTCCATGTAATTTCAGCAAGCCATGACTCCCACCATCTCAGATTGTTCTGAAATGGTTACTGTTAGAAACAAATAAGATTAGCATTCCGGAAACATTATTTTCTTGAAATATAATTAGACCTCTGAACAATTAAGCTAATTGATTGCACCCAAATTGGCCACTTTAATTTATAGGACTCGTAAAATATTCAATAATGATAGTTGCTAATATCCAATTTGGACCAAACTTTCTACTAACAATGAGTAAGTCAGGAGGATTCAATAATGATAGTTACTCTTATTTCCTGTTTACATAGAGTCCGATTTGATTTGAAAAATGAATCCAAAGTGGCCAAAAGTAAACCACGAACCCTCCATACCCCAATATATAGTATCAGTTCACAAAGTCTGACAAGTAGTAGAGAGCTGCGGCTTGGAATATTGTTTCTTCATCCTATTTAATGTATTCTCAGTGAATTTGGTGCTGTTTTTTTCTCCCTGTTCAAATAAATGAATCATTGAAGTTATTGTCTCATCCTACATCTTCCCAGGTTGACCAATTGATGGTGCTGTTCCTGCTATTAGGTGATAATTTTTTAAAGACCCCCCCCCATTGTTAAAAGAGATAGTTCACCCAAATTACAAAATTACATTGGTTTCCTTACCCTGTAAGCATTCTTACATGGACCAGGTATGGCAGCAACACAAGCCATCACACACACCTCATACTCACAAACACACAAACGTACACACACTCAAAGCCAGCTGCGGTCACATGTTATAGAGACATTGAACCACCAGACACTTAACGTTTCACACTGTATTTAAATCCAGTATCCCATAGCTCATTCTAATATTTATCCTACTGTACATTGTATTTTTGTTACACTGTTTATACACACACACCGCATATTTATCTATATACTGGATTCTAGAGATCGCTCACTAATATATCTACTGCTGTACATATTCTTAGTATATCTTGTGTAAATACCCCGGCCGGGATGTCCTTGTCCTAGCGACTCCTTGTGACAGGTGTTCTTCCGACACATTGGTGCGGCTGGCTTCCGGGTTAAGCGGGCAGGTGTTAAGAAGCGCGGTTTGGAGAGTCATGTTTCGGAGGACGCATGACTGGACCTTTGCCTCTCCTTAGCCCGTTGGGGAGTTGCAGTGTTAAGACAAGATCGCAATTGGATATCACGAAATTGGGAAGAAAAAGGGGGTAAAATACAAAAAGTATGTATGTTCCATTAATCTTATTTGAAACAAAAAATGATTTCAGAACAATATGAGATGGTAGCTGTCGAAATCGTCTGTTTTTGAGGTGGAACAACCCAAATCACATTGTCTGTCACCCTGAGAAACACACGCAGTCTGACAAGTACACACGGTAATGTCTGTCAGACAGCTGCTGCTGCAGACTGCCAGGCTGGTTGCGAGAGAGATCCTAGCAGGGAGCAGCCCCCCAACCCCACACCCCATTCAGCTCTTAAGACAAGACACCCAGGGGAGCACTGGAAGAAGAAGCCAAATCTGGAGACACGCAGTCTGTGCAGAAGCTGTGTCCATTGTTGCCAGGGGAACTGGATAGTAAGGTTCGATGTCAATCTAAACCTGAGTATGAAGGATGTAACCAACATGCACTCCAATAAAGACTTACCTTCCTTCCTAAGAGACATTGCCTCGGCTGCGTTCTTCCCATTCTTGCTGCAGTCATCTCCATCAGAGCCTGAAAACAGAGACTCTGTGACTGAGGTGCAGTGGTCAGGGAATTTCATCAGAGGGGATAAGGCATACAGGATACAAACGCATGGATAGTAGGCTTTGGGCGCATCTCAATAGTCAAGGTGGTTCCTCCATCACCTCTTCTTCATTTGATCCGCAATGATCTGAAAGGTAGGTCAAGTGAAAGCAACACGGAAGACGCACACCTTTGCCAGTCAAGTTACTCCATATCAGATTATTAAGATGAATCCCCTTGTTGGTGTTAACTAGACAGGTTCTGATCGTCACTTCCTGTCTCACAACTGGTAACTTGCACAACAGATCACAGAAATATTGAAGCTGTAATGCATACAGGATATATAGATGGGAATTCCCTTTCAGTATGAATGTTCATTTTCAAGAAAAATAGCAAGCTGGATAAGTGACTCCCTTTCGCATGGTGAACTTGGCCCCTCTGTCTGTTGCTGTGCTTGATTTAGGCTATGAGCATGATCTTTGACCTAATACATGCGTTTACTGTTGGAATCGTGTTCATTATGTTAGAGATAATTGTTGGTTGATAAGAAAGTTAGGGAGAGAGTAGAGTAGCACTTTGAGAGGTGCCAGACAATGAATGCGCGTGCATATACACTAATGTAACTGTTTAGACACTTATAGTCTTCAAAACAAACTTTAAGAAAAAAAAACAATTGTGCCTCGAATCCACAGTGCTTCCAAGAACATGAATCGAGAAGAGTTCGAAATTCGCCCTGAAATAACAATCTAGACTAGCATGTACATGGTGGCAACAGCATCAGACTGTATCATCCTGTTAGCAGTATTATCTTCATTGCTAATACGGCCAGCTTGCTATGGCAAGAAGTTGCTCGCCCAACCATCCCTACAACTAATGCAAGCAGCCGCCTTCCGCTGTGTAGGGCCACAGTTCTATTTGGGCGTGTGACGCTGTAATGAGAGCATACTGTCAACTGGTGGACATGGTGTGTGTATGTGTACATAAAAAAGACAAAATGAGGATCAAATAGACACAATTATCACTTATTTTTTTTCAGAAGACGCCGACCGCTAGGACCTGGGAGAGAGCAACATGTTATCCAGCAAGCGCTAGGACCCAGCAGGGTCTTTGTTTGGGTAACATGGTTATGGCTGCCGCCCGTTTCCACGAAAATAAACCTCAACAGAATGGCCAATCGATTTGATATCTGACCATACCGATTCCAAAGGTGCTCCCTTACCTTCCGACGCAGTCACACCGGCTCTCTCAGCCCAAGCGCTCCAGCTTTGGCCCACAAAATCATCGAGACTAGGCACCCGCCGTTCCAGAGCAGCCATTACTTTTACTGCGCGTTCACACACCGCCATCATCACTGCCCCGCAAGTGACTTACGTCATATTCCGCGTTCACCACAGCGATGGGAAGTCCCTGCGTGCGCGTTCACGAAACTCCCGCACGTAGCAGTCGAGTCTAAAACATTGCGGGGGAGAACTACAGTGAACAACTGGCGAACAGCAGGAGGTCATTTGACTGTCTATTGGGTGTTGAGTGTTTATGCTGTGGACAAGATGGGAAACCTTTCTATTTCAATCTCTGTTGTGCTGCAGTAGTAAACTTGAAACTGAAACAAAAAAAAGAACAAGGTAGTTTTCCCACATCAGCACAGGTGAAGGAAATGATACAGAGGAGACAACTTCAGAAGTTCAGACCATTCAGATGCTGCCAATGGAACACTGTATCTTCCTGCATAACCAGGCACTGGTACACCTAGAGGAAAGCACGCAGTCAGATGCTATCCCCTTCACAGACCCCAAAGCACTGGAAAAAATATATAATATGGCATCACTATATTACCTACATAAATCCAGTCCTTTCAGATCAGTGAACACAAAAGATAGGTGCTAAGGAAAGGGTCGAGGGATAAAAATAGGATTTGACCACACGTGTTTCTTTTCAGAGTTGTTCACTGGCTTCCCCTTTTGAGTAGAGCCTTCTTTACTTGTACTGTCCTGTACCTGGCCTACACATAACACCATAATACCATTGAGAGGTTAAACCCCGGAAGTCAATACTATTGTGACCTACTCATACACACGCTCTACACACAAATATCCTCATTAGCAGACCACTATGAAAACCACTGTAACGTTCACTGTAAAGGGGTTAACATGAATTTGACAGTAATCTAGATGGAAAGTAAAATTCTTTATTTAATATTACAGTACAATTAGTGTAATCAGAATGAATGGATGGATGGATGAAATTCATTGAGGGGATGGGTTTGTATTTCACATTATTTGACTGTAATTACAAGGTATTGGTGTAAGCAGGTTTGCTGCTAGGTAGTGTTCACAGCATATTAATTCATATTTGTGGTCTCAATATTTCCACACAGTCCATCAATTTGTTAGTTAGTCAGTCATGGTTGGTCTGGTGGAGTGGTTGACAGTGTGTTTGTGTCTTTGTGTTGGGGAGGGAAGGGGTGAGGTCTGAGCTGCTGGATGAAGGTGGCAGTTATGGTTGGTCGGTGCCGTGTCCAGTGTTGTTGCTGGTGTTGGGGCTGGGACCAGGAAAACCTGGGTTGGTGTTTTGGCGGGGTTGGTGCATGGGTCAACACCAAAGGATCAGTTTCACAGCCACAGATCTGCATGGCTTACTGAATGTGGAGGACATCCTAGGAATTGAGAATTACTATTGACCTAACCTGACATACAAAACAACCACTGCTGCCTAATCCCTTATCAACCTACCCTCTGATGCATTTATAACACTGGAAGGTTCGGATAGGTGGAAGCAAAAATCCTCCTTGACCTCTGAAAGCAATTTAGTTACATTGCTTACATCTATCCAACTTTTTCTTAAGTTTAGATGTACATACACTGAACAAAAATATAAACACAACATGCAACGATTTCAAAGATTTTACTGAGTTACAGTTCATATAAAGAAGTCAGTAAATTGAAATAAATACATTAGGCCCTAATCTATGGATTTCACATGACTGGGAATACAGATATGCATTTGTTGGTAAAAAAAAAGGTAGGGTCGTGGATCAGAAAACCAGTCAGTATCTGGTGTGTCCACCATTTGCCTCATGCAGCACGACACACCTCCTTCGTTTAGAGTTGATCAGGCTGTTGATTGTATCTGACTCCTCTTCAATGGCTGTGCGAAGTTGCTGGATATTGGCGGGAACTGGAACACGCTGTCGTACACGTCAATCCAGAGCATCCCAAACGTGCTCAATGGGTGACATGTCTGGTGAGTTCACAGGCCATGGAAGAACTTGCAAATGTTTAGGTTCAAGGAAGTGTACAGATCCTTGCGACATCATGCTGAAACGTGATGGCGGCGGATAAATGAGTCGGCAATATGCCTCAGGATCTCGTCACGGTATCTCCGTGCATTCAAATTGCCATCGATAAATGCAACTGTGTTCATTGCCTGCCCATACCATAACCACACCTCCACCATGGGGCACTCCGTTCACAATGTTGATGTCAGCAAACCGCTCGCCCACACAACACCATACACGCGGTGTGCCTGGTACAGTTGAAAAAGGGATTCATCCGTGAAGATCACACTTCCCCATTCTGTATACCTCTGGCCCTTCTTTGGACACTGTTTTAACAACCCTCCAGGCAAGCTTCAATGCCATACAACTCTCCTTCCGTGGCCTCCAATTGCTTTTAAATACAAGTAAAACTAAATGCATGCTCTTCAACCGATCGCTACCTGCACCTGCCCAACATCACTACTCTGGACGGCTCTGACTTGGAATACGTGGACAACTACAAATACTTAGGTGTCTGGTTAGACTGTAAACTCTCCTTCCAGACCCATATCAAACATCTCCAATCCAAAGTTAAATCTAGAATTGGCTTCCTATTTCGCAACAAAGCATCCTTCACTCATACTGCCAAACATACCCTTGTAAAACTGACCATCCTACCAATCCTCGACTTTGGCGATGTCATTTACAAAATAGCCTCCAATACCCTACTCAACAAATTGGATGCAGTCTATCACAGTGCAATCCGTTTTGTCACCAAAGCCCCATATACTACCCACCACTGCGACCTGTACGCTCTCGTTGACTGGCCCTCGCTTCATACTCGTCGCCAAACCCACTGGCTCCATGTCATCTACAAGACCCTGCTAGGTAAAGTCCCCCCTTATCTCAGCTCGCTGGTCACCATAGCATCTCCCACCTGTAGCATACGCTCCAGCAGGTATATCTCTCTAGTCACCCCCAAAACCAATTCTTTCTTTGGCCGCCTCTCCTTCCAGTTCTCTGCTGCCAATGACTGGAACGAACTACAAAAATCTCTGAAACTGGAAACACTTATCTCCCTCACTAGCTTTAAGCACCAACTGTCAAGAGCAGCTCACAGCACCTGTACATAGCCCACCTATAATTTAGCCCAAACAACCCTTTCCCTACTGTATTTAATTTATTTAGCTCCTTTGCACCCCATGAGCATTTCCCCACTGAAGTTGGTTAGGTCGCCAAACTGCAGTCAGGTTAAGACCCTGGAAAACAATTCTGGGATCTTTTATTTCAACCCATGACACTAACAATTTACATGTTGGGTTTATTTTTTTGTTCATTGTTTATAAAGGGATAAGGATTTGGGGTTGGGCATGACTGTCTTCAAAACAGTGCAACCTAGTGGGCAAAAAAATAACTGCAACCTTAGTTATGAAATGCAACAGCTCCATCTTCTGGCAAAAAAAAATGCACTTTAGTTTTACTTCATAGGTAACATTACAGTTACAGGGCAGTGAACACAAACATCAGTACAGAGGTTGTTGCAGCTCTCTTATCCTTTAATGTGTTGTCAATACAGAGGATGTACAGACGTTTATTTTGTACAAACATGGAACAAAATACAAAATAAATACAAATTTCAGAAATTCCATTAGAGAATATAGAAGACCCACAAGTCTGACTTCTACCCTAAAAAGCTAGGTTATTTCTATTAAAACGGCACAAATTATCTAGATCAGTGTCTTTTGATGACTGATATTGACTCAAACCTTCCCTTTGTAAATAACTACAGAGGCCAAGGCGGTATGAACAGCACTGTGTGGATTGCACAATGTCTGCATTTCCCTCAAATCACAACTCATAAGTCAATGACATTAATTACAACAGTTAGTGCAAAGCAAAAAAAAAGTCAAGTTCCATTCACTTCCCATAGAGCTGGACAGACTTTGCACGTCATCTCCACATAACCATCAAACGCAATCATTGCCGAAATTAAATGTAGGACCAATGTAAATAAGTGAGGGGGAAAAAATAAGCATTATTCAAAAAATACAGCAGGATTCACCACATTTTGGCACCTACATGTTGCCACTTGTTACTTGGCGGCGCCATGATTAAGTCTAGCTTGTCCAGTGGTGCCAAATAAAAAGAAACAAATCTAGGACCTGTGTTAGTATAAAAATGACTGGTAGAGAAGCTGCATAAAATATATTTTTCTTAACACACAGAAGCCATAAATTAGCTTTAATTTTAAATTTTTATTGACCAATGAATGTAGGTAAAAATTAAAAATAAAGTATAAATAATGACTTTTCTAAAGTTGCCTTATCCCATTCAAACAACATTTTTGAGAAGAGTCAAATACATAGGGAACTTAGTGTTGTAGTTGTTTAATGGTCACCTCCACAATACACAAATTTAAAAAAAGTTTGGCTAAATTTTCCAAGATATCCACAAAAATACCACTTATATGCAGGCTGTTGAGCAAACATACACCAACCAGCGCTGTCGAGGACTATAGGCACTGACCGTTTGAATAACTAAAACAGACAGCCGTTACTAAAAACATGTTACATCAACTTGACTGTTGCCAAAATAACTTGGTTACTCTTTGAGAGTAAGTACTCTCTTAACCAGATACTGATATTTGGTGTAAATTACCAAGGCACTTTTCATACGGTTAACAAAATAATGACAAAAAAGCCATACCACACGTCAAAGAGAGGAACGCATTGTACATCAGTAACGGCTGCAATCAAGTAGCTAACACAGCTCTAACGAGTTAAGTGCACCAAAGCAATACGCTTTCAGACACAGAAACGCAACATCAATGTATCTTTGAGGTCCGTTTCAAAACACGCAGTAGTAGTGGAATATTAGGGAGTTACTGAAAGGTCAGTAGTTAAATTGTTTCTTATTTGAAAGGGCCAAATTTAGACCTGAAAGGCAACCTAGAACAGGGGCTTTCAACATGACCTTTGACATCTCCTTTAACAAATTCATGGGAAAGGAGGAGACCTCCAGACAGGCAATTACTGTATGTCAACCCAGCATTGCTGAACTTCCTCATATGAATCAAATATAGGGAACAGTTCAGCTACAGTAGGTTGTCTGCGAGCCCTGTTTTGTGGTAGGCCTAGGTGATCGAAAGCACCTGTTCTAGAGGAACCGACCAAATCAAACATGTTGGATATCACAAATACCCAGATCCCTATCAAAGTGTTCAACTCAAGCCACGTTCACAGTAACTGAACACATTTTATGTACAGTAAAGGCACTTAGTTTGGAAGGGAAATTCCATTTAAAAAAGTTAAAAAAATAGTTGTGATCACTCTGTAGTGTTGAGTGCAGCTAGCAAATCAATCATATTAACTGACCAATTCTATGAAGAGTAGATAAACAACAACCTGGGTTCACTGTGGTGAAAGTTAGAGATGGGCAACTAACTACTATCCCTCAGCTTGAGCCGAACATTCGTCATTGAAAGGGGGCCTGTGTTGTTGGTGGTTAAAAAAATTAATTTTGCTCTACATTTTAGTTTCTTTCCTAATAGGGTTACACTGTCAGTCCCAAGCACCTTGGCGATTGGCTTGAACTGTAGAGGTGGAGCTTTGTGTGCCAATTAAGAGCTGGGGACTCCACCCTCCATGGTGGTTGCTGGGTTGGAGTCTTTGTGGAATGGAGTCTCCTTAAAGATGAACCAACAGTTACCTGCCCACAGGATGAGGTTCAGAAACCCGAAAATCTTGACAGAGGAGGAAAAGTACAAAACAAAAGACAAAACACAGGACACAAAGGAATTACAAATGCTACCCTATACCTGTAGCCCTGTCATTCACGCTCGACTTGCACATTCACATTGAGAATTATCTATAAAATGCAGAACACTATGAATAAAATGTATTACAATATCAAATTGCTCACCACAGAGGCATTGAGTTTTCCCATGGACGGGTACTCTCCAGGTAAGCACTGGGGCTGGCAGGCCTCAACCAGGTGTCCTGGGTTGGTGGCCCACTTCACATCAGTCAGGCCCTTCCCCCAGGCAGAGGAAGACACCAGCCACAGGAAGGCAAAGGCAGCAGTCACCAACAGGTCCTGGGAGAAACACAGGGATATAGCATCACTATATTACCATGTTTGGAGAGGACAGAGGTACGTAGCTTTCCAATCATAAATATCATTACAACGATAAGGCTCACGCCTTAACTATTATAAAAATGGTTATCCAGCTATTCTACAACTATACTGTAGTAGTAATAATAGTCTACTACACGGTAACTAACATACCAGTGGTAAACACGAGATACTACGGTATCTTTAGACTCACAAAGGTGGGTCCGCGGCCCTCGCGGTACACATGCTGGTAGCCCAGGTAGAGCACCAGGGTGGCGGTGCAGTACAGGAAGCCCAAGACACCGACACTGACATAGAACTCTGCTGAGGAGGAGTAGTCGCCCTGGAGGTAGGTCGCATTCGCAGCGCTGCTGTTACACAAGGGCACCATGAAAGGGCCGTAGCTAGACAACCTAGAGAGTAGTGAGGCGGTTGAGAAACAAAACCAAATCTATAAAATCAACTGCATGGCACGAATGCATTTCAACCACAAAAACACTTAAGAGGCAAGAGTCAGAGACAAAGAAAATGATGTTGGTGGGAAGATTAGTTTGTTTTTTCCATGTGTGAATGCAAGCATATCACAACCAGCTTAAGAGTAAATAGAAAATGCTATTTGGAATTCCTTGCTACACATCCCTCGGCCCTTCAGCAGATTTTACACAACTTTTGTCAGGGATAGGCTTACTGTGAAGACCATTAGGTAGGCATTGTAAAAGAAGAAATCACAAACACAGAATGACAATTACAGTAATGTTGTTAATTTGCAGCTCCATCTGTGAGGGATAACAGGTTTTACCTGAAGGGGTAGCTGAACCCTGCCGTTGCGGTCTTGGGATCCTCCCCCACACATTTCACAAGGATTTGGGTCGTCCCAGAATAACCCCCCGTGGTGGCAAAGGCAAAGATGGTGAACACCTGCACAGAGAGAGGAGAGTCAGGGTGCATCTCAATGGCCTGTCGCTTCCTTTCCTCATCCCTTTGCCTTAACCTGCACTGATCTAGGGCGCATCATTCTCATACCCGAGTGGGCAGCTAAGAAAATCTCTTTCCTGGTAAGGATGACTTGTTGTCAGAGGCCTAGGCTGTGTTTTCAGATAGTTAAAGTGGGAGAGACAAGGAATGACAGGTCCTTTACAATTCCTCTTGCTGGTATCAAAACCTAGATGCCATTGCCTGCTGTTGTTCCTTTGAGCAAGGTACTTAAACACCCCCCCCACACACACACACACACAACAGCTCCCCGGGTGCAGTGTGGTAGCCCCCGCACCTTTCCAAAAACCTGTCTGTGTATACACAACCGTTCAAAAGTTTGGGGGTCACTTAAAAATATTCTTGTTTTTGAAAGAAAAGCCATTAAAATAACATCAAATTTAATCATAAATACAGTGTAGACTTTGTTAATGTCGTAAATTTCTGTTGTAGCTGGAAACAGCTGATCTTTAATGGAATATCTACATAGGCCTATTATCAGCAACCATCACTCCTGTGTTCCAATGGCACCTTGTGTAAGCTAATCCAAGTTTCTCATTTCAAAAGGCTAATTGATCATTAGAAAACCCTTTTGCAATTATGTTAGCACAGCTGAAAACTGTTGTTCTGATTGAAGAAGCAATAAAACTGGCCTTCTTTGGACTAGTTGAGCATCTGGAGCATCAGCATTTGTGGGTTCGATGACAGGCTCAAAATGGCCAGAAACAAAGAAGTTTCTTCTGAAACTCGTCAGTCTATTCTTGTTCAGTCTACACCAGCAAGAGGACAAGTACATTATTGTGTCTAGTTTGAGAAACAGACGCCTCAAGTCCTCAACTGGCAGCTTCATTAAATAGTACCCGCAAAACACCAGTCTCAATGTCAACAGTGAAGAGGCGACTCCGGGATGCTGACCTTCTTGGCAGAGTTCCTCTGTCCAATGTCTGTCCCCCCCCATCTTAATCCTTTCTTTTTATTGGCCAGTTTGAGATATGGCTTCTTCTTTGCAACTCTGCCTAGATGACCACCATCCAGGAGTCGCCTCTTCACTGTTGACGTCGAGACGGGTGTTTTGAGGGTACAATTTAACGAAGCTGCCAGTTGAGGACTTGTCAAGCATCTGTTTCTCAAACTAGACACTAATGTACTTGTCTTCTTGCTCAGTTGTGCACCGGGGCCTCCCACTCCTCTTTCTATTCTGGTTAGAGTCAGTTTGCACTGTTCTCTGAAGCGAGTAGTACACAGCATTGTACGAGATCTTCAGTTTTTTGGTAATTTCTCACAAGGAATAGCCTTCATTTCTTAGAACAAGAATAGACTGACGAGTTTCAGAAGAATGTCCTTGTTTCTGGCCATTTTGATCCTGTAATCAAACCCACAAATGCTGATGCTCCAGATACTCAACTAGTCTAAAGGCCAGTTTTATTGCTTCTTTAAATTAGAACAACAGTTTTCAGCTGTGCTAACATAATTGCAAAAGGGTTTTCTAATGATCAATTAGCCTTTTAAAAGTATAAACTTGGATTAGCTAACACAACGTGTCATAGGAACACAGGCGTGATGGTTGCTGATAATGGGCCTCTGTACACCCATGTAGATATTAAATTACTTTTTAAATCAGCCGTTTCCAGCTACAATAGTCATTTAACAACAGTAAAAATGTTATTTTAATGGGCAAAAAAATGTGCTTTCTTTCAACAAGGACATTTCTAAGTGACCCCAAACCTCTGAACGGTAGTGCATATGCGTGTTTTTCGGATGGGATGGGTTAAAAGACGAAGTCAAATTCTGGTTGGACACTTAAAGTGGACCAATAAAGTGATCGTAATCTCCCCTGATTTAGTCATTTAGTTGTATTAACACCTTCAAAAATATCCTAATATAACCTACATAAGACAGTATATAGCTATATTTAACTCGCACTCCACACGCTCATCTCCATCATAGCTGATCAGAGAGCTGTTCTGAGCTCTGGTTCTGTAACTTACAACAGAGAGGAGGGAGAGCGATGTTCCAACGGGCAGGACGTGGAGCCATTTGAAGTGGTAAGATGTTCCTGCTGCAGCAAAGTTAACAGGCCTCAGAAACTGTCATAAAGCGTGGGGATTGGTGACTCAGCAAGAAAAACACAAACTCCAGCAGAACGCCCCACTGGGTTCAGGTCTGACAGGAAGAGGCCCCCCGACATTGCCCACATCACCAGCCAACGTTCTGAAAACCTGACTTGGCAGAACTGTGGGGATCTCACCTCAACCACCCTGGTAACCACTTCCTCTGCTCATAGCTGAGTAGTGGGGAGAGATTAAGGGGTGGGGAGAATGGCGCACACATCCGCAAGCTAAAACATACACCACTCTCTCTTCCCCCCGGAGTAAGAGTTTCCCTGTGCTTGACCTTTTTCCCACTCTGCTCACCACATCAGCTTCCCCTACAGCATCCTCTTGTCATACAGGAAACTCCCTCCCTCAGTGAGTGCTGAGAGAGCTAACTGACTAACACTGACTGGCTCCGAACAGCAGAATCTGACTGACTGTCTAGGGGTGCATTTGAGGACTCAAGTTGAGCAAGGCGAGGTGCAGAATCGCTGATCTGTAATGAGGAGTTATCTGGGATGCAAGGTGACTTGAGGATCAGTGATTCTTTACAGTATGACAGCAATGTAGTAGTCCATCTCCAAACACACTACCCACTGGTGCTCACTGATTGAATCAACGTCGCTTCCCACTCCATTTCGATGAAATTACATTGACCCAATGTGGAACAGACATTGAATTGACATCGCTGCTCAGTAGGTAGGTCTTCGAGTCTACTGAGTGCAGCGAGGGGATCCCTATGATAATGGGTGGAATAAGTAGCCAAATTGGTCATTATAAAGATGGTTAACGCAGTGACAGTTAGCGAACGCAAGTAATAGACAAAAGGATATAAACTATATAGCTCTCTGTATCCATCTCTCCAAGTTACTCCTCTTCCCCTATGTGTAAAAATAACACTTGGGAATAACACACCCTCTGGAACTACAGAAATAAACCTGTCTGGCAGGCTGATTGCATAGACTAATAAATAAAAAAAACGAGTGCCTTTCTATACATAGAGTAGAATTATGTTGCTGCCCAAACTTTGATCAATGAGGGGGATTCAATTATCTGGCCCAGGTTTCCCCCGGTGGGAGGAGTTTGTATCAGGTGAAAAGTGATTGCATTCGTTTTGAAACCGGCCAGTTTCACACGAGTGAGCAAAATGGCCGGTTTTTCCCATTCACTTATCAAGAGAACATCCCTGGTCATTCCGACTACCTCTGACCTGGCAGACTCACGAAACACAACTGCTTCATTTGTAAATGATGTCTGGCTATCCATAAAAAATACAAGAAAATTGTGCTGTCTGGTTTGCTTAATATAAGCACTTTATAAAGTTTTATACTTTTACTTTTGATACTTGTGTATATTTACTATCACAACATGACCGAGCGACACAGGTTACTGTTCTATTTGTGAAGGGCGCTCCTCCCTCACCACTTTTGCCGTTCACATCACGGGCCTTAGAACGGTGCACCGCAGTTCAGCTTAAACTAACTCTGCCCATATTCCCTTGTTAGGTGCTTGAGGCAGCGTTCCAACGAATAGGTGCTTGTGAGCTGATCCCTCCTCCAATGAAAACATCTGATAGGGCCGTGTAGCACGTCTCAACTTCCTTTTCAGAATAATGCCAGTTGTTCTGAATATAGACCCAACTCCAAAGTTGGCTGAGGCACGTTCCCACACGATCACAATCAAACAATTTACATAACAGTTCAACTGTGCATCAGAAACCATGAGGTTTTCAGGGACCGTGACATATTCAAGTCACTAACAGATACAATATAGACTTGCAATCAAGGACAGTGTCTTTTCCAACAGAGTATCAACACAAGACAACAGTTCCTGAAGTGTAAGGGTAAAATACTGGTAATTTCAGTGGCAACAGAGCCAAACAGGGAAGAAAACTTTTCAGTGATAAACTACTACGATGGTCAAGTGAACTTTGTGGGAATTGGTTTCATCTTTCAGGTGTTTGGCACAGTAAAACATTTCTGAGCTTTCATATCACCGCCCCCACCAAACCCCATTCCAACAATCCCCCAGCTCAGCCACCCTCCAAATAAACCCTCCACTATGCAGTTTCCTCAGTAAGTAACACACCCAACCTCCCTGACTGAGAATGGGAGCACACACAGGCTAGTACATTCATATAGTGTGTTTAGATGGGAGTTAAGGGATATGGGGATGTTAGCAAGCCTTTGTTATACAAGCTGGTGCCTCAAAGAGTCTGGCTTGTATCGTTGTCATGGCATATTGAATAAGCTATTACTTAAATACTGGAAGTCAAATGATACCCCAACGTTAAGAAGATGTAAGAATCAAATGGGTTTTTTAAATATAGAAAAAAATCTTGCAACAGACAAATAACATAACACATTTTGAAGCCATATGGGGCAGAGTCCGACAAGCTTTACAAAGAACATTAGGTGTGGATAAGATGGAAGCAAGTGTGTTAATGTATGTATGTAAATGTTAAGTTATTGTTTTTGTCTATTGTATAAAAAAAGGAAAACTAGACTGAACAAAATATAAAAACTCATCATGCAACATTTTCTAAGATTTGACTGAGTTACAGCTCATAGGAGGAAATCAGTGAATTTAAATAAAATCTTTGGGCCCTAATCTATGGATTTCACATGACTGGGCAGACGTGTAACCACGCTACCCCCAGAACCTCCACATCCAGCTGCATCACCTGCGGGAACATTTAAAAACTAATTGATTGGCTGGGCCTGGCTCCCCAATGGGTAGGCATATGACCTCCAAGAACCACCCATTGGGGAGCCAGGCCCAGGCCCAGCCAACCAGAATGAGTTTTTAAACGATCCCACAGGTGATGCAGCTGGATGTAGAGGTCCTTGGGGGTAGCGTGGTTAAACATCTGCGGTTGTGAGGCCGGTTGGACGTACTGCCAAATTCTCTAAAAAGATGTTGAAGGCGGTTTATGGTAGAGAAATGAATAGGGATGCACAATATATCGGTTAACATATTGGAATCTGCCGTTATTAGCCAAAAATGCCAACATCAGTATTGGCCCAATGTCTAGTTTTACGCCGACGTTAAAATCCGATGTCAAAGCTACCTATAAAACGTAGGTACATGACTTAATGACGCCAAGTAAAAGTTTGCGCTCCACGTGCAACACAGCATTCATAACTTAGCCCACAACTCAAAGGTGAAATCCATTAAAGCCAAGATAATGGAATGCATTGCCCTTGACAATCAACCGTTCTCTGTCGTGGGTGATGTTGGTTTTCGCCAACTGGTCGAGCACCGGCACACACCACCAAGTGCGATGCATACTATGGAACGCCGTTTGGATCTTTGCGTGTCAAAAAAGATACAGTAGCACTGTCAAAGCTGTACAAAAAAAGTCTGCAAACAAGCAAACACCGGCCACGAACGATGCGTTTACAATACCGTGTTGGTAATAAAGCATCACTTGTTTGACCGCAACTTCTGGGGTAGCTAGCTTTAGCTTGGTACCTAGCTAGCACCAATACAACCAGTCTGAAAACAATGACCAGTACAAACTGCAGTCATTTTCACTATTTTTAGCAATGATTTAGGAATCCTTGTAAGTATTAGCTAGGTTGCCACTTGTTCGCCAATTAAAATTGAACTTTAGTTCAAGAAAATAAATAGCTAGCCAGCTACTTAACCCTGTTGCCCAAAGCTAACGTTATAAGCAGCCAGCTAGCTTCATCTGGCTAGTGAGGCTCGACTGGGCCGGGAAGCTAGACACAATAAGGATTCGGCGCAATAGTATAATTAGCGGTTTGCCTTCAAAATAAAAAGTATATAATTGACAGTAATGCAAATGAATACAAATAGTCGAGTTATGCCATACTTTTATTTTGAAGGCTAACCGCAAAGTACACTATTGTGGCTTGCGTGACATAGATGGGTCCGACAATTAATCAAATAAGAACAGTCTTATAAATTAGAGCAATTTTAAAACGACACCTAGCTATATAGTTACCTAGCTACCTATAGCTACTGAAACACATGTTTTTCTATGTTTTGGGGGAAGAACATTGTTTGCATCCATGAGCTAGATAGCTTTTTATTTTAATGACCAGCACTGTAGGACTGGGAGTCAACTTTACCAGCATCATAGCATACACATCGATGAATCGTTGTGACATATGAAATACTGATTACACTTGTGCAATACAAGCTTATTTGACAAGGCAAATAGTATTATTTGACACGTTAAATAGTGTTATTTGCCGTCTCTTTTTTGACACGCAAAGACCCAACCGGCTTTCCATAGAAATCCTGGTTGAGAATGAAACGACTGAACAATGAAACAGCACATAAAGTGAAAGAAATAGGTTTTGATTATGTTTTACTGGTAATGGAGATGTAAATGCCAACAAAATAACTTTTTGGTCAGTGTGTGTGTGTAACCTTTATATAACTAGGCAAGTCAGTTAAGAACAAATGTTGATTTAAAATGACGGCCCGGACGATGCTGGGCCAATTGTGCGATGCCCTATGGGACTCCCAATCACGGCCAGATGTGATACAGCCTGGATTCAAACCAGGGAGTATAGTGACGCCTCTCCACTGAGATGCAGTACCTTAGACCGCTGCGTCCATGTGTGTTAACTATTTAACTGTACTAGAATGCTTAAAAGGCCACACATTTAAATATCGGTATCATTTTTGGGGGGCAAGGAAAATATTGGATATTGGTATCGGCCAAAAATGTCACATCACTAGAAATTAACATTAAATAATCTGGCAACAGCTCTGGTGGACATTCCTGCAGTCACCATGCCAATTGCACGCCCCCTCAAAACTTCTGTGGCATTGTGTTGTGTAACAAAACTGTACATTTTAGAGTGGCCTTTTATTGTCGCTAGCACAAGGTGCACCTGTGTAATGATAATGCTGTTTAATCTGCTTCTTGATATGCCACACCTGTCAGGTGAATGGATTATTGTGGCAAAAGGGAAACGTAAACTAATTTGGCATGTAAACTAATTTGTAAAACAAAATTGGAGTGAAATAAGCTTTTTGTGCATATGGAACACTCCTGGGATCTTTTATTTCAGCTCATGAAATCAACACTTTACATGTTCCCTTTATATTTTTGTTCAGTACAAATCATAAAAAAGCAGCCACAAAACATAGCAGGGATACATGTTGCCTTATTTGAACTCTTCTTCCCTCATACCATGCAGCAGTATGCAGGCCATGGTTTTGCACCAGGATCACTGGTGTATATAAAGTAAACCCTGCCTCCCCTCCCTCTCTGCACTGACGCTCTGAGAATGTTGTGTTGCAGCGTTGGCCAGGATTTACAGTGCATTTCTTGGTAACTGGCCACTCCCCTCTCTGGCCAGAGAGGCATGTTGCTGGCTGGCACAGGACAGAGGAAAGGGAGAGGGGGGGGGGGGGGTAGTCACTAATGCTAGAATGGACCAGAGTGGAATTATGGTCAAAGAACATAAGCCCTTTCTAATTAATTTAGGGTGAGGGTAAAGTTACTGGTTAACATAAAGCTTAGAGGTTTAAAAAAAAATACATTTTGGACTAGAAAGTCTACATTTATGTCCTCTAGCATGGCCAGATAGTGATGACTAAGGGAGAGGACGTCCTGGATTGGATACAAACTCCAACCTAAAAGATAACGTCTGCCTTAATTACCTACAGGGCTCTGTCACTGGCCGATCAACTAAAACACACACACACACACCTTAAGCATACACAGACAGTACATTAACGGCTGTCAACAGTTAGCCTAACGCACAGGCAAAACATGCACATACACATGCACGCACTAACGGCAGTCTGAATGTAGTGCATACAAAAACAATACCAGTACTGTACAGAGTACACACTCGAACAGATATGCATGTGTATACAGTAGGACCTATACAGAAACCCGAAAACCGAATGCCCATGGATCAGAACCAGAGGTCCTCCTCCTTGTATCCTGAGCCAGCTACTCAGTCAAGTTATAAAGTTCATGAATCCAAGCTATTTCTGTTGCAGCTGCTGACATTCACTTTGGCCAGCCGGCTACACCTCTGAAAAGTAACTTCACATAACATCCCTGCTCGAAATTGCACACTATCAGCTAAATATCTCTTACACAGTGCAGTATATGTAAGTCGGCCTTCCAATGTGCTGGGCTGGGCATTTCCAGTATATTTTTTAGGGTCAAATTTAAACATTATTTGAGTGAACTTAACTTGTGATCCGTTTGATTTGGGTTGAATTATACTGACTTGGAGGTGATTCTTTGCTGTATAAGCAGCTAAAGCAAACCGTGAAATCAGCTAGTGACAAACTATGGACATTCAAGAGTCATTGAACTTCACATCAAGTCACTAAAGTGCTCTACAGAAATGTAGCTCAAGGAGGCAGCACTGTGAAAAAGCCGTCATTCAGTTATTTCATAAAGCAAGCCCATGTTAGGAAATAAGTAGCTACCTGCCCTGTATATCATAAGTGGAATTTCCATGTCCTTGTACTCATGGCAGTAACAAATTAGGTCAGGTGCCTAGTTGCCCTGGTTACTAATGAGCACGAGGAACTTGCAAATTGGGTTTGCACTGCGTACGGGATCCATTAGCCTTCTAGCTCTCAGTTTGTGGTCACAATAATGCTGACACCATCTGCAACAACTTTGTTCCGGTCATAGAAATACCAATATACCACTCTAAGTCCAGATCTAGCTAGGTCATAGGTAAAGCATCAGTCTACACTCAGACATTAAATTATACCACAGCATTTTTGAATACTTATTCTGGCCTTCCTGATGGGCCACCCCCAGGTGTTGAGCAAGGCAACAACACATCTGCCACGCTGATCCTCAACACTGGGGCCCCTCCGGGGTGCGTGCTTAGTCCCCTCCTGTACTCCCTGTCACCCATGACTGCGTGGCCAGGCATTACTCCAACACCATCATTAAGTTTGCTCATGACAATTAACAGTGGTAGGCCTGATCAACAACAATGAGACAGCCTTTAGGGAGGCGGTCAGAGACTTTCTGTATCTATGGACATGACCCAGTTGTTCATTCTAAACGTTCCATTGCATACTGGCTGGCAAAGTTCTTATGCCTTGCTTGCTAGCTAGCCAAATACAGCTAACTTAGTCATGTTAAACAGTGCAGCCAAAATAACAGTAACTTCATTTGCATAAGCTGTTTTCTGTTGACATTTATTTGGATACATCCATAACAATGAACTAATGAGGCATGATTTCATCTGGCATAGAAAATGTTCACTAGTCAGGAGACTGTTGTTCAGAGGAGATAGCCAACAACACAGCTAATACAATCACGTCAAACTGAAGCTGAAAATACTAAACTACCTGCACTTTGTTTCGTTTGACCTTTTTTTTCAATTGACATTTCTTTGTATATATCCATGAAAATGATTCCAGCTGATTGATGACTTCGATTGGCTGAGAAACGCTGCTTGCATGTCTGTTTCGTCCCGACTCTCGACACGTTTATTACTACCGGACTGCTGGATATCGAATTTGAAGATTGAAACAATTTTGCAAATGTCAGAGAGGCAGACACCAAAGTTTACACAAATCTCTGCTTTTGAAAACTAAAATGTTAGTCTAAAAGAAATGTGAGATAACATCTAGGTACTTTTTATAGTGGAGATCAAGTTTATACATTGACTGGCTGGGCTGATGAGACAGTGGATTGCGCAGACAGGTGGAATAAAGTAAATGGCATTTTAAAATCATAGATTTATCTGGTGGTAACTTGTAGAAAAGAAACTGTCAAATGCAGTTTCAACCAATCAGTACTAGAACCAACAGTTGTAACCAATTCACGTAATGTGTGTATATCGGTACTGAGGAATTCAATGGCTACAGTTGATTCTTACACTTTGTTTGAGTTGCTTTCGAATGCAAAAGTCGAATTTAAAACATTAGTAATTTATTACATTGATTTTCATAATAGAAAGCCAACTAATGTTTTGGTTAGCTAAACTAGCAAGTATGTTTGGATACCAAGGAAACAAGTCTAGCTACCTATTTAGTACACTTGCTAGCTAACTTCTGTGGATGTTTAACACATTTTAACACAGCAAATGTGTTAATTTATAGAGATGGTATAAAAGGGATCAACTTGGTACTATGCATTCACTTGAAAATAATTGCAACTCCATGTAAGTTTAGTTCCACTCCGCAAGCGGGGTCGTGTAACACACTTTGCACGTCGTTCATTATTTTCCATAGAACGCATAGTTAGACAGAGTCGTTGATTATGCTTTACATAACGTTTTCTATAACAACCCAAAACTCAAGTGCAAGATCATATTGAAGGGGCGACTTGCTACGAGTCCTAGCTAACCAAAATAGACAGTCGCTGAAAAGGGTGTTGCCCGATGAGATCTACGCACGAAGCTTTGGTGTTTGAGATTGTAGCTCGCCAACGTTAGCTAGCAGAGAGCTATATTTTAAGACAACCTACACACTATCTGCATCAATACACTTGTTCAACAACTGAATAATGTTAAAAGTAGGTAGCTCGTTAACGTTAACTGAAAAGCCAGCAACATTAACCAATAATGACTAGCTAGTGAATTTAGTGCTTGTTTGCCAGCTTCAAGACAAGAGAGAGGCATTAATAGATTGCACCACATATTTTGGTTAAGATATGTAATTAAGGGTATCTTACCCATTCTAGAACCCGAATAAATCCCAGAGGTTCTTTCAACGGTCCCAGGTCAAGTCTGAATCCCGAAAGCAGTTTCTGAAGTTGTAAAAAAGACGAAGACAAAACATCTGAATCATGACGGTGGTCAGGAATGATTTCAATCAAATTATTTGGGTTTGTAAAACTAGCTAGCTAACTGGCAAAAACATATTTACGAATGTTTGTCACCTTCACCGTTACAGTAGATAGCTAACGTTGGCTAGCTCGTGTCAGCCGACCCACCTGAATAAATTCCATGTTCGATTTTCAGACGTTTTGTTCGTTAAGTTCCCTTTACTGGAAGAAAACGTATATTCTCCCAAAGCAACAATCTTGTACTTGGACGAACCTCTGGTTTACATTCGACTGAATTTTGGCAGGCAGCAGATGTTGTACAACTGCTGTCAAACTTTCTTAACTGTATAGGCACACGTGACAAGCAACTTGTTTTTCTTCTTCTTTGGTATAATTGTGATCGTACATTTTGTTTGTGCATGACGCCACCTACTGTGCAGGAGTGTTGTCGATCATGATACATTTTGTTATAAGTAAGAGGGAAATGAACAAATTCCACCATCAACTACCCCTACACCACAAAAGGCTTCTGAAGGGAAGACGGCTCATAATAATGACCGGAACGGAGCAAATGGAATGGCATCAACTACATGGAAACCATGTGTTTGATGTATGTGTGATACTTTTCATTTTCATTTCACCTTTATTTAACCAGGTAGGCTAGTTGAGAACAAGTTCTCATTTGCAACTGCGACCTGGCCAAGATAAAGCATAGCAGTGTGAACAGACAACACAGAGTTACACATGGAGTAAGCAATTAACAAGTCAATAACACAGTAGAGAAAAAAAGAAAAAAAAGGGGAGTCTATATACATTGTGTGCAAAAGGCATGAGGTAGGCGAAGAATTACAATTTTGCATATTAACACTGGAGTGATAAATGATCAGATGGTCATGTACAGGTAGAGATATTGGTGTGCAAAAGAGCAGAAAAGTAAATGAATAAAAACAGTATGGGGATGAGGTAGGTAAAAATGGGTGGGCTATTTGCCGATAGACTATGTACAGCTGCAGCGATCGGTTAGCTGCTCAGATAGCAGATGTTTAAAGTTGGTGAGGGAGATAAAAGTCTCCAACTTCAGCGATTTTTGCAATTCGTTCCAGTCACAGGTAGCAGAGAACTGGAACGAAAGGCGGCCAAATGAGGTGTTGGCTTTAGGGATGATCAGTGAGATACACCTGCTGGAGCGCGTGCTACGGATGGGTGTTGCCATCGTGACCAGTGAACTGAGATAAGGCGGAGCTTTACCTAGCATGGACTTGTAGATGACCTGGAGCCAGTGGGTCTGGCGACGAATATGTAGCGAGGGCCAGCCAACTAGAGCATACAAGTCGCAGTGGTGGGTGGTATAAGGTGCTTTAGTGACAAAACGGATGGCACTGTGATAAACTGCATCCAGTTTGCTGAGTAGAGTGTTGGAAGCAATTTTGTAGATGACATCACCGAAGTCGAGGATCGGTAGGATAGTCAGTTTTACTAGGGTAAGTTTGACGGCGTGAGTGAAGGAGGCTTTGTTGCGGAATAGAAAGCCGACTCTTGATTTGATTTTCGATTGGAGATGTTTGATATGAGTCTGGAAGGAGAGTTTACAGTCTAGCCAGACACCTAGGTACTTATAGATGTCCACATATTCAAGGTTGGAACCATCCAGGGTGGTGATGCTGGTCAGGCGTGCGGGTGCAGGCAGCGAACGGTTGAAAAGCATGCATTGGTTTTACTAGCGTTTAAGAGCAGTTGGAGGCTACGGAAGGAGTGTTGTATGGCATTGAAGCTCGTTTGGAGGTTAGATAGCACAATGTCAAAGGACGGGCCGGAAGTATATAGAATGGTGTCGTCTGCGTAGAGGTGGATCAGGGAATCGCCCGCAGCAAGAGCAACATCATTGATATATACAGAAAAAAAAGAGTCGGCCCGAGGATTGAACCCTGTGGCACCCCCATAGAGACTTCCAGAGGACCGGACAGCATGCCCTCCGATTTGACACACTGAACTCTGTCTGCGAAGTAATTGGTGAACCAGGCAAGGCAGTCATCCGAAAAACCGAGGCTACTGAGTCTGCCGATAAGAATATGGTGATTGACCGAGTCGAAAGCCTTGGCAAGGTCGATGAAGACGGCTGCAAAGTACTGTCTTTTATCGATGGCGGTTATGATATCGTTTAGTACCTTGAGCGTGGCTGAGGTGCACCCGTGACCGGCTCGGAAACCAGATTGCACGGCAGAGAAGGTACGGTGGGATTCGAGATGGTCAGTGACCTGTTTGTTGATTTGGCTTTCCAAGACCTTAGATAGGCAGGGCAGGATGGATATAGGTCTGCAACAGTTTGGGTCCAGGGTGTCTCCCCCTTTGAAGAGGGGGATGACTGCGGCAGCTTTCCAATCCTTGGGGATCTCAGACGATATGAAAGAGAGGTTGAACAGGCTGGTAATAGGGGTTGCGACAATGGCGGCGGATAGTTTCAGAAATAGAGGGTCCAGATTGTCAAGCCCAGCTGATTTGTACGGGTCCAGGTTTTGCAGCTCTTTCAGAACATCTGCTATCTGGATTTGGGTAAAGGAGAACCTGGAGAGGCTTGAGCGAGTAGCTGCGGAGGGGGCAGAGCTGTTGGCCGAGGTTGGAGTAGCCAGGCGGAAGGCATGGCCAGCCGTTGAGAAATGCTTGTTGAAGTTTTCGATAATCATGGATTTATCGGTGGTGACCGTGTTACCTAGCCTCAGTGCAGTGGGCAGCTGGGAGGAGGTGCTCTTGTTCTCCATGGACTTCAGTGTCCCAGAACTTTTTGGAGTTGGAGCTACAGGATGCAAACTTCTGCCTGAAGAAGCTGGCCTTAGCTTTCCTGACTGACTGCGTGTATTGGTTCCTGACTTCCCTGAACAGTTGCATATCGCGGGGACTGTTCGATGCTATTGCAGTCCGCCACAGGATGTTTTTGTGCTGGTCGAGGGCAGTCAGGTCTGGAGTGAACCAAGGGCTATATCTGTTCTTAGTTCTGCATTTTTTGAACGGAGCATGCTTATCTAAAATGGTGAGGAAGTTACTTTTGAAGAATGACCAGGCATCCTCAACTGACGGGTTGAGGTCAATGTCCTTCCAGGATACCCGGGCCAGGTCGATTAGAAAGGCCTGCTCACAGAAGTGTTTTAGGGAGCGTTTGACAGTGATGAGGGGTGGTCGTTTGACTGCAGCTCCGTAGCGGATATAGGCAATGAGGCAGTGATCGCTGAGATCCTGGTTGAAGACAGCGGAGGTGTATTTGGAGGGCCAGTTGGTCAGGATGACGTCTATGAGGGTGCCCTTGTTTACAGATTTAGGGTTGTACCTAGTGGGTTCCTTGATGATTTGTGTGAGATTGAGGGCATCTAGCTTAGATTGTAGGACTGCCGGGGTGTTAAGCATATCCCAGTTTAGGTCACCTAACAGAACAAACTCTGAAGCTAGATGGGGGGCAATCAATTCACAAATGGTGTCCAGGGCACAGCTGCGTGCTGAGGGGGGTCGGTAGCAGGCGGCAACAGTGAGAGACTTATTTCTGGAGAGAGTAATTTTCAAGATTAGTAGTTCGAACTGTTTGGGTATGGACCTGGAAAGTATGACATTACTTTGCAGGCTAACTCCTCCCCCTTTGGCAGTTCTATCTTGACAGAAAATGTTATAGTTGGGTATGGAAATCTCAGAATTTTTGGTGGCCTTCCTGAGCCAGGATTCAGACACGGCAAGGACATCAGGGTTAGCAGAGTGTGCTAAAGCAGTGAGTAAAACAAACTTAGGGAGGAGGCTTCTGATGTTGACATGCATGAAACCAAGGCTTTTTCGATCACAGAAGTCAACAAATGAGGGTGCCTGGGGACATGCAGGGCCTGGGTTTACCTCCACATCACCCGCGGAACAGAGGAGGAGTAGTATGAGGGTGCGGCTAAAGGCTATCAAAACTGGTCGCCTAGAGCGTTGGGGACAGAGAATGAAAGGAGCAGATTTCTGGGCATGGTAGAATATATTCAGGGCATAATGCGCAGACAGGGGTATGGTGGGGTGCGGGTACAGCGGAGGTAAGCCCAGGCACTGGGTGATGATGAGAGAGGTTGTATCTCTGGACATGCTGGTTGTAATGGGTGAGGTCACCGCATGTGTGGGAGGTGGGAAAAAGGAGGTATCAGGGGTATGAAGAGTACCATTCCCCTTATTCAACTCCAGCTTTTACCACGAGCCCATCCACAAGCCCATCCTTCCCAATTAAGGTGTGACAAACCTCCTGTGACCTACACCTATAGACCACTATCCCATAACAAAAAACATTACCCCATTCCACTACTTTGACCCTAACTGATTCTTCATCAGGCCGACGGCCGGGCAGGATGGGACTCTTTTGTTCAACCCACCTTGTAACTCTTCTGCAGTAAAATCTCATACACCTAAGTACTTCTCTGCAGCTGCCACCACAACATTTATTTCTGTGATACCATTTCTGCGATACAGTTGATAACCATGGCAATGAATGCAAAGAAGACAACCTTACTGAAGTACAAATTCATATCACTCCATATTCACCAAGGCCATATTACTCAACCTTGACCCATCATCCTCTACTCTTTTCACTGCCTCACCATATGACACCTTCTGTTCTACTCTGGCAACCTCAACCGGTCTCTCTTGCACCGGACACTTCTGATCCCCAAAAACATGGCACCCCCACAATTGACACAGTTTTGTCATGACTATCCTGAGGATCCAAATAGGTCAGATCAGCTTGGCAATGGATTTTTTATTTTATCTTTATTTAACTAGGCAAGTCAGTTAAGAACAAATTCTTATTTTCAATGACGGCCTAGGAACAGTGGGTTAACTGCCTGTTCAGGGGCAGAATGGCAGATTTGTACCTTGTCAGCTCGGGGATTTAGACTAGTAACCGAAAGGTTGCAAGTTCAACACTCTAACCACTAATCTACCCTGCGATGACTTTGTGTAGTACATCTTTTGATTAGTGATGCACGGTTGATGCACGGAATGTGCCTTTGTTTCACATACGTTTTCCGCTGAAACTCTAACAAGTTCTAAAGCGAATACTGGAACAATATGTCTAACATAGAACATGTGAAATGGTCAGCGGCGATCTAAAGATTAATAATGTCATTTTGGTTGTTATTTTGTGATGCCATTAAACATGTTATAAAGGAAATACTGTAACTTGAAAAGTATATACACTTCATGTACTAAGTCTCCATCCTCTACGTTGTGTATGAAATGTGACAAATGAGTGTTTTTGTTACGAGAGGGATGTGATCTTAGAAACTAAGAGGTAATTGTTTCTATAACTTTGTACAAGTGAGTAGTCACTGCTCCTCGAGTGAGGTCAGAGAGCCTGTCAGCCTCACAAACCGTCCATTTTGAATGAACTGTATAAAATGGTGTGTTAAGAATTAACATATCAGACCAGAGAGGCGTTGAGCTGCAGCTCACATTCAAAGTGGTTTGAACAATGAAATCTCAACACGAGTTAGAGACGATACTCATCTCCCGTAAAATCACTGCCGATATTCACCTCTCCGAAAATCATTGCTGTCCTAAGTAAATGTCTAGAAAAATGAACTTAAGTGGGACCATTCTACTACTATTCTCAAAATCACAGAAGTACGCTACTCTCATCACTCAATGGGAGCAATCGACATGGCTGGCTAGCCTATCTTCAAAGAAGGGAAATCAACTTTGTAGTTCTGTTCAGGACTACACGAAAAACCAAGGCATTTACACGTAAATACATTCATGATTATTTACTCCAAACAGGCGAGTAGTTTCTAAATGTACCAAAGTATTATGTCTATGTCCTTCTCTCCCTGTCCCTCCCCATCCCTTTTGTAACAAGCCGCCATATTGTGTCAGTCCGCTAGGGACCTGTTTCTAATGTATTAAGTGTGTATGTTTATCTTGTGTTAGTTAGCTGGTACATAAATAATTAAACCAATTTGTGCAGTACTGAATCATAAGTACGGCTGGGGTTTTAGCATATGCAGGAGGTTATGATTGTTCAGAATGATGATATGATACAAGGTTATGATTATACGTTGACGGTTTATGAATGTAATAGGTTAAGACCTTTAGTTTAATCCAGGAGATTTAAGGAACCACTCTCGTGGTGCCCCAATTCCTAATGAGTTAATTGTTACATGATTAATTTAATTGGTAACAATTAAACATAGTTCGTTGATTAGATAAGTAACAGTCATCAGATTAATGAAAGTAAAGTAATCCTTCTCACCCCCCCTCCCCCTTAAAAGACTTAGATGCACTATTGTAAAGTGGCTGTTCCACTGGATGTCATAAGGTGAAAGCACCAATTTGTAAGTCGCTCTGGATAAGAGCGTCTGCTAAATGACTTAAATGTAATGTAAATGTAACAGTTTTAACTTGTTCTTAAAGAGACAGGGCATGTTTATTTGAAATCCGAACCAGGTACAGTCCTTTGGACCAGTGTTTCCCAGAGTCGGGGATCCCTTTGGTTGCACGTTTTGGCTTTTGCCCTAGCACTACACAGCTAAAAACAGGCAACCCCCCCAAAAAAAATGTGTTTTAATTTTTAGCTTAAAACCTTGTGTGACTAAGGGGGCAGTATTTTCATTTTTGGAAAAATAACGTTCCCATAGTAAACGGGATATTTTGTCAGGACAAGATGCTAAAATATGCATATACTTGACAGCTTAGGATAGAAACACTCTAAAGTTTCCAAAACTGTAAAAATATTGTCTGTGAGTATAACAGAACTGATATTGCATGCGAAAGCCTGAGAAAAATCCAATCCGGAAGTGCCTCATGTTTTGAAAGCGCTGCGTTCCAATGCGTCCCTATTGAGCAGTGAATGGGCTATCAACCAGATTACTTTTTCTCCGTATTCCCCAAGGTGTCTACAGCATTGTTACGTAGTTTTACGCATTTATGTTGAAGAATACCCGTAAGCGGCTACATTGCGCAACTAGTCACCTGATGGCTCCCAGTGATTCTCGAGTAAAATACAGAGGTAGCCATTATTCCAATCGGTCCTACTGAAAAACCAATTGTCCCGGTGGATATATTATCAAATAAATATTTGAAAAACACCTCGAGGCTTGATTATACACAACGTTTGCCATGTTTCTGTCGATATTATGGTGCTAATTTGGAATATTTTTCTGCATTTTCGTGACTGCAATTTCCGGGCGATTTCTCAGCGAAACATGAAGAACAAACTGAGCTATTTCGCCTACAAAAATAATATTTTTGGAAAAAAGGAACATTGGCTATCTAACTGGGAGTCTCGTGAGTGAAAACTTCCGAAGCTCAAAGGTAAACGATTTAATTTGATTGCTTTTCTGATTTCCGTGACCAAGTTACCTGCTGCTAGCTGGACAAAATGCTATGCTAGGCTATCGATAAACTTACACAAATGCTTGTCTAGCTTTGGCTGGAAAGCATATTTTGAAAATCTGAGATGACAGGGTGATTAACAAAAGGCTAAGCTGTGTCTCAATATATTTCACTTGTGATTTTCATGAATAGGAATATTTATGTCCGTTGCGTTATGCTAACTAGTGTCAGTCGATGATTACGCTCCCTCATGCGGGATGGGGAGTCACTAGAGGTTTTTAAAATGTGGGTCTCTGCCCCACCTGCCCTGAACGACGGGTCGCCACAGAGCCTGATCATAATTATTTTAGTGATCCATGGTAGACGTCCTTCCAAACAACCAGCTGAACCGTATTTGCACTTGACTGTTTATGGATGAGAAAGTGAAATTGACATTTCCAAAAAAGTTTAGCAGGGATGCTGCTTTGCGATCTATTGCCTAGGAAAGGGCTCTCCAACCCAGTTATTGTCGTAGAGCTACCATGCTGTAGGTTTTCACTCCAACGCTGATCTAGCGCATTTAATTCAATAATTAGCTGGTTCATAAACAATCGGATTAGTTACAACTGGGGTTGGAGCGAAAAACCACAGGAAGGCAGGTCAACAGGAACAAGGTTGGATAGCCCTGACATCAACAGCCAGCCAGGGTTTCATTAAATAAACTATAGGCACAATACTTTTATTGCACACTGAGGGCTAATTAAACTGATGCATTTGGCGATGTTAAACTTAAATTTACTGGCACTATGAAGAATAGAGTAGCCATACTAACTTATGAGGCTTTGCTAAACAAGACATTTCTAGATACACCAATATAAAGCCTATGCGGTTCTGTCTGTCTGCCCTGATCCTCTATCTTAGCTATACAAAATGTAAAAACCCTAGTGTGTGTTTGGTCTAAGGTCTGTTGCATGAAGAATAGCTCAGCCTATTCACCAAAAACCCCTACTTTAGTGAACTTGCGCGAGACACTGCATTACAACACCCATTCTGCCAACGACACATCCCTGGGTCGGGTTCGCTACAGCTAGCAACTAGAACGAGCTGCAACAAACACTCAAACTGGACAGTTTTAGCTCAATCTCTTCATTCAAAGACTCAATCATGGACACTCTTACAGACATGTTTAGCTGCTTTGTGTTTTGTATTGTTATCTTTACCTTCTTAACCTTTGTGCTGTTGACTGTGCCCAATCATGTTTGTACCATGTTTTGTGCTGCTACCATGTTGTTACCATGTTGTCATGTGTTGCTGCCTTGCGTCTCTCTTTATGTAGTGTTGTCTCTCTTGTTGTGATGCGTGTTTTGTCCTATATTTCTATTTATATTGTATTTTATGTATTTTTATCTCAGGTCCCGTCCCTGCAGGAGGCCTTTCGCCAGGCCGTCAGTGTAAAGAAGAATTTGTTCTTAACGGACTTGCCTAGTTAAATAAAGGTTTTTAAGTCAAGAAATTGCTAAATACTGCATTGGGATAGCCTACATCTTTTGATTAGCGATGCACGGTTGTGACTTTCTACCTGGTGGCCGACACACCTACCTATGCCTGGCTGTGCCCCCCTCCCATCATTCTCTCTCCCTCGCTAGCTCGCTCTTGAAGTAGACGATAGCAAATAGTTTCCTCCGTTGGAAAATAATGAATCTTAAGAGTCGATTAACCTTGACACCCAGAAATGGGAGTCGATGGGCAAGAAGAGATGCCCTAAAGTAGTGATAGATAGAGGCTGTTGTCGAAGTTACACTATAGTGGCACGGACATATGATGACACTGCCATCATTATCATGTCGTCACTAACCATAGCTAGCTACCATAGTGATCCCTCGAGAGTAGCTCATTTCTGAGCATCATTCAAGTTTGCTAGCTAGCTAGGCGGCTGTGCAAGAAATTCTATAATTATGCTAGCTAATTGTTTCAACGCACCATCCCAGTGTGAAATTACAAGACAAAATGTGTTTGTAGATCGACTGTGGTGAATGAAACTACAGCAACCAATGTGATACCGGCTGAGGTAATTTGCTGTTCTCCAAATAGCATTTTAGAGTTTAAAAATTGGTGTCAGGGAAAATGACACCCATTCATATAACCTTTATTTAACTAGACAAGTCAGTTAAGAACAAATTCTTATTTACAATGACCGCCTACACCGGCCAAACCCAAACCAAAATTTTGCGCCGCCCTATGGGACTCCCGATCACGGCCAGTTGTGATACAGCCCGGGATTGAACCAGGGTTTGTAGTGACACCTCAAGCACCGAAATGCAGTGCCTTAGACCGCTGCTCCACTAGGGAGCCCAGAGTGTTGTTGTTGTCCCAAACAAAAAATGTGAGCCATTCCACGAATGGCGTGCCTTCTGGTTAGTGTAATTTTGTAAAAAAATTTTAAAAAACTATACACTTCAGCTAATTGTAGCACTGCCATAAAGAGCACATGTTCAACTCCGTAACAAACATGTTTTCCCCATCTCAAGCTGTTAAATTAAGAAAAATGATTACTAATGTGACTAAAAGTGACAAAGTGCCTGTAACAGGGTTAATGATTTATTCTTAAAATCAACAATAACTCACCCTTGTGACAGTTGAACAGTAACTGATCGATAAACACATATTTCCATTTCGTTTGTAGCCAACTCATGTACAGTACTTGTGATAGCCACACATTCAGGGTCTGTTCTACAGCCTACTTGAAATGTAGATCAGTAAAGTAGAGTCTGTAGTGAAGATCACTTGGGGGCAGGCTCTCTACTGGCCCAGTCTCTTCAGCCATCATCTTTCACTTTGACATCATTGTCTTCGTCATCATCAGTATCAACATCATCTACCCCCTCAGGCAGTGGGATATTCCTGTCACGGCAGATATTATGCAGGATGGCACAGATGATAATAATCCTGCTCACCCTCTCCGGCTTCAACTGGATGTCTGCTTGCAGGATGGGAAATCTCCTCTTCATTTGGCTGATGCCCCTCCTTACATCTCACGTTTTCTTAAGTGCCCTGAAAATAACCACCACAACATCTGTATCACTAAGATAGGCCAAATTGATCATAGATACAAGACAGAGAAGGGGATACTGACAATTGGAAAACCACACTGTTTCATTTCTCCTCGGGTGGTTATGTACTAAGTATTCCTATTCACAAATTTGCTATGACAACCAACTTCATTTAAAGTTAAACTCAATGAAGAGGTTGATTTTAAACACGTATAATACAACATCTTACCTGTTCAACTGTGGGCCAGGCAGTGGATGGAGGTAAGATGTGAGCAGCCATTGTCTGCAGGGGTATCCACTGTCCCCCAGCAAGTGATATGCAGCAAGCGCAAGAAGCCCCTCAATCTGTTTGAGGCCACCCTCACTCAGTATCTCCTGATCCACACTCTTCGGCACAACATAGATAACCTTGCAGTGTGCATCGAACACCACGTGGGTGTCGATTAAAATAATTGGGTCTCCAGGGAAATTCTTGAACTCCTTGTTGTATGTTGTACTTAATACTGAGCTGCTTCTAAAAGTTGTGCCAATGACTCCAGCAACACTGGGGAAGCCAGCTATTGCCTTAAACCTAGCTTGGTTGTGTTGGAGCTGGCTGGCATCTTGCGGGAAGGCAACGAACTGGCCTACTAGTTGAGGATCTGAGAGGGCATTGATAGTTTGTGTTACCACCATTCTGACATGAGCTATAGAACAGCTTGACAGTCCCAAATCGTCACTACTGCACGGTAGCATCTTGCCTGTGGCCAAGTAACCCAGGGTTATTAGTAATTTAACTTCAGGAGAAATGGCTTGACATTGATGTTTTGACCACGTGAGAGTCTCTGACTAACTCCAATAGAAATGTAATTCTTGCCTGATCAAGCCTGTATCTTCCCAGCAACTCCTTGTCATCACACATTAATAAAGCATCTTTGTTTGTCACAGTATGATGGGTTTCCTGATTAAAATGTCCTCCTAGAACATGCCCTGGACAATAATGACAATCCCTCATATGCCTTACAAGGTCTGCCTTTGCACTGTAGCATTTGTCACAGTCTTTGCACTTATATGGCTTTTCCCCCTGTGTGAATAGTCATATGGATTCTCAGATTAGTATTGTGTGCGAAGCATTTGCCACAGACATGGCAACAATATTTTTTGCCTCCACAACTCCGCTTTAACCCTGACGATGTTTCTCCCTTCTCAACCCAAGCATTTTCTCTTGTTCTAGTCTCATCAGCAGAGCACAATTTACTGCAAAGGGCTGAGAGACACTGTAGTTCTCTTCATTCACTTCTGTTTCCATCTGCTCAGTTGTGTTGGTAGGTAGAGAGTCTGTTCTTTACATTTTGACTTTGGTAAAGGTGTGAGGGTTGAGATGGGTCCTGATCACAGTCACTTTTAATATAGGGAGGGTTGAATATGAACTATTTTATATCAGACTCCAGCCCTTGAAGTTGGTCTCCGCCCTGACTGACCCAGATCTGTGTGTGATCTTTCGGACTGGTCCTGAGGTCTTCTTCCTCTTTAATCATTGTTGGCTCAGGGTCCTGTTCATTTTTAAACAGTGTGGGATCTGGGTCTTGGCCCAAACTGGGGCTCCCCTCTTGCTGACTCTGCACAGGAGAAACCACTTCTTGTAGAAAGAAGAAAGAAAACATTCAATGTGTTTACAAATTCAATCATAGTTTTGTTCGTATAATTTTGCTAAGATTTATATTCCTCAAAACAGATAATAATTAACAGCCAACTAACAACATAACTGTTTGTTTAGCAGTGGCTTTGGGTGGCTAAATTTGACATATTTACAACAAGCGTTGGGAAAAACTTCTAGCCAATCTAGATGGCTAGGTAGAGATGTAGGTCAAATGAGTTCCCTGCCTAGTTACAAACCTGTTCCATGTAACTTTATCTCGGGTTCCAAAACCAAATCTAGCATCCTTTGCAGACGTTCAATCTCCTAATTTGAAAGGGATAGTTCTTCCTGGTACTCTGCTAACGATTTTTTAAATGCCCCAGATAGTTCCACAGCGGCCGCTGATAATCGGTCGGTAAGAAACGTGTTAAATAGTTATAATTTTAACATTGTTAAGGGAATCCTAGTCCAGTCAATATTCCACCATCCTTTGCAAATTGGGAAGAGGGGAAGATAATGCCGAGGTTCTTCTTCTTCAGTGGTTTTAAAATGGCGGTTGACAACCAACTTTAGTGTTGCATTACCGCCACCAGCTGGACTGGAGTGTGGACCAAAGACGTAAATTCCTCAAAACTGTCTCGCTTTTTTAAATTGATAAAAATATATATATTACCAATGTAGAAAGGTCTGTATACATACAATAAGTACACAAATAGAAAATTATAAAATATGCTAGGGGGTACAACAAATTACAGATTATACAAAGACCTGAAAAGAAACACACATATTGATTGTTTTAACAGCTTTCTTATTAGAATAAGTTACTTTTTTTTACCTTTATTTAACTAGGCAAGTCAGTTAAGAACAAATTCTTATTTTCAATAACAGTGGGTTAACTGCCTGTTCAGGGGCAGAACGACAGATTTGTACCTCGTCAGCTCTGGGATTTGAACTTGCAACCAACGCTCTAACCACTAGGCTACCCTGCCGCCCCGTATTAATGTAGTGCTCGAATTCCTTATAGAAAACACAGAAGAGTGTTTGTTTATTCGTGAATTTACATTTATGAAATGAAATTTTGCCATTAGCACAATTAGATTTATGAGGTAAAATTGTTTTTCTTTATCTTTATTATGGTTAAGGAAACCGAGCAGCATTCTCCCATAAGATAAAAAAGTCATCAAGAATATTAACAACTGTGAATATCTTTCCATAATTGTTTTACATGTAGACAATGCCAAAATAAATGTGAAACCGTTTCTGGATGCTCAACACAAAAAGTAGAATCAATGTTAATGTATATTTTTTCGTTTCTGCAGGTAATGATTCGCAGGGTAATACTTATGGATCATTCTGAAAGAGACCTCTTTGACCTTGTCAACAACCAAGTATTTGTGTGGTAATAACCAGATGTATTTCCAACAGATATTAGTGACCAATGTATTCCAGTAACTGGTGACATAAGGAATGGATACAATATCCCTTTGAAATAAAGCACGTATAGATATGTTGTTTTGAGGGAGCGAGGAGAAACATATTTACCCTATTGGAGAGTCAACTGGATTAATAAGTGAGGGTAGGTCAAGAAGGTGAGGTCTGGTTACACCTCTAAGTAACATGAGAGAATACCATCATGGTTGCCATTTTTACGTCTCTGCTTTCACTACGAAGGAAGTTTGCGGTAGTTTCACGAGCCAATGCTAACTAGCATTAGTGCAATGACTGGAAGTCTACAGGAACAGGTAGTACGCTAGCTGTTCCTGTTCATCTGACTCTGGGGAAGTAGATAAATGGCTACATTGCCAAAATCTCAAACTATCATTTGAAAATTGAGGAAATGACAGTCATTGGAGCTAATTGCAGGTTTTTTTCTGTATAGAAAATTCATAGGCGGGCCATCTAAGTAGAGCTCTGCTACCCGACCCGAGCTCGACATTTTACACTAGGTTAGAGCCGGGTAGGGCCTGTTCTTCCATCAATAACTAGGGTACAGGCAGGGCTCGGGTATCTCTAAATTTACATTTTGAAGGTGAGCCATTTGCTTGTGCTCTGCTGCGCAGTACAGTCATGTCTGACTGAGATCATAACATTGTGTTTGAACATTGTGCTTCAACATAATCAAATATAAAACAGGAAGGATTATTTCACAGAATACTGTACCTTAAATTAGAGCGATGATAAGTAGCTAACAGCTATATACTCGCTCATGTCCCTTCATTGAGCAGAGCAGCCCAGCTGAGCCGTTGCTATTGATGCATGCAGAGGAGCTGCACGCAAGGAGCAAGTGACAGACAGAGAGCTAATAATTTCTGGTTTCAGGCCAGACCTTAAATTTGGCAGAAGCAATTGGGCCTGTGTAGGGTAGGGCCTGACCATAGGGCTTAGCCTTAAAAATTAATTCCCTTGCAGGGCTCTACGTCTAAGTGCTAATGTAACGGATGTGAAATAGCTAGCTAGTTAGCGGTGGTGCACGCTAAATAGCGTTTCGATCGGTGACGTCACTAGCTCTGAGACCTTGAAGTAGTGGTTCCCCTTGCTCTGCAAGGGTATGGGCGAGGGGACGGTCTAAAGTTATACTGTTACACTCATTTTCAGGCTGGAAACCTGTTTCAGTTCAACCGGAAGCATGGAGAAAAAATATTGAACTACTGTATATACAGTGCCAGTCAAAAGTTTGGACACACCTACTCATTCCAGGGTTTTTATTAAAAATATATATATATATATATATTCTACATTGTAGAATAATAGTGAAGACATAAAAACTATGAAATAAAACATAGATTTGAGATTTGAGATTCTTCAAAGTAGCCATCCTTTGCCTTGATGACAGCTTTGCACTCTCTTGGTATTCTCTCAATCAGCTTCATGAAGTAGTCACCTGGAATGGATTTAAATTAACAGGTGTGCGTTGTAAAAAGTTAGTTTGTGGGATTTCTTTCCTTCTTAATGCATTTGAGCCAATCAGTTGTGTTGTGACAAGGTAGGGGGGTATACAGACGATAGCCCTATTTGGTAAAATACCAGTCCATATTATGGCAAGAACAGCTCAAATAAGCAGAGAAACAACAGTCCATCATTACTTTAAAACATGAAGGACAGTCAATCCGGAAAATTTCAAGAACTTTGAAAGTTTCTTCAAATGCAGTCGCAAAAACCATCAAGGGCTATGATGAAACTGGCTCTCATGAGGACCACCACAGGAAAGGAAGACCAAGAGTTACCTCTACAGCAGAAAATAAGTTTATTAGAGTTAACTGCACCTCAGATTGCAGCCCAAAAGAAATGCTTCACAGAGTTCAAGTAAGAGACATATCTCAACATCAACTGTTCAGAGGAGACTGTGTGAATCAGGTCTTCATGGTTGAATTGCTGCAAAGAAACCACTACTAAAGGACACCAATAATAAAAAGAGACTTCCTTGGGCCAAGAAACACAAGCAATGGACATTAGAACAGTGGAAATCTGTCCTTTGGTCTGATGAGTCCAAAGTTTAGATTTTTAGTTCCAACCGCCGTGTCTTTGTGAGAAACAGAGTAGATGAATGGAAGATCTCTGCATGTGTGGTTCCCACCATGAAGCATGGAGGAGGAGGTGTGATGGTGGGGAGGTGCTTTGCTGGTGACACTGTCAGTGAATTATTTAGAATTCAAGGCACACTTAACCAGCATGGCTACCACAGCAATCTGCAGCGAAACCCTATCCCATCTGGTTTGTGCTTAGTGGGATTATCATTTGTTTTTCAACAGGACAATGACCCAAAACACACCTCCACATGTAACATGGCTGAAACACACATTCTTAGTTGTATGAGTTTTGTCATAATTAAGCAGTCATGTTATGTATGTATAGTTGTGAAGCCATCTGCTGTATTATTTGAGTAACTGCATCCCGTGTGTATCTATATATGTGTGCATGATCACGCCACATCCAGCTATAGAGTTGTTAACCTTTGATGGTTGTATGTATCGTGATCCATGCTGCACCCAGAGTTTTCACTTTTAAAGTTATATCTAATGTATGTTAGGCTGAAAACCATTGTTTTATAATCATTTTCGATTTTGACACATTATGTGATAGTGTTACAGAGTTGTGCCATGTATTTATAATTTCAATTCAATTCCTCAATCAATTCCTCCTCAGCTGTGCCATCAGAGTCCCTGGGTTCGCGCCCAGGCTCTGTCGTAACTGGCTGCGACCGGGAGGTCTGTGGGGCGACGCACAATTGGCCTAGCGTCGTCCGGGTTAGGGAGGGGCTTGGTCGGTAGGGATGTCCTTGTCTCATCGCGCACCAGCGACTCCTGTGGCGGGCCGGGCGCAGTGCGCGCTAACCAAGGTAGCCAGGTTTACGGTGTTTCCTCCGACATATTGGTGCTGCTGGCTTCCGGGTTGTATGCGCGCTGTGTTAAGAAGCAGTGCGGCTTGGTTGGGTTGTGTATCGGAGGACGCATGACTTTCAACCTTCATCTTTCCCGAGCCCGTACGGGAGTTGTAGCGATGAGACAAGATAGTAGCTACTACAACAATTGGATACCACAAAATTGGGGAGAAAAAGGGGTAAAAAAATAATAATAATCTCTGAAACTGGAAACACTTATCTCCCTCACTAGCTTTAAACACCAGCTGTCAGATTAGCTCACAGATTACTGCACCATAGCCCATCTATGCACATTCTTCCACTGCAAATCTACCATTCCAGTGTTTTACTTGCTGTATTGTATTTACTTCGCCACCTGCCTTTATATAGACTTATTTTTCTATTGTATTATTTATTGACTGTTTTACTCCATGTGTAACTCTGTGTTGTTGTATGTGTCGAACTGCTTTGCTTTATCTTGGCCAGGTTGCAATTGTAAATTAGAACTTGTTCTCAACTTTCCTACCTGGTTAAATAAAGGTGAAATAAAAATAAAATAAAAAAATGTTTAATTTGATGGACATTTACTAAATTTATACGTTGCGTTATGCTAGCTAAAGGATAGCTAACGTTCGCATTGTACTTTCTCTGCTAATGAGGCTAGTCACCTCCTGAAGTCACCTCCTTTCTGTTTCACGTAACTCAGATTGCATGGTGGGTTTGCAGTTGTTCTGAAGTGTACACGGTGTTGTGTATGTATTTGCAGAATAAACAGCATTGTGTCCTTTGTCGATGAGCAAAATAAAAGCATTTACACAGGCTGGGTAAGAGCTATTTGACCAAGAAGGAGAGTGCTGCATCAGATGATCTGGCCTCAATAATGACCCAATCTCAACCCCATTGAGAAAGTGTGGGATGAGTTAGACCGCAGAGGGAAAGAAAAGCAGCCAACAAGTGCTCAGCATATGTGGGAACTCCTTCAAGACTGTTGGATTCCTCGTGAAGCTGGTTGAGAGAATGCCAAAAGTGTGCAAAGCTGTCATCAAGGCAAATGGTGGCTACGTTGAAGAATCTCAAATATAAAATATATTTTGATTTGTTTAACACTTTGTTGGTTACAACATGATTCCGTATGTGTTATTGTCACGTTCTGACCTTTATTCCTTTGTTTTGTCTTTATTTAGTATGGTCAGGGCGTGAGTTGGGGTGGGCAGTCTATGTTAGTTTTTCTATATTTTCTATTTCTGTGTTTGGCCTGATATGGTTCTCAATCAGAGGCAGCTGTCTATCGTTGTCCCTGATTGAGAACCATATTTAGGTAGCCTGTTCTCCTTTGTGTTTTGTGGGTGGTTATTTTCAGTCTTTGTGTGTCTGCACCAGATAGAACTGTTTCGGTTGTCACTTTGTTGTTTTGTATTTTTGAAGTGTTCAGTTTCTTATTAAAAAGATGAACACTAACCACGCTGCGCTTTGGTCCTCTCCTTCTTCCACCCAAGACAACCGTTACAGAACCACCCACCAAAAAAGGATCAAGCATCGTGGTAACAGGCAGCAGCAGCAGGAGCAGTGCTATAAGGGGGAATGGAACTGGGAGGACATTCTGGACGGCAAGGGTTGCTACACAGGGGAGGAGATCCTGGCTGGAAGGGATCGCCTCCCATGGGAACAGGTGGAGGCAGCCAGGAGAGCGGAGGCAGCAGCTAAAGGGAGCCAGCGCTTTGAGGGAACACGGCTGGCAAGGAAGCCCGAGAGGCAGCCCCAAAAATGTATTGGGGGGGCCACACGGGGAGTGTGGGGCAGGCACCGTGTTATGCTGTGGAGCGCATGGTGTCCCCGGTGCGTGTGCATAGCCTGGTGCGGTACATTCCAGCTCCTCGTATCGGCCGGGCTAGAGTGGGCATCGAGCCATGTGCCATGAAGCCGGCTCTACGCATCTGTTCTCCAGTGCGTCTCCTCGTGCCGGCGTACATGGCACTAGCCTTACGCATGGTGTCCCCGGTTCGCCAGCACAGCCCAGTGCGGGCTATTCCACCTCGCCGCACTGGCCTGGCTACAGGGAGCATTCAACCAGGTAAGGTTGGGCAGGCTCGGTGCTCAAGAGCTCCAGTGCGCCTGCATGGTCCGGTCTATCCGGTGCCACCTCCACGCACCAGTCCTCCGGTGGTAGCCCCCCGCACCAGGCTGTCTCTCCGTCTTCTCCCTACAGGTGCTCCCGCCTGTCCGGCGCTGCCAGAGACTTCCTCCTGCCCAGCGCTGTCAGAGCCTCCCGTCTGTCGTGAGCCGCCAGAGCCTCCCGTCTGTCGTGAGCCGCCAGAGCCTCCCGTCTGTCGTGAGCCGCCGGTCTGTCGTGAGCCGCCGGTCCGCCAGGAGCCGCCAGTCAGCCAGGAGCCGCCCTTCACTCCGGAGCCGCCGGAGTCTCCCGCCTGTCCGGTGCTGCCGGAATCTCCCCTCCATTCGGGACCCGTGGCGAGGGTCACCAGTCCGAGGTCGGCGGCGAGGGTCACCTCATAAGAGGCCACGGGGGCAATTGAGGAGGCGGACAAAAACTGTGGTGAAGTGGGGTCCACGTCCCGTGCCAGAGCCGCCTCCGCGGACAGACGCCCACCCAGACCCTCCCCTATAAGTTCAGGTTTTGCGGCCGGAGTCCGCACCTTTGGTGGGAGGGTACTGTCATGTTCTGGCCTTTATTCCTTTGTTTTGTCTTTATTTAGTATGGTCAGGGCGTGAGTTGGGGTGGGCAGTCTATGTTAGTTTTTCTATATTTTCTGTGTTTGGCCTGATATGGTTCTCAATCAGAGGCAGCTGTATATCGTTTTCCCTGATTGAGAACCATATTTAGGTAGCCTGTTTTCCTTTGTGTTTTGTGGGTTGTTATTTTCAGTCTTTGTGTGTCTGCACCAGATAGAACTGTTTCGGTTGTCACTTTGTTGTTTTGTATTTTTGAAGTGTTCAGTTTCTTATGAAAAAAATAAACACTAACCACGCTGGGCTTTGGTCCTCTCCTTCTTCCACCCAAGACAACCGTTACAGTTATTTCATAGTTTTGATGACTTCACTATTATTCTACAATGTATAAAATAGTTCAAATGAAAAATCATTGAATGAGTAGGTGTGCCCAAACTTTTGACTGGTACTGTATATTTTTTAATAGTACCATCTTTGAGAACTAACAAAAGCTCGACAAATTCCCAAACCAGGCATTCAGGGCACATTTACATATATTTTGTTATAACGTTTGAGCAGAGGAACACAATTATTGGTAATGAGATTAAAAACAGCTAATTCTCAGCTCAATGGAAAAATGTGTAGAATTGCAGAAAATGTGCTATTCAACAGCAACATTTTCTATACTCCGCCAAAATACCTTTCTAGCTAATAGACTATGTCAGAGTTTTACACTTCCTCTTCCAATGAACTGTTGGAAGGTCAAAATTATGAAACTGTCTACCAAATCGATTATTTTTCAAATGCTAATTACTTCTACTTGCCAATATCATTCACCTGACAAGACAATACGTTATTTTTTTCTGCTAACGTATGATGGGGGTCTCTGGGTCGCCGGCTTGCCTGGGTGGGGGTCCCTGGGCAAGAGAAATTTAAAAAGTCCTTTTCTAGTCTGCTTAGAGGCTTTGCCTTTTCCTCTGTGGTGAAAGTAAGGAAATGTCTCTGCTGCCAATGAGAGAGTTAGCTAGCTACAACAGAGTTATATAATTACCAGTTTAACCTAAGATTTGTATTCCCCTTTCATCTGTACGGGTTAGCAAGCATATGAACTGAACTGCTCGACAGAGATCAAGAGATACGCTATACCGTATTTGGGGCAGTGGAAAAAAATATAACGGAGGTAGAGGAAGACATTTTCTGAACAGAGAGTAAATGTCAACAAAGGCGACTGGACTTGTATTTCAAACCCGTGATAAAATTACATAAAACAGGTTTGTTGCAATCTCTCATGCGTTTGTGTGCGTGGTGTGTGTGTGTTTGTGAGAGAGAGAGACTTTATTGGGTATAGCTCTCTCCCTAATGGATTTGATTGTTATTGAGCATAAGTCTTCGCCTCGGACCACAAGATCAGCCCAGTATCTAAATATGTTATCATTTGAGTACATCGTATGTCAGCCTATTTCCCTGATATTATTCTCTACATCACCCCAGACCCACATAAATTAACTCTCCACATCCCTGAAGCAGTTTCCCCCTGAGCAGACATACTGTGCACACACACCACATAATTTCAACATGGATAATTGGGTCATATTTAGTTGAGACGTTGATCAATGAGATTACAACCTATATTCACCCACTCAAAAAGACAGCCAAAAGTTAGTTGAATTTCCAATGTGTTATCACTATGCTTTCAACCATCTAAAAGCACAACCAAATTCCAATGGAAAAACAATGACAGATTTTTGAGTTAAGTGTCACCCAAATGTCTATCACTGAGCTTTCAACCATTTAAAAGCATAACAAAGTTCAAATGGGAATACAATGTCAGAAATGTTGTTTATTTATACAACAGATTAATGTGTTATCATTGTGCTTCATCTAATAGCTGAACCAAATGACTTGGATTGCAGTTGAGATTACAGTAAAGTACATGGTGCAAGTGATCAACGTCACTTCTGCGCAGATTATGGGGAAAGGGGAAGAAATTCTATGTGTAACGCATTTAACTTTAGACTAGTTACTGTATTACAAAAGTAATATTGAATTGTGTTCGGTTGACAATGCAACCAAATATCAACAATAAAAGGAAATGTATCTACTGATTGGATAGCTCCATCTGAGCCACTGACTTTAATTCCAATTTGTCTACAAATTAACAATTGATATTCACATCTCCATCTCAACCAAAAATGCACTTTAAATAAAGTTTGATTTAGTCCTATACTTTAACTTTGATTTATGGTTGAAATGGACACATGAATCCAACTTAATATGTTGACTTTATATGATGACTTTATATGAGGACTTTTCAAATGCATTCGGATAGTATTCAGACCCCTTGACTTTTTCCACATTTTGTTACGTTACAGCTTTATTCTAAAATAGATGAAATAGGTTTTTTCCTCATCAATCTACACCCCAAAAATATGTAACAAAAATATCTTATTTACATTTACAGTATTCAGACCCTTTGCTATGAGTCTCAAAATTGAGCTCAGGTGAATCTTGTTTCCATTTAACCTTTATTTAACTAGGTATGTCAGTTAAGTACAAATTCTTATTTTATAATGACAGCCTACCGCGGCCAAACCCTCCCCTAATAACCTAAATGACGCTGGGCCAATTATGCACCGCCCCATAGTACTCCCGATCACAGCCGGTTGTGATACAGCCTAGGATCAAACCGGGGTCTGTAGTGACTCTAGTACTGAGATGCAGTGCCTTAGACCGGTGCGCCACTCGGGAGCCTTGAGATGCTTCTACAACTTGATTGGAGTCCAACTGAGGTAAATTCAATTGATTGGACATGATTTGGAAAGGCACACACCTGTCTATGTAAGGTCCCACAGTTGACAGCACATGTCAGAGCAAAAACCAAGCCATGAGGTTGAAGAAATTGTTGCGTAGAGCTCAAAGACAGGATTGTGTTGAGGCACAGATCTGGGGAAGGGTACCGCACGGCAAGCGATACCAGAGCGCCAAGTCTAGGTCGAAGAGGCTTCTAAACAGCTTCTACCCCCAAGCCATAAGACTCCTGAACATTTAATCACATGGCTACCCAGACTATTTGCTTTGCCCACCACCCCCCACCCCCTCTTTTTACGCTGCTGCTACTCCTGTTATTATCTATGCATAGTCACTTTAATAACTCTACCAACATGTACATATTACCTCAATTACCTCGACTAACTGGTGCCCCCGCACATTAACTCTGTACCGGAACCCCCTGTATATAGTCTCGCTATTGATATTTTACTGCTGCTCTTTAATTACCTGCTCCTTTTATTTCTTATTCTTATTTGTATTTTTTTAAACTGCACTGTTGGTTTGTAAGTAAGCATTTCACTGTAAGTTCTGTTGTATTTGGCCCATGTGACTAATAAAAGGCACATGACAGCCCGCTTGGAGTTTGCCAGAATGCCAGAGAAACAAGATTCTCTAGTCTGATGAAATCAAGATGGAACTCTTTGGCCTGAATGCCAAGCGTCACATCTAGAGGAAACCTGGCACCATCCCTATCCCCCCCGGAGTTGCTAAACATGTTTATGTTAATTAACGGTCAATTACCGTGGGACTTTTGCATGACAATAACCGACTGACAAAATTTCATGAACCCACAGCCCCTCAGCCCTCACATTTTCCCCAAACTGTGAAGAACAGAGAGGGGGACTCTCTACTCACTAAAACAGCTAAAACAGAACCTGATGGAGAGAGTTACAGAGTATCAGAACTAAACAGTAAATTCAGACTGTTCTGCAGCTCAGAACAGTGAAAGTGACAATGGGATGGACAGTGGAGGACTAATGTCAGCGTTACAGCCACTATCAAAATAAAGAAAGTCGCACACTCCATGTATAATCTGACAGCGATTTAATGGGTATTTACCAACGTTTCGGCATCACTGTGCCTTCCTCAGGGTAATGTCATGAATACTTGAACCAGGTTATGTAGACACACAGTGCAATTTGTGCAACCAATGACAGTAGTAAGGGGTGTGTCATAATGATTAACTTAATTTATAAGACTTGTTCATAAAGGAACATTTGTTCATAAGAAGGGCCTGAGATCAAAGTCAATATTCAGACCACTAGGGGTCAATGTTTTTAGATAGCCTACAAAGCCTCTCTTTGTAGTAGTAGGATCTCGATGTTACCTCCTCTCCTTGGTAGAGCAACATGCTCAATGCCTGTGTATTTGAGGGAGGAGATGGGATGGTTAGCTTCAACAGAATGAGCTGCTACTGAATAGTCAATGTTTTTACACCTGATTGAGCTGCGGTGTTCAGCTATGTGTTGTTTTAATTGTCTTTTCGTTTGTCCTACGTAGGCTTTTCCACATGAACAGATGATGAGATAGATTACTCCCTTGGTCTTGCATGAGATGATACCCCTAACAGGGGTATCAGTGCTATTGCTATTGCACTGTGTGCGCATGAGCTACATTTGTAGTTCCCATTTGGGATAGGTGTCAAGAGTGTCTGAGTGGGCTCAGGGGGCATGTCAGATCTCACCAAACTATCTCCAATATTGCGGCCATGCTTATCAAAGAGAACACGGGCAAAGAAAGGACCGAAGCAGGGAAGTCAGTCAGCTGAAAGTTCCATTGAGTGATCAGGTAAGAACACACAGTGTCCTGATTGATGAGGGGGAAAACAATTTGATCAATTTTAGAATAAGGCTGAAACATAAAATGTGGAAAAGGTGAAGGTGTCTGAATACTTTCCGAATGCACTGTAAGTGCCTCATGTGTGAAATGCTTCAGGACAGCAAGTCTTCTAAGCAGCACCAGGGAAATCCCAGAGGAGAACCACATTGTTGACTTTTTGGTGGAAAATGCTTCACTTGTAAGGACTACTGGTTGGGGCAAAATCTAACTCTCACTCAGTGGAGGAATGAGTACCCAATTGTCATAAAAAAAGTAAAGATACCTTAATAGAAAATACTATTTGAGTAAGTGTAAAAATATTTGGTTTTTAAATATCCTTAAGTGTCAAAAGTAAAAGAATAATTTAAAATTCTTTAAGCAAACCAGACGGCACAATTTTCTTATTTTTATTTATGGATAGCCAAGGGCACACTAAATAATAATTTACAAACTAAGCATTTGAGATTAGTGAGTCCGTCAGATCAGAGGCAGTAGGGATGACCAGGGATGTTCTCTTGATAAGAGTGTGAATTGGACACTTTAAAAATGTAACAAGTACTTTTGAGTGTCAGGGAAAATGTACTGAGTAAAAAATACATTATTTTCTTAAGAAATGTAGTGGAGTAAAAGTTATCAAAAATATAAATAGTAAAGTACAGATACCCCCAAAAAACTACTTAAGTTGTACTTTAAAGTATTTTTTACAAGTACTTTACCCCATTACGCTTACTTGTAGGAGGACATTTTTCCACAGTAAAACGCTAACCTTTTTGCACATAGCACACAAATGGATATGACCTGGATATGGATATGTTATTGACATTTGCATCTCAAAATGTTACTTTTTTTCCTAAACAAAAATGTTTGTCCATGTCTAAAAAAGCCAATGGCTTTTTGAATATGTTCTCTAATTACTGCAGTTTATTCATACAAAATAGACAGAACAACACATCCTGGACACACATTGTAGAGCAGTGGTATCCAAAGTCCCGGTCGTGACTCCTAGTTGGGTCGTAAAATGTATTAATAAGAGTACAGATTCTTGTATTGGACAATATACAAACGGTTTTAAGAAAGATAATTGAAAAACACTTTTGAGTTCATGTATTTTTTGGTTTTATTTTTATTTTGAAAATGGTACGACTTGAAGGCTATTTGTTGATGTAAAAATAGAAATGTACCGATTTGAACGTTGTGTCATTTGATTTGGTGTGGGGTCGTGAGAAAAATCTGTGATAAAAATGGGGTCCCCGAAAGTTTTTGAATACCACTGTTGTAGTGTGTTGGGCTAGACAAACAAAGGACACAAGTGTTCAATGATATGACAGTTCCAAGGAGATATACATTAGGACGACACTTCACACACATTTTTAGATCAGGTTAGTAAGAACACAAGATGCATGTCAATGGTGCTTACTGCGGGGTTTAAGACAGTTTTTTTTTTAACAGGACAGACTATTAAATATCTCCACAACATCAAGGGTAAATCTGAAATGTCTGGCACCATACTCATTTTAAAGCTACAACAGCTCAATAAAATATATGAGAGAAAGTTAGCCATATATGGAGTTCTTACTGCTATGGTTTAGGTTAGAATAATAATTTCAAGCATTAGTCTAACTGAAAGTTTAAAAAAATGTATAATTGTACAATAGGTATAACTTCAAAAGCACACAAAGAGCTCATTGGGCATTGACCAAAATGGACAATGGTTGCATTAAGCATTTCTGAAATGCAATTTATGTTGGTTGTGCAGAATATCATATTCACATGATTGCTCAAAAACTTATGTCATATTAATGCATTTGAAATTCTTCCTGTAGTCATTGAGGGCCATTTAAGGTTATGGTTTCAGCTATGCTTGGTATCTGTAAAACCACTAATATTTGACTAAAAGTACATGCACATTTTCCATTTCACAAAATAGAAAAATAAAACTCTACACCAAACAAAAATATTTGCAATTGCGTTTAACTTTACTTTTCAATATTATTTTATTAAAGGGAATTTAAAAAAAACTTTACAGGCTGATTTGTTTGTTGTGTTCGCATGACAGAAGAGAAAAGCGTCATCTCTTCATTGTCGCCCCATATCCGATGGCTGAGTTATTGGAATTGCGCAGGCTCATCAAGCGCATCGTTGGGGTCAATTCGGTTTTGAATTCAAATTCACTTCACAAACGGAATAAATCCTCAGAAATAAAAAAAGCTATTTTCTATTCAAGCATTACATTTCAATTCGCTTCCTGAATTAAACTGAATTGAGCCTAACCCTGTTCAGGAGGATCATACTAATACAGGGTTAGACTCTAGTCTCCTCCTCCCTCCCTTCCCCAAGCTGATCTCATTTAACATTACATTTAAGTCATTTAGCAGACGCTCTTATCCAGAGCGACTTACAAATTGGTCTGGATAAGATCTCTGATCCATGTAGACAAGACAGGTATGGAAACCGCACCCAGGGGTTTCTACAATCCATCTGGGTTTCTCCACCGTATTGCTTTCACCTGTCCAGCCCTCTCTGCTCAGTGATCCCTAGAAAGGATAAAGGATGAGGTTGAGTACTCTTCAATGGCCCAGACGTAACATACTCTAGGTATAGTCCAAATAAGAACCAAATCACACCCACATGAGGTTACTGGGTGTGATTTTCTTTACATATTAGGCTGTGCAACAATTCCAGCCAGTCACTGCACCACTGGGATTACATGTCAGCAGACCAAAGACTTTGCTTGGCCACTCCAGCATTAAAACCTGCCTGATGGGCCAACAAAACCACCTTTCCTGAGGTTCTAAGGCGGGCCAATTGACAGAAATTAGAGAAAGGGAGGTTACAGGGAGGAGATTTTTCTTTTTAAATGAGGGGGGGGTTTAAATCTCAGCATCCAAGAGCATTAACCTGAGGTGCCTCAGTTACTGTGGGGTCCAATATGAAACCAAAGATAATTTAAGGCGTTTGAGTCAACACATTTACTATGGTTTAAAACAGCCAAGATGTAGTTTCTTGTCATTTCATTTACAAAACTACATAGATTGGATAGACAGAGCTATGACATGTTCCTCCGCTGGGGATAAAAGGGCTTCCTTTCAACTTTGGCACTCTCTTTAACAATAACATTGCCTTCTAACCAAGCAAAAAATTGAAGTTTTTGAATATGTCAATCTCCATCTAACTCAGTTTGTTATTCTGTGCTCCTATCTCCAAGTAAGGCAACCCTGGAGAGACAGAATGAAAGACAGGACAGAACAGAGGTGCTGCTTAAAACACTCCCAGCCAATGGCTTCCTCTTCAAACAACCCTGAATCAAAAGAAAGCGATGGCCTTCTTCATGCTCCTTGTCATCGGTGGCCCCTCTCTTCGCAAATGAAGCAACAAGGCCACGCAGTGTGGACATTTTTTACAGGATTACTTTTTGGCCATCCATAAACTATTTTTTCCTAACCTCAACATATACTTACAGTATCGTTTCAAAAATGGCTACTACTTTCAATGACTACCTGTATAAGATGCTATAAAACATTCAGCTTCACTAACATTTTCTGTCATTTTTTTCCTTCTTCTATATCATTCCCACTTTGAAAACAGACATGAATTTAAAAAAAAAAACTAGATGCAATAACAGAAGAGACACCATTAATCTAACATTCCCAAATTCACCATTCAGTTTACTGCCCAGATGTTAAACAAAAAAATAAAGAAAAATAAAATTACAGTAAAATGTTTTTTTGTTTGTTGTTGAAATAACTTAAAAACAAAACAGACGAATATTAACAGATACAACACAGGCAGTCTAACTAAAGAAGGCGGGGCTTACATGTTGATTTCAGAATTATTGCTTGAACATGCTAACACGAAGTGGCACCTTGTCACTCCCCTGCTCTATCCATGGCCCTACACTCACACCCAGAGCAAGGTTCCTTCCTCACTTCCCCCTGGCCACCTTTCAGTCCCACAGAACCAGTCTGTCATTTCCCTGGAGGACAGGTATGCCCAGGACCTAGGAGGACCCTGGTCCTTAGCAGGAGAGGGACAGTGGAGAGGGGCATGGGGCAGCTCAGGGTGCATCATGGGAGATATCACAGTGTGTGGAATCCTGAGGGACTGCCCTTGTCACAGTGTGGGACAGAGAGGAGATCTGACTTGACACTCAGCTCCTCTCTGCCATCTCCCTGCAACCCTCTGCGCAGGCTGGAGACAGGGCAGAGGGCGAAAGGCAATGAGCGTACCAACAGTCAGCAGAAAGGGGTGGGAGGGATACTTCATCTCATTCTGTGGGCCAATATATTCTGTTTGTCCTAATCTAAATTTTTCAATTTCATCCCACCACTCTGCTCTTCATGCACTATGCTACCTCCCCCTTTATCCCCTGCACACCATGCCCCCATGGAGACGATGGATCCCCCTCTCCCTTCTGCACTCTATCTGCAGTGACGGAAGCCTGTGGTGCCGTCTGGGCCAGTGGGTTGGCGGATCAGGTGATTGTTTGGACGAACCGCTTCTGGCTGTGGCTGGGCACTCACTCGCACTGGTCTAATGGGGAAAGACAACGAAATGTAAATGGATGAGAAACAGCACAATAAGATTGTTTACATAACCCATACCATTGAGTGTAGGTGTCTAACCTGTCTTGGCTGGGTTTGTCCTGAGGTGTTTCTTCAGAACTAGCACTACCCAAAATCCTCCTGCGGGCCTCAGCATACTCTGCCTCCCGCTGGGCCAGTGACTTCGGCTGCTGGGTGGGGCGGTTAGATGAACTAGTTGACCCTAGGGAACCGTTACTTGAGGGGCGCTTCAGAATTCGGATTTGAGGTGGGGGGGCTGCAGGTTGAGATTCATCCTGGATAACCATGGCAGTTCGTATAGGGGAGCTACCTGGGCAGATGGAGGATTTCCTGGGGGAGGGGGCAGAGTTTGTATTAAACAAGAAATACGTTGTGCTGTATAGCTATAGCTTTACTTGGATATTTTCAGTTGGATTTTATTTAGCTCACTTTGTTTTCTGGCTTATCTTCAACTTTGCTTCGAGTCTTCTCTCAATTTCCTTGTAAACAGGCAAATAAACATAAAAACCTTTAAATTCTTAATTCAATTATTCAACGTAGGAATACGTTACATCTATGGATAATCAGAATTAATACATTTTCGTTATAAGTCACTGGTGAGAAAATGTGTTAAAAGAAAGGAGACTCGGCATAACAAGATTCGACTTAGCACACTAGCTAGCCGATCTACTAACGTTTGGTAGTTAATCTACATTTAATTCCAGTGCTGAAATTTGAATTGAGTGTTAAGCATTTTCACAACAGTTGCAAAATGGTGTAGTTATTAAGTTAACTACCTAACTGGCTTAAACATAGCCAATCCAGTTTGTCGAAAATTTTCGTTAATAATTATTTCGTTGCCTAGCTAACGTTAGCTGCTAGCCGAATGACAACTGCTAGCTAACTAGCGACACTTTCCACAACCCGGCTAGCCAACTAACGTTAGTTACATAACAATAACTTGCCGCTAGTTAACGACGTTACCACTTCCGCCTGATACAAAAAAAATAAACCATATCGTTATCTGTAGTCCCGGCCAGGCCTTTGCAATTTACGATACCCTGGAATGGCTCAACTTGGGCCTGTATCTAACCTAAGCTAGCGGAGGCTCCGACATGGCGACAGGCTGTTCGCTTCAGTTCCCTCATAAGGCATTGAATGTTTGACAGGCCAACCACACACACTGACTATTGAACACAGTTCATGTCCTAAAAACAAAAGTTCCATCGCATTTCTTCCTCACCCCGCTGTCTGCAGCTTCCTCCCAGCTTTCGCAAACCTCTTCATCTTCCATATTACAGCGTCCAAGACCCACACACGAGCTCAGTGTTCACGATACAAACACACGCTGTAGCTAGCTGGATGTCTGCGCCGATGCGAAATCGAAAACCAAGCAGTCAAAAACAAAAAAATACAGAATCAACAGCGACCTCTACTGTATCGACATTGCACATGTTCATCGGGAACGCGCATTGATTCCTGACCTGGAAGTGTGGTCTACTTCAATGTTGAATGATTTGAGTATTGGATGACCTATATGTTGTACAGGTTATTGTAGCTATACGTTTACAGGTCGTATCTCTCCATATGACTTAGTTTGTCCCAACTTTGTTATTGTAAGTGACCTTTAGTTTAGGTATGCCAACTTGGTCTAAACTTCATCCAGGTGCAGAAATAGACAGCCCGTGTCCGTTATCTTCTGTGTTCAGCTACATCAAATCAAATAAAAGTTGATTTTTCACTTGAACCGGATGGAACAGGTGTAAACAGTACAGCGAAATGCTTACTTACAAGCTATTCTTCCTCAACAATGCAGTGTTCCATATTAAAGGTAAAGAAATAGAAACATCCATAATATAATCTTCAAACGAGCACGTAATCAATACAAGGTCAGATACAATAAAAACACAATAAGTAAAAACAAGATTTTACACTATATACAAGGTCAGTACTTAAGTACCATAGCAATGTGCCAGGGATATGGTGGTAGTTGAGATAGCTATGTAAATATAGGCAGGGGTAAAAGTGACTGGGCAGCAGGAAAGTAATAAATAGTAGCAGCAGTGTATATGGTGAATTTGTGTGTGCATGTGTGATAGTGTGTGTGTGGGGGGGTGTATGTGTAGGAGAGTGTCAAAGTAAGTGTGTGTGAGTATGTGGATAGAGACCTGTGAGTGTGCATAGAGTTAGTGTAGATAGTCCGTTGGTGAGGGTGGGCAGCCATGGAAATAGCTGTTCAGCAGTCTTACTGCTTGGAGATAGAAACTGTCTCGGAGCCTGTTGGTCTGAGACCTGATGTTCTGGTACCGCTTGCCAGACGGTAGTGGAGAGAACAGTCCATGTCTGGGGTGGCATGGTCTTTGGCAATTTTCCGGGCCTTCCTCAGACACCACTCTCAATGGTGCATCTGTAGAAGTTCTTGAGGATCTGAGGGAATATGCCAAATCTCTTCAGCCTCCTGAGGGAGAAAAGGCGCTGTTGAGCCCTTTTCACAAACTGTGCTGGTGTGTTGTTAAGTCCTTAGTGATGTGGACACAGAGGAACTTGAAGATCTCGACCCTCTCCACTGCAGCCCTGTCGATGGGATACCGGCTTCCCCCCGTTTCCTGTAGTCCACAATCCGATTGTTGTATAATAGCTTGGTGTAGATCAATACATTGGTATCAATACAATAAAGGCATTTGAATTTATATGTTTTGTTTGGTTGTCATGGTATTTTAGTACAATGGGCCTATACCTATTTTTTTTACAATTCTCTTCACCACCGCTTTTGTTTCTACTTCCTCCGTTCACTATTTACGTGCGCGCTCCCGCGTTGCAAAGGACGCTGCCACTGAGGAAGATGGCGAATGCTTGGAGTATGGCGATTTACTGCAGAAGCTGATAAAGGGAATGAGAAGAGAGACGTCAAAAGATAGAAAACCAGCAAAATAATTCGTGCAGAATTACGGTGAATATAGCTGTTGGGGTTATGGTTGGAGGGGAAATATTGCCCCTGAAAACCTGACCGAAATAGGGCAGGAAACACTAGTTTCTGACTGCAAACATTAGCTAGCTATATAGCTAGCTAGTAACGTAACCCACTAGCTAGCCAACTATCTCGAGATTCAGGAAATGTGTAACTATCATAGTTTCCCACGGATTGGTAGCAAAATGTCCATGATTTGCCACATAGTTTTAACAGATGTGATGCCCTACCATAGACTGGAATTCTAATTATCAAGGGCGGGCCAGGATGGATGCGCACATCGGTGAACGCTAACATAATGCAGCTAACTGTATTGTGCCACCTACCGTACCACTTTGGTGAACTAGTTATCACGCAAACAAGTTACATGAATTTAGCATAGCACTACCTGGCAATGAAATGTGTTTAATTTTCTACGACCAGCTAAACTCCTAGCTAGAAATTAGCTATCAATTATCCAATAATGTTTGTTAGCTACCGTTAGCTATCTAGACCAGTTACCGTTACGTTCGCTGCTCAAAACATTATATAGTTAGATAACTTACTCTGTTTTGCCTTGTATAGTGGCTAGCTAAATTAGCCATGTGTATTTGCACCTTGTTGTCATTGATGAATGCTACCCTGAAAACACGTGACCTGTTGGAATTGATGGAAGTTACAATTCTTGTTTGAGTCTTTGGGCTCACCTTTTTAGTGACTTCTCCCATCTTTGTCTACAGAAAGAAATAATGTCCCGCTCCTCAGACAGTGAGGATGGATACTTTGTTGCCATGGATACAGAGGAAGATGGAGCAAGGCCTGTTGGATTGGCACAGGAGGAAGAAGAGAAGATGGGGACCAACAGAAGAGAGAGGGACCTAGAGGGCTTAGTTGAGGGCGAGAGGACAATGGTGGAGCTACCAGAGGAAGTCCTAGAATACATCCTGTCCTTCCTTTCACCTTACCAAGAGCACAAGACCGCTGCACTGGTGTGTAAACAGTGGTACCGCCTCATCAAAGGTATATCTCTCTTCTGACGACACCACAACCACACTAAACCAAAGTAGGCAATAGCATGCCATGATGCTACATTTTGAGACACCCTAGTGGTTATTTCCTTACAAAAGGGCAAGTAACCTTTATCCCATTTTCAGTAACCTTTGACCCATTTTCAGTTGGGAGTCAACCCAAAACAACAAGTTACAAGATACTAACGTGTTACCTATTATGTTGCTTTTATTGTGGTTATGAGTTCATAGAAAACCGTAGGAGTCACTCACTTAATCTCCAATCCCCCCCAGGTGTTGCATATCAGTGTTACCATGGTTTTCTGCGGGCCGTCCAGGATGGCTACATCCAATGGGAGAGTCGTACATACCCATATCCTGGAACACCCATCACTCAACGCTTCTCACACAGTCAGTATACACCACGGCTTTGTGGAATTTAGTTGAATGGCCATGGTATAAGCTGGATAATCAACTCTAGGCTGTGCTTTTTCAAAAAGAAGTATCAGGGACATGGTGTTGAAGGTGTAACTAGTTCTTACTCAAACCATATATATGTGTGTGTTGCAGGTGCATGCTACTATGACTCCAACCAGTCCATGTATGTGTTTGGGGGCTGCACTCAGAGTAGCTGCAATGCTGCCTTCAATGACCTGTGGAGACTTGACCTCAACAGTAAGGAGTGGATCCGCCCTTTAGCCTCAGGTACACACTCAACGTCCTTTTCAGCTCACTATGTCTGTTGCTGTATCTGTTGGTATTTATGCTTTATGCCTCTCCCTGACCCAGTCTGTAATACCTACACGTTTTTTTTTTACACATTTAAAAAAAAATTTTTACCTTTATTTAACTAGGCAAGTCAGTTAATAAGAAAATCTTATTTTCAATGATGGCCTAGGAACAGTGGGTTAACTGCCTGTTCAGGGGCAGAACAACATATTTGTACAGCTGGGGGGGTTTGAACTTGCAACCTTCCGGTTACTATTCCAACACTCTAACCACTAGGCTACCCTGCCGCCCCAAGTGAAGTTTCAAATGGAGAACCTTCCAGAAGGACAACCGTTTCTGCAGCACTCCACCAATCTGGCCTTTATGGTAGCATAGCCAGACGGAAGCCACTCCTCAGTAAAAGGCACATGACAGCCTGCTTGGAGTTTGCCAAAAGGCACCTAAAGGACAATGAGAAACACGATTCTCTGGTCTGATGAAAGCACGATTGAACCCTTTGGCCTGAATGCCAAGCGTCACGTCTGGGGGAAACCTGGCACCATCCCTACGGTGAAGCATGGTGGTGGCAGCATCATGCTGTGGGGATGTTTTTCAGCAACAGGGACTGGGAGACTAGTCAAAATTGAGGGAAAGATGAATGGAGAAAAGTACAGATATTCTTGATGAAAACCTGCTCAGGACCTCAGACAGGGACGAAGGTTCACCTTCCAATAGGACAACAACCCTCAGCACACAGCCATGGCAACGCAGGAGTGGCTTCGGGACAAGTCTCGGAATGTCTTTAAGTGGCCCAGCCAGAGCCCGGACTTGAACCCGATCGAACATCTCTGGAGAGACCTGAGAATAGCTGTGCAGCAACGCTCCCCATCCAACCTGGCAGAGCTTGAGAGGATCTGCAGAGAAGAATGGGAGAACTGAGTAAAGGGTCTGAATACTTAAGTAAATGTGATATTTGAGGGGGTTGAAATGTTTTTGCTTTGTCATTATGGGGTATTGTGTTTAGATTGATTTAATCAATTTTAGAATAAGGCTGTAACGTAACAAAATGTGGAAAAAGTCAAGGGGTCTGAATACTTTCCAAATACACTATATATACAGTGGGGCAAAAAAGTATTTAGTCAGCCACCAATTGTGCAAGTTCTCCCACTTAAAAAGATGAGGCCTGTAATTTTCATCATAGGTACACTTCAACTATGACAGACAAAATGAGGAAAAAAAATCCAGAAAATCACATTGTAGGATTTTTTATGAATTTATTTGTAAATTATGGTGCACAATATGTATTTTGTCAATAACAAAAGTTCATCTCAATACTTTGTTATATATCCTTTGTTGGCAATGACAGAGGTCAAACGTTTTCTGTAAGTCTTCACAAGGTTTTCACACACTGTTGCTGGTATTTTGTCGCATTCCTCCATGCAGATCTCCTCTAGAGCAGTGATGTTTTGGGGCTGTTGCTGGGCAACACAGACTTTCAACTCCCTCCAAAGATTTTCTATGGGGTTGAGATCTGGAGACTGGCTAGGCCACTCCAGGACCTTGAAATGCTTCATACAAAGCCACTCCTTCGTTGCCCGGGCGTTGTGTTTGGGATCATTGTCATGCTGAAAGACCCAGCCACGTTTCATCTTCAATGCCCTTGCTGATGGAAGGAGGTTTTCACTCAATCTCACGATACATGGCCCCATTCATTCTTTCATGGATCAGTCGTCCTGGTCACTTTGCAGAAAAACAGCCCCAAAGCATGATGTTTCCTCCCCCATGCTTTACAGTAGGTATGGTGTTCTTTGGATGCAACTCAGCATTCTTTGTCCTCCAAACACGACGAGTTGAGTTTTTACCAAAAAGTTATATTTTGGTTTGATCTGACCATATGACATTCTCCCAATCTTCTTCTGGATCATCCAAATGCTCTCTAGCAAACTTCAGACGGGCCTGAACATGTACTGGCTTAAGCAGGGGGACACGTCTGGCACTGCAGGATTTGCGTCCCTGGCGGCGTAGTGTCTTACTGATGGTAGGCTTTGTTACTTTGGTCCCAGCTCTCTGCAGGTCATTCACTAGGTCCACCTGTGTGGTTCTGGGATTTTTGCTCACCGTTCTTGTGATCATTTTGACCCCACGGGGTGAGATCTTGCGTGGAGCCCCAGATCGAGGGAGATTATATGGTCTTATAAGGTCTTGTATGTCTTCCATTATGTCTTCCATTTCCTAATAATTGCTCCCACAGTTGATTTCTTCAAACCAAGCTGCTTACCTATTGCAGATTCAGTCTTCCCAGCCTGGTGCAGGTCTATAATTTTGTTTCTGGTGTCCTTTGGCAGCTCTTTGGTCTTGGCCATAGTGGAGTTTGGAGTGTGACTGTTTGAGGTTGTGGACAGGTGTATTTTATACTGATAACAAGTTCAAACAGGTGCCATTAATACAGGTAACGAGTGGAGGACAGAGGAGCCTCTTAAAGAAGTTGTTACAGGTCTGTGAGAGCCAGAAATATTTCTTGTTTGTAGGTGACCAAATACTTATTTTCCACCATAAAATCCTCCTTAATTTGCAAATAAATTCATTACAAATCCTACAATGTGATTTTCTGGATTTTTTCCCCTCATTTTGTCTGTCATTGTTGAAGTGTACCTATGATGAAAATTACAGGCCTCGTCTCTTTAAGTGGGAGAACTTGCACAATTGGTGGTTGACTAAATACTTTTTTGCCCCACTGTACATATCAACCTCATTTACCTCGTTCCCCTGCACATCGACTCGGTACGGACAAACTGTGTATATAGCCAAGTTATCGTGACTCATTGTGTATTTATTCCTCGTGTTATTATTTGTCAGTATTTTCCTCTCTTAATTGTTGGGGTAAGGACCCGTAAGTAAGCATTTCACTGTTAAGTCTAAACCTGTTGTTTATGAAGCAAGTGTCAAATAAAATGTGGTTTGATTTGACCTCAGGTAAGCACTCCTAAGTCCCTGGGGTGGATGCTGCCTGTTGTATCTATTTATTACAAGGGAAGTGAAGGAGGGGAAAAAATGTTTTTTGATGTCAGTGTGCTTTACACATGATCGAACAAACTAATCTAAAATGTTGTTGTTTTTGTGATTTTTTTTTCTTTTTCTTCCTCCCCTCATTTTTAACTGGACTTCTAACCCATGTATGTATGACATAGAACATGTATGAATGTATGGCTCTTTCATTTCTCCTTTTGCCCATACAGGCTCCTATCCGTCTCCTAAAGCGGGGGCTACCCTGGTGATGTACAAAGACCTGCTGGTGCTGTTTGGTGGATGGACTCGCCCCAGCCCCTACCCACTGCATCAGCCAGAGAGATTCTTTGATGAGATCCATACATACTCCCCTTCCAAAAACTGGTGAGAGGAAGAGGCGAACCTAGACTCGGTAGATGAATTAGCACCTTTGAAGCCAATGAGTGGCTTTATCACGTTGTCTACTATTCACTCTCTCAATACAGGTGGATAGTCAGTGTGTTATTACGCATGAGAAGTCTGTCTGTGTAGAAGCTCCTAAGGCCCATTATCCGCATATCTATATCTGTAGCCTTACCTAGCCATCAGTGCTTGGTGTTTTACCACTTTCCCCCTCCTATCTAACTAACCCCGTACTCTTCTATACCCTCTCAGGTGGAACTGCATCGTGACGACCCACGGTCCCCCGCCCATGGCCGGTCACTCTTCCTCTGTCATAGGGAGCACCATGGTGGTGTTTGGAGGGTCACTAGGGGCACGCCAAATGTATGTCACTACTTTGAGGAGCTTTTACGTTGAGTTTTCTGCTAATTTTTACCATACTGTACCAAACCGGACGCTACAATTGCACAACCTGACACACATCAGTTCAAACACTTGGAATTAAAACCGTTGTGGTGTTAGGAAACAATGTAGGAAGGTTGTAGTGTGAATGTCTTGAAAGGAAATCATCTAATTTCAAAAACCGTCTGGTTTAGTTGTTTTGCAGTGTTGAAAGTTGTGTGTGTGAATCTGTCACTGTGTGTGTGAATCTGTCACTGTGTGTGTTTTGTCTCACCGTGTCCCCCTGCTCTCCACTGGTCCCTGATCAGGAGTAACGAGGTGTGGGTTCTTGATCTGGAGCAGTGGTCCTGGTCCAAGCCAACCATCTCTGGCCCGTCCCCCCACCCACGAGGAGGCCAGTCTCAGGTCAGGATGACACTTTCACCGCCCACCTTCTCCCTTCTGTACCTCCATCATGCAGTATTTCGGATTCTTTTGTAAATATCTGTTGTTTTTTTTTATAGAGAATACCAGTCACATTTTTTGTGGTTTGTGTCAGTGGTTCTCTGTTTTAAATGTATATTCTCCTCTCTCACAGATTGTGGTTGGCAACGAGACTCTACTTATTCTGGGAGGCTGTGGAGGCCCTAATGCGGTGAGTGCCTGTGTTCTCGAATGGGAGTCTGCACTGTTTTCCGTGGACAGGCAACTCTGCCTACCGGTGTTATGCTAGTTGAACTGTTTCTGTGGATGTTTTGCTGGTTGTGACTCTGCTCCCCCCCCCCCCCTCTCTCTCTCATGTCCCTGCTAGCTGCTGAAGGATGCCTGGCTCCTCCACATGGGTGCCCCACCCTGGACGTGGCAGCAGTTGAGGGTTGAGAACGATGACCATGGAGCCCCAGAGCTGTGGTGCCACCCCGCCTGCAGGGTATGTGTGGCTCTCAATAGTTCCCTACCCCTTTTATACACACATTTATGGAGTGCTATATGCTTGTCGCTGTCAAGATTGATGAGGGTAAACTTTATCCCAGATCCTTGCCTGCACCTGTTGAATGACGACTCATCTTTGACACTCAAGGCAAATGCTTAGTTTTTTGCAGTTATGATGGAATCAGGGCTGGCTCTTGAATTTTACTGGATGAATGCTTTCCAGAATATTGTTACTTTGGAATCCACAACAGTAAAATGTAATCGGGCGAGGCCATCCACAGTGCAGGCTTAAGCAGGGAATCTTAAGCCGTAAGGGACCAACTGGTGGGGTGACCTTACTTTTCTCTTTCCTTCACCCTTTGGTGTTTCTTTTTGACTGCCTCTGCTATTTGAGAAGTTGGTTACGGGATGGGTGGGAGGCTTGACCAAATCTTAACATTACCTGTGTTTTTATTTGGGAATTTAGTTTTTATGGGCTGGAGCTGCATGTATAACATTGTATGGTGTTTTGTTTGTTGATGTTCTTAAAAAAAAAAATTGGGTCAGAAATGTACTGGCCCGAATAGAATTTATACGGTCCCAGATATGGGGTAGTTTATAAATATTATGGTACTGCAGGGCCTGGGTTGACATGCTTTCTTTCTATATTTTCAGCTAATAAAATGCTACATTATGGTATATATTAAAAGGCTGTGGAATATAATTTAGCAATGTAGGACATTATTCTCTTCTTTGAAATCCCTAAATGTTTTGCATGCTAGCAATCAAGTTTTCAAGATATAAAACATTCAAAATAGAGTTCTTCAAAACTTGATTGCTGACATGCAAAACATTTTGGAATTATATCAACAGTGGACAAATGAAACAAATACCAAAAGATAGGTTTTGAGTGGTATTTTCCTTTTAAATCTGCAATTTGTAACTTTATAGGCTACCAACCAAATTCACATAGAAATGTGTGGTTATAGGTCTGTCGTTGAAAGCAATTCTAAGTTTCATTTTGCGTCTTTTACTTTCGGTTTTGTACACCAGTTTCTAACAGCTGAAAATACAATATTTTTGGTTGTGGTAAATATATTTTACAGCGGTTTTGATGGTACAATGATTTTCTACACCAGTGGTCACCAACCTTTAAGTTTTGAGTCAAGATGTAAGCCGAGATCAACCGTAAAAATATTTTGGGACATGACTTAAAAAACATAAGCTTATGCAACAGTCACCTATTAAAAACAGTACTGTAGTAATGAGATTTGTGCGTAGGTTATAAGCCCAAAACATTATCACCCCTCCAATGCATTGTTGTTCTTCTCAGACCATTTAATTTTTATTTATTTTTATATTTCAACATTTGAGCTAGGCTATATGATCACACCGGTAATAGATCAGTTGTTGTATTACTTGTGAGGTACAGCTGAGTGAGCATACATTTAAATCATTTGCTTAGTTTTTTACCAGGCTGGGGAAGCCTGCATCTGATGGTCAGTCTCAGCGAAGGGAGAGGGCAGCAGACTGGGTCCGCCTCTCAACGTCCCCCAGCTCTCCCTTTCTGACACTGACATTGACCAAAAAGGGACACCGGCTGATGGTGAAACTCTCATTGCATTATTTCTGCCTCGTGCACAAATTCATGTTGTTACACCTATGACCATAGAAAGTGAAATATTCCTCGATATTTAAAAAAAAAAAGATCCAAGCCGCTAATAATAACAATGCAAGCCTATCAATACACTTTCCTACTAATTCATTGCAGCTGCAGTGCTGTTTGTAGCGCGGGTGGAAGTTGGGAGAACATGCATTTTATGGCTTATAAAAGTGTTGAATAGAAAGTGTTGACAGTGCTGAGTAAAAACTTAAACATGAACTCACTCATAAAAACAGCAGCTCTTTGCTGTATTCGTTGACACTAGTCGTGGTTTTAAAAGATCTGAAATCTCACAGTATCAACTTTCTTTTACGCCTGCTACGTTACAACAGCACTGTAATCTGAGCCATCCGATTGGCCAGTGGTAGGCCTATAGTGCACTTGATTTGCTTCCCCCGGGCCCGTCTGGAAGGCAGAGGTTGTACTTATTAGAAATATGCTATGGTTCTAAATGGGAACACGTCGACTACCCGGCGCACAGGGCAGTTAACAGTTAAATCAGGTGCACCTACCGCCAACAGCACGAGCCAAATAAAAAAAAAATGGGAACCCAAGGCTTTATCGTTGTTTTTTTACAGAAATATTTGGCGATCGACTAGGAATGCCTAGGAGATCGACCAGTCGGTCACGATCAACTGGTTGGTGACCACTGCTTTCCACTGTACTTGCTTGTTTTGTCTCACAAACTGAAAATTAAGAAAACTATTCTAATTTTAACAACCAGGAAATGGCGGAGCGACTTATGCATAGTGCATTTTCTTCCTAAAGTATTAAGAGTTTTGCATCTGAAAATGGAAGGTTACCCATTAGACAACTGCTTTTCAATAGAGACATTGCTCTAGGCTAGCCAAGAGGAATGATACTTGTCTTTTTGTAGCATTCTTCTTGCAGACTGTCAACAGTAGCCACTAGCCAGCCTGTTGCTGGTTTGTAATCACTTTCCCTAAAAGAAATAAGCTCAGCGAGCGGATTGACGAGTGCTTCTTTTCACTCTGGACTGCTCAACTCTGTGTGCAGTGTGAATGCATCAACTCTTGTACTCCACAAGAAGTTGTGGCTCTCGGGAGTGTGGTTGAATGAACGGGCTATCATATTGCTCATACAAATAGATGTACTTTTTCACATGTGGTCTTCAATGGAAGACTGACGTAGCAGGTAAATGTCGAAATGGAACACCAAAATGCGCTGAGAAATTACTGACCCGATCCAGCCAATGACTGATGAGATCCACTGGCCTGACACATACTGGCCCCGGGCCATCGTAAATGTCGGATCCTGCCTTGGTCTCACAGCAGTGAACACTGTTGGGATGTTGTGTATGGGATTTCTTCTTTCAACTCAACCTCCTTTCATTGTTTTCTATCTCTCTCCAGGTTGGGCAGTGTGTGGTGGTGTTCTCCCAGGCTCCTTCTGGCCGTGCGCCCCTCAGCCCCAGCCTGAACTCTCGGCCCTCACCCATCAGTGCCTCTCCCGCTCCCTTGGGCACGGAGCCCCCTTCCCTGCGCTCCTATTCCCCTGTGAGGAGTGGAGCCGCCGGGGTCGTCCTGGGGGCCGCTGAGGAAGCCCCCTGTGTGAACGGCCGCTGGGGCACACTGAGACCCCGTCCCTCGGCCAGAGGGGGTGCCAGAGAGGGTAGCCCCGGCTCCTCCTCTCAGCAGCCATCCCCCTCCCAGGGTCCTGACAGCCCGCCTCTTCCATCCCTCCATCCACTACTCGACGGCTCGTCCCCCTCTCCCAGGACCAGCCCTGCCCAGGCTGCCTCCCCGCCCTCTCACCCCCCTGTCTCGTCAGACTACGGCTGGGAATCTACCCTTTCTGCCACCCACCCCCTTTCTGCTGAGGTACTCGGCACTAATGGAGTGCACACACCTCCCCCTGCTCCTGGCTCCCCACCCACTCCACCGGGGGCGGTGTCCCCTGCTGCCCTGAGACGGGGCCTGGAGGCTGTCAAAAACCCGTCCTCTTCATCCATGCCATCGTCCTCAAATCCATTGTCTCAAGGGGCTGCTACAGGAGTAAGTGGAAGCGGGGCTTCAACGGGAACCTCCCCTCATCCTCCAGCCCACCACAGGTTGCCGCTGACGGACACACCATCCCGCCCATCGCACGGCGGCTTGGCCATCACCCGCCCCAGAGCCTGAACGTGGGCAAGCCCCTGTACCAGTCGCTCAACTGCAAGCCCATGCAGATGTATGTACTGGATGTGTCCCGAGCCAAAGGGGACGGTCTTGTCTCCTGGAGGGTTTACGGTAACGGAACCCCCGCCGCCGTCACGGGTCCCCCCGAGACGAGCCTCCACACAGTGGTCCAAGGGAGGGGTGAGCTCATCATTTTCGGGGGCTTGATGGACAAGAAGCAGAACGTGAAGTACTACCCTAAAACCAACGCCTTGTACTTTGTACGCGCTAAGAGGTAATGTAACGACGGACAGGGTCGTGAATGATGCCAGAAAGTGTTGCTAAGTAACGGACGATCAATTTTCCATCCTGACCCATACAAGGGAAGTGAAACAAGGTCTTATTCCTCTACCGCAGAGGATCATGGGAAAATAACATGTCACACTAATTCTTGGTGTTTCTTTCTTCTCTCACACTAACTTCTCTCCCTCTACTTCTCTCTCTACCCCCTCTTCCTATCGCATAACTTCAAAGAATATAACATTTCAGACAGTACATTTTAAGGACGTTGAGGGTGTTGTTGCTATGACAGTGAGGATTGGATGAATGGGTATCCTGACCTCCCAACACCTGCAGTGTGTGTGAGATGGTTGGTCAAATGGCCCGACAGGCCAGCAGTTTTTCTATTGATCCCTAAAGATTTACAGTTTCTGTTCCTCTTCGGTCTCCCCGCTGTGCACTGAGAGGGAGAGAAAAGTAAATGGTTGACCGAGCCCTGTGCTGAAGAGGGAGGAACAGCGGATGGCTGACTACTTTGCTTTTTTAATCACTCTCTCAGCCTGCATTGTTTACATTGAAGAGTGTAAGTGTGTGTGAAAGCGTGTATGTTGGGTGTGAGTGTAAATGCTATTGTATGTTGATTTTTTTGGGGGTGTGGGGTGGGGTTGCAGTGTACTGTAAGCATAGTAAAACAATAAAAGCCTAATTGTCAAAACTCATGTTTCATTAGGTGTTAATACATTCACTTGTAAGTTGTTGATTCATTGTGTCCTGGAAGTATTTTGTTATTGGGTCATCACCAGGCTATGCTGCATCTTACAAAATAATGGTTATAAATAAACACATCCAGTAAAGACCTGCTTGGCATAACCTTGATGCAGTAGTAAACATCACACAACTGACGAACGTCGAGACTCCGGAGTACATTTCCTGATATGCGGGCCCAAGACAACGGGTGGAATGTTCTGATGGTAGGTTATTGACACGCTAAGCATGTGATTGTGAGCTGCTAGATAAGGACACCGATGGAGTTCACCTACTGCAAATATTGTGGGCCGTAAAATGTTTGGGGGAACCTAAAGTTGAGTTCCTAAACCCTTCACTACAGTACGTTCCCAAAGGGGATGCCAAGTATGGCCATGACTACATAGGACAACTAGGTTTAAAAAATGACAAAATAAAGTATAGTAACACCAAAATGTGGAAAATATATTTTGCACACAATGAAAATAAATTACGAGTCAACATCGAAATATTGCTCCCAGCGTTGATCAAAGCTCAGAACGCGTATATTCTTGATCTGCCTCTGCGAACGTGTGGAATCTTGAAAAGGGGGTACTGTAGCTGCAGCTCAATATGGCGACCGGAGTAACACAACATAATGTGGAAAAAGTCTAAGGGTGTGAATAATTTCTGAAGGCACTATCCGTCAAGTTGCTATCTGCCGGCAGAGACTTCTATTGCAGTAACTTTGAAGGACTCTGGCTAGTATTAGCCAGTTAGAAGGATGAAATAAGAAGCTAAGGTTAAACGGAGCCGACCTCAGCAGGTGCAAAATTACGCTCTAACTTTGCTTTACTGAGAGAGACAGTAGTGACGCAGAGGCAGGCTGCAAAGCACGCAGAAAAGACAGAGAAGTTCAGACAGTGGTTCCCAAACTTGGGACAGGGGCCCATTTGAGGTCCCCTGACCAAATTTGTACTAATCATATCAAACAAGTTAAGAACTTAAAACTCAATATGAACATCTCCACATGGCCTACATTAAAATGCATACAAATGCTACCAATACAGTTCTAAAAAATATAATACGTTTTCATTTCAACGCTGATGCTAAATGTCAGTGTGAATCATTTTTTCATATTTTCGTTTTTGTTTGTAGATCTACTGAGGTGAATGAACCTGCAGCAGCCAAAGTGATAATAGCTATTTTTTATGTAATCCAAATGGCATTTAAAAAATATATATATTGTATAGAAATGCATTAAATGAGCTTAAACTTTCAAAACAATGGTCAATTTTTTACGTACATTTTTTTTTAACATAAAAAAATTGAAAATTAAAGTATCTTCTGATGAAGGGAAGCTGTGGCAGGATTATCTTTTTCTGATTTACAAATCATTTGTAATATAGAGATAAAGATTACATTCTGTCACAGATCTTAACACACTTTTGATAAAATCCTATTTCATACGTGCCAATGGCATAAAGGACTCCAAGGTTAAATCATGAATAAGATTAGCAACTGAACATTTCATTCTGTACCTCAAATTTGGAGATGGCAAAAATAGTGAAAAGAAATTCAAGAGATTTAGTTGTGAGTCAGTGCGGTAGTGGCAACTTTCTCAAATTGGACAATGTGGGCCTCGCGTGGCCCCTGTGGTTATAACAAGAATCAAATGAATGGGGGATTGGAAACAAGAAAAACTGACGTTGGTATGAGCTCTTGGTGAAGGCAGTAATTTTTAAACAACACGCTATGTTCTAAAAAAGACAGTTTGAGTACAGGAATTAACTTCCTCCATCACAATCGCTACTTAACCATCCATCGAAGAAAAACAAATGTAAAAGATTTTCCACACCCACTGAAGCTGTCCCCAATTTTCAAGGCCAGTGTTGGGATTTGTTCATGAAGAAGTAATTGTCTTATCCGATTTTTACCTACCATAATCACCTACCACTGTGAATATGATGATAATACCAGCCTTTTTTAAATAGGGACAGACAGAAAGTTTGTCACTTTCTTTGTTGTGGATCCCAGACTAACCTCTTTTTCCTTAGCACATGATTAGTCCTTCTATTTGAAAGCAGTGCTTTTCCCCTATGTTACACCCTTACACACTCCACCTCTGTTCTCAAAACTATAACCTTTTACCCAGAGACAATCCATAGGACCAAGGCAGGGGGCAGAACTTTCCGTTGGAACAGAGTAGGGGATGTGTTGAGGTGGCGGACAGGCCCCGGTCTTGATTGGCTCTGGCCTTAGGCAGTAGGAGGAGACTTCCACAATGGATGGGACTGCTGGGGACAAATGTTTACTAATGCTGTCTGGCTGTGCAAGGGAGGGGAAGCAGAGAGGAAAAGACCACAACACACAACAAGAGTAAGTTTAGTTTAATTTGTTATCAGACATTCAGACCATTGTGGGAGTGTGCAGATTATGCTGAGTCACTCGGGGATTCAGACTTCAGTCTGATTACAGCGGTGCAAAGTTCTTGATTTGTAACTTGTGATCCCTGCTTATGCCTGTCATTGTAGAGTAAGTATGTGTATCTGTGTGCTCTTATTAGTAGTTGATGTGTATTTGTCTATGTATAAGTTGTAAAGTGATCAAACTGCATGGGTGGTTGTCTTATGAGTGTTATGGCTATTTCCATGTAAAAGGACCCATGAGGACCAACATGTGACATTCATAAAAGCATGTCAAATTGGGTGTCAATTGAAAGCTAAGTCTCTCTATATATATATATATATATATATATATATATATATATATATATATATTTTTTTTTAAATGAAGGAGTATGTAAAAGTGCATTCGGAAAGTATTCAGACCCCTTGACTTTTCCCACATTTTGTTACTTTGTTTTTTTTTCCCTCATCAATTTACACACAATTCCCCATAATGACAAAGCAAAAATGTTTTTAGACATTTTTGCAAATGAATTTTTTAAAAATCTACAACTGAAATATCACATTTACATAAGTATTCAGACCCTTTACTCAGTACTCTGTTTCAGCACTTTTGGCAGTGATTACAGCCTTGAGTCTTCTTGGGTATGACGCTACAAGCTTGGCACACCTGTATTTGGTGAGTTTCACCCATTCTTCTCTGCAGATCCTCTCACCTCTGTCAGGTTGGATGGGGAGCGTCAGTGCACAGCTATTTTAAGGTCTCTCCAGAGATGTTCGATCGGGTTCAAGTCTGGGCTCTGGCTGGGCCACTCAACGACATTCAGGAACTTGTCCCGAAGCCACTCCTGTGTTGTTTTGGCGTCTTTCCCTCAATCCTGAGTAGTCTCCCAGTCCCTGTTGCTGAAAACATCCCCACAGCATGATGCTACGACCACCATGCTTCACCGAAGGGCTTGTGCCAGGTTTCCTCCAGACGTGACGCTTGGCATTCAGGCCAAAGAGGTCAATCTTGGTTTCATCAAACCAGATAATCATGTTTCTCATGGTCTGAGAGATCCTTTGGGTGCCTTTTGGCAAACTCCAAACGGGCTGTCATGTGCCTTTTACTTAGGAGTGGCTTCCGTCTGCCTACTCTATCAATCAATCAATCAATCAATCAAATGTATTTATAAAGCCCTTTTTACATCAGCCGATGTCACAGAGTGCAATACAGAAACCCAGGCTAAAACCCCAAACAGCAAGAAATGCAGATGTAGAAGCACGATGGCTAGGAAAAACTCCCTAGAAAGGCAGGAACCTAGGAAAAAACCTATAGAGGAACCAGGCTCTGAGGTGTGGTCAGTCCTCTTCTGGCTGTGCCGGGTGGAGATTATAACAGTACATGGCCAAGAAGTTCAAAAGTTCATAGATGACCAGCAGGGTCAAATAATCTAAATAATCACAGTGGTTGTAGAGGGTGCAACAGGTCAGCACCTCAGGAGTAAATGTCAGTTGATTTTTCATAGCCGAGCATTCAGAGTTAGAGACAGCAGGTGCGGTAGAGAGAGAGTTGAAAGCAGCAGGTCCGGGACAAGGTAGCATGTCCGGTGACCAGGTCAGGGTTCCATAGCCACAGGCAGAACAGTTGAAACTGGAGCAGCAGCACGACCAAGTGGACCGGGGACAGCAATGAGTCATCAGGCCAGGTAGTCCTGAGGCATGGTCCTAGGGCTCAGGTTCTCCGAGAGAGAGCGAAAGAAAGAATGAAAGAAAGAGAGAGAGAGAGAGAGAGAAAAAGAGAAAATTAGGGAGCATATTTAAATTCACACAGGACACTGGATAAGACAGGATAAATACTCCAGACATAACAGACTGACCCTAGCCCCCTGACACAAACTACTGCAGCACAAATACTGGAGGCTGAGACAGGAGGGGTCGGAAGACACTGTGGCCCCGTCCGACAATACCACCGGACAGGGCCAACCAGGCAGGATATAACCCCACCCACTTTGCCAAAGCACAGCCCCCACACCACTAGAGGTATATCTTCAAATCACCAACTTACTACCATAACACAAGGCTACTCTACCATAGAGGCCCGATTGGTGGAGTGCTGCAGAGGTGGTTGTCCTTCTGGAAGGTCTTCCCATCTCCATAGAGGAAATATGGAGCTCTGTCAGAGTGACCATTGTGTTCTTGGTCACCTTCATGACCAAGGCACTTCTCACCCGATTGCTCAGTTTGGTCGGGTGGCCAGCTCTAGGAAGAGTCTCGGTGATTCCAAACTTATTCCATTTATGTATGATGGAGGCCACTGTGTTCTTGAGGACCTTCAATGCTGCAGAAATGTTTTGGTACCCTTCCCCGGATCTATGAGTCAACACAATTCTGTCTCGGAGCTCTAATGACAATTCCTTCAACCTCATGGCTTGGTTTTTGCTCTGACATGCACTGTCAACTGTGGGACCTTATATAGACAGGTGTGTGCCTTTCCAAATCATGTCCAATCAATTGAATTTACCACAGGTGGACTCCAATCAAGTTGTAGAAACATCTTAAGGATGATCAATGGAAACAGGATGTACCTGAGCTCAATTTTGAGTCTCATAACAAAGGGTCTGAATACCTACTGTATGTAAATGAGGTATTTCTGTATTTATTTTTAACACATTTGGAAAAAAAATATCTAAAAACTGTTTTTGCTTGGGTATTGTGTGTAGATTGATAAGGAGCATTTTTATTTAATCCATTTTAGAATAAGGCTGTAATGTAACAAAATGTGGAAAAGGGGAAGGGGTATGAATACTTTCCAAATACATGTTATATCCTAAATATTAGGAATAAGCAAAGGGTTTGATTTAAGGTCAAACAGATGGAGTCTTAAAAAACATCTACCAGAAAGTCTTTAAAAGGTATTAGAAATACATCAAAACACTATAATGTTGAAGTAAAGATCCCTGCCAACTAATATCAACACTTATATTTTGATAAATTATTTGTCTTGTGTGAGTTTTGGAAACATTGCCCTGTGCCTTCATATTCCGTTACCAAAAAACCACATATCCTTTAAATATTTTCACATTTGATGATTAAAACTCAAAATTCTGTTACCAAATAATCTGCCATAGAATTACTGCAATTGATGACACAGAATTACTGCAATTGATGACCCAGAGGGTTAACAACAGGAAATCATAGTAGTCACAAACCACAGTTGGGTCACCTGCTACTGTCATAACTGTTTTCTTTCTCTTCCTGTAGTCTGGTGGTCAATGCTAGTGTGAAAATAGTCTGGACAAACTCTCCCTATCTCTCTCCCTCTTTCTTTCACTGCCTCTCTCTCCTTCTCTTCTCTCTCCAGTTAATATCAACTCTCCAGGATCCTACTGATACCTACCCATGAGCCCCCTCTTTTTCCTTTTACTCTAACTAACATCCTTACCCACTGAGCACCGACCGACACAGGACGTCCATGGATGTTGACAAGTTGTTGAAATTTGGTCAGTCCGCCCTGGCCTTGATTTCAACATCTACAAACTTAGATTTTTGGTACGGTCTTTGATTTGGCTTAAACATAGACGTCCATGATTGATTCAGATTTGGACCAGACCAAATCTGAACCAATCATAGATGTCTATGTTTCACAATTTTGGAGAGCACAGTACAGCACAGCACAGTATATTAAAGTTAAAACACATTTGAGTATAGTTCAGTACAGTCCTCTATTGTACTGTACAGTAGAGTTCAGTGCAGTACACAGTAGAGCACACTAGAATTGAGTACTCTAATGTATTGTACTGTACTCAACTGTACTGAACTATACTTTACTGTACTCTACTGAGCTCTACTGTACGGCGATTTTACCAAAGTTCTTCCAGTAAATGTGTTTTGTAAATTTTGCTGTGCAAATTGTTAAAATTAGTCATTGTGCATATAGTTGGATGGTTTGTTAAACTTTGAAATCAATGTTTTTTGTTTGGCATATATCTTTAAGTGAAAAATCTGAGTCAGCGCACTTCTGCTACTGTGGAATTTCCCTTATGTGACTGAGTTCTGTTGGGAAGAAATGTAGTGTCAGCTGTCCTCCTTAATCTCCTGTTACATATTCTCTAAAGAAATGTAACCAAAAGAAGCAACCAAAGCAGGACATGTAGTCCCTCCTCATAACATGTTTTCTTTTTCATAGGAATTGCAACAGAAATCTAGAATCTAAGATTTCCTTATTCTTTTACAGAATCCTGCAGGTACTTGGCTCTCGGGTTGGGCTAGATCTCTTGGCTGGACTTCCTCAGTGATAATTTCACATTTCGACACGTTAGCTCAGTGAACAAAATACAACTCTTTAACCCAACTCGTGATTTGCTTTCAAGAACATTGAGGACCTCAACCTGTAGCTACTTATGAAGAGACTGGCATAAGACATCTCAGGACAACATCCCAGAAACACTGAGCACCAATGTCAGAGGAGCACTGTGACAGGAGCACAGGTCATGTGACATCATAGCAGCATAACAGCATAGCAGGAAGTAATCGCTGAATTCTTATCGTACCACTCTGTACAGTCAGCTGTACAGGTTTATATTTCAGTCATTTAGCAGACACTCTTAGGGTTAAGAGCCTTGCCCAGGGGCACATTGACCGATTTTTCAACTATTCGACAAACCCAACACTCTTAACCGCAAGGCTACCTGCCACACAGTTCTGACCTCACCGTTTCCTACCACGCTTTCGTGATCACATGCACCATACCCACACTCCGTCACACTCCATACCCTCTCACCCACCTGGGAGCCCTTCCATAGCCTGGGTAGACTCATCACCAAGGGCACCATTGGACACTGCACCCTTCAGAAATGACCGGTACCCAGCTAATGAACTATCCCACCACAAACTCTCCATTCAGCTCTCCCAGCTCCAACTCCATTCTGCTCCAATCAGCTGCCATGACATCCCCAGTCCCCCCTTTTTCCCGGGCCACCTCAGTCCCCTCGCCTCAACTGCCTCCGGCCCTGTGGCCCCCGCTGGACTTTGCCTTAGGAGCGTTGTCGTGCTGCGGGGCCTGTGTGTTCACTAACCCCCTGGAGGTGGTAAAGACACGGTTGCAGCTGCAGGGAGAGCTGCGGGCGCGGGGGTCCTACCGGCAGCACTACCGCGGGGTGCTGCAGGCCCTGTGGGTGGTGGGGAGGACGGATGGGCTCCGCGGGCTGCAGAAGGGGCTCTCGGCTGGGCTGATGTACCAGGGTCTGATGAACGGCGTGAGGCTGGGCTTCTACTCCTACTGTGACACCGTGGGGTTCACTGCAGCTCCTGGAGGGAGTCTGATGTCAGGGGCCGTGGCCGGGGCTCTGGGGGCCTTCATTGCCTCCCCTGCCTATCTGGTGAGTGGCATACATCTTTGTTGTATTGTTCTCGCTCTCATAGTGCATAGCTTTGGATGAGGTAAGGAGATATGGAGGGTACTTAGGGTGTCATATTGCCATGCACAGACCTTACAATATTAACAGTGTTCACCCTGGAGTATGTGCCCCAATTTTCACAGTATGCACCCCCCCCCCCCCCAACATGAAAAATATTAACCCCTCTTATAGAATTAAGAGGGGTTAACTGCCTTGTTCAGGGGCAGATGTGGGAACTCTAGATCGCCATTGTAAATAAGAATTTGTTCTTAACTGACTTGCCTAGTTAAATAAAGGTTAGTTTTAAGGCGACTTTCGTGAAATAATAATTGTCCACCTCATGGTTCAGCTCTCAGATATTTTAGTACTAAATGTATCAGGGCATTGCATGCATAGGCCTATAGGCTTAGGTGTCCACTGTACTGTACTTTTTATACTATTTTCTACATTGTAGAATAATAGTGAAGACATCAAAACTATGAAATAGCAGAAATGGAATCATGTAGTAATCGAAAAGTGTTAAACAAAAAAATATATATTTTAGATTCTTCAAAGTAGCCACCCTTTGCCTTGATGACAGTTTTGCACACTCTTGGCATTCTCTCAACCAGTTTCACCTGGAATGCTTTTCCAACAGTCTTGAAAGAGTTCCCACATATGCTGAGCACTTGTTGGCTGCTTTTCCTTCACTCTGTGGTCCAACTCATCCAAAACCATCTCAACTGGGTTGAGGTTGGGTGATTGTGGAGGCCAGGTCATCTGATGCAGCACTCCGTCACTCTACTTTTTGGTCAAATAGCCCTTACACAGCCTGGAGGTGTGTTGGGTAATTGTCCTCTTGAAAAACAAATGATAATCCCACTAAGCCCAAAACAGATGGGATGGCGTATCGCTGCAGAATGCTGTGGTTGCCATGCTGGTTAAGTGCGCCTTGAATTCTAAATAAATCACTGATAGTGTCAACAGCATAGCACCCCCACACCATTATACATCCTCCTCCATGCTTCACGGTGGGAACCACACATGCGGAGATCATCCGTTCACCTACTCTGCGTCTCACAAAGACACAGCGATTGGAACCAAAAATCTCAAATTTGGACTCATCAGACCAAATGACAGATTTCCACCGGTCTAATGTCCATTGCTCATGTTTCTTGGTCCAAACAAGTCTCTTCTTATTACTGGTGTCCTTTAGTAGTGGTTTCTTTGCAGAAATTCGACCACGAAGGCCTGATTCACGCAGTCTCTCCTGAACAGTTGATGTTGATATGTGTCTGTTACTTGAACTCGCTGAAGCATTTATTTGGGCTGCAATTTCTGAGGCTGGTAACTATAATGAACTTATCCTCTGCAGCAGAGGTAACTCTGGGTCTTCCTTTCCTGTGGCGGTCCTCATGAGAGCCAGTTTCATCATAGTGCTTGATGGTTTTTGCAACTGCACTTGAAGCAAAGTTCTTGAAATTTTTCAGATTGACTGACCTAAAGTAATGATGGACTGTTGTGTCTCTTTGATTATTTGAGCTGTTATTGCCATAATTGCCATAATATGGCCTTGGTCTTTTACCAAATAGGGCTATCTTCTGTATACCACCCCTACTGTGGTTCTTCCTTTAAAAGAAATGAGCTTATGCCATGACCGTTTGTGGTAGATGGTGGCAGATTGTGGTAAATTGCGTCATTCTGGCAACAATGGCTGACACTTAAATAATAATGCCATAGAATTCTGCGGCACCCCGCAGGCTACGCTGCAGTACGCTGCAACTTTTAAAGGAAGAACCTTGTCACAACACAACTGATTGGCTCAAACGCATTAAGGAAAGAAATTCCACAGATGAACTTTTAACAAGGCACACCTGTTAATTGATATGCATTCCAGGTGACTACCCCATGAAGCTGGTTGAGAGAATGCCAAGTGTGTGCAAAGCTTTCATCAAGGCAAAGGGTGCCTACTTTGAAGAATCTCAAATATAAAATATATTTTGATTTGTTTAACACTTTTATGGTTGCTACATGATTCCATATGTGTTACAGTATTTCATAGTTTTGATGTCCTTACTATAATTCTACAATATAGAAAATAGTACAAATAAAGAGGAAGCCTGGAATGAGTAGGTGTGTCCAAATGTTTGACGGGTACTGTATATATATAAATAAAGGAAGATAAGCTTAGTCCTAACCCCACATGCATTTCTTTATGTCAGGTGGCTACATCTATATCTGCTATACAGATATAGATGTACAGAAGGAGGGTAATTGGTACATTTTCAATCTGAATATTTTGTATAAAGATAAGTGTTATATTGTTATATTATAGGCGTAACTCTGGCAGGCCTGAAACATTCTTCCTCACCTCAAGTTCAACTGTCAGAGTCAGTTGGAGCGCCGGGGTGCACTGCCTTCATATAATAAGCCCGCAGTAGCTAATGCTTAATAATAGCCACACCATACCAAACCTTCACAGACGTTTCTTAACTTTATTACAGTTAACATCAAAAGCAAGTCAAGCCATTCGGGACAATATGAACAGAAGAGCAAATGTAAACCATAGAAAAACTCACTTCCCTCCCCTGTGCCCAATAAAAAAAACACACAACCCTCCCCAAAGAAAAAAAAAACCTTTGACAATGTTGGACCACCCCTCCCCCCCAGTAAATGTAGATCTGTCCCTAAGTGTGACAGTGTTTATTTGTATCATTAATTTATTGTGTGTGCGGGTAGTAATATTGCCCCAGCCATTTTCCCTGTTATGAGAACTTGACGTGTTTGTGTTGGTACTATAAATACAAATCTGTTGTGTTTCTACTGTGCGAAGGGCAGTGACTTCTACAGTGGCTGTGTATTTCCCCATGAGTTAAGGCAGTTGTATAACTTGTGTACCCCAAGGTGGCTCTCATATACTCCGGCTGCTGTTGTTGTCTAGGCTGCATCTGTTGCTCAACGTACCTCAGTGTAGCCATCTGACCTCTGCAGCATCGTGGAAACACTATATAATCTGCATGGTGATATGTTTGTGAGAATCTGGGTCACTAAATATACCCGGCACGTACCTACTTCCAACCACTACCCAAAATACTCCCCAGCACTCCCTCCTATGTTTTTTGGCAGAATATGAAGTAAAGAGAGAGCGAGAGACATTAAAAGAGAAAGAGATGGGAGACTATTTTTGGTTGCACCCGGTGTGTGAGAAGAAGCAGGGAGGGGTCCGACTCGGGTGTCTGTGCATGTGTACTGTGAGAGCCCAACTCAGGTTTCTAGACCGAGTCAGTGTGCAGTGTCATCTCAGTAAGCTGAATAATGGTCGTTCAGAGAGAAGGAGAGATGTGAAATGGAGGTCATGGGCATCCTGAAGGGATGTGTGTGCCTGTGAGTGCTCAAAAAACATGCACATGTTACATAACTCATACCAGGTGTACCCACTGAACAGTGTGTCTCTATTTAGTGATGGGGTTGTGCCTCTGTTATTATGGGGAGGCGTAATGCAAAGTTTCTCTTTGCAATGCTGTGTATGTAAAATGGGTATACAACAGCGGAGGCTGGTGGGAGGAGCTATTGGAGGACGGGCTCACTGTTATGGCTGGAATGGAATGAATGGAACGGAGTCAAACATGTGGTTTCCATATGTTTTATGTGTTTGATACCGTTCCATGTATTCCATTCCAGCTCTCTTCCAGTGAGTATGTCCTCCTATAGCTCCTCCCATCGCCTATGGTATAAAATACATTGAAGCAAGTGTCTTATGTTTCCTCCACAGGTGAAGACACATCTGCAGGCCCAGACAGTCGAGGCCATCGCAGTTGGTCACCAGCACAACCATCAGGTGAGGAGTGTGTGCGCTGTGCGTGAAACAGTTGGACCCAGTGTTCTCTAGTTGTTCGGGCTCTATACCAGTCCTTCATGTTGTGTAAGTATGTCACTTTGTTTCCAATCCCACTCCTCTATCATTTTGGCTCACATCCCTCTCTCTCTCCCCCCTACTTACTCAGCCCACCCCCAGCATAACTAACCATATCCGTGTGAACCCTAGTGACACGTTTCACAAACACCAGCCAATCAGTAACATGCAAACAGAGGCGTGGAGTGGTGTCAACGAAACAAAAACACACAACCTTTGTGACTGATACTGTAATCATCAAGATAAAGACAGTCACAGGGATTTATTTTTAAAACCCTGTTAAGGGATGTAGTGTGGCCCTTTTGATCTAAGAGATACATTTTTTCAATTTGTCATGGCACTGTTCACTTTTTTCATGGCACTGCTCATTTGCCTGGCTACCCAAACACCTTGCTTCCGGCCAAACGCTACGCCACGCCCATGGACGTTAGTTTCTTCGCCGCTATGAGTCTGGATCTGAGCACCTCCCCGATGATTTCTAGAACGCAAATGCATTCTAACCGTACTGATTTGTCCCAGAAACCGATGGGTTGGGCCAGAGCCAGAACCCTTGTGGATAAAATGTCTTCTTAAAAATTCTTCATTCTCTTTGATACTTGGTTAGAGATGATCCAAGCTGACTTTGTTTTGTACAACACCCCTCATTTTGATGTCGCCACAAACGACTTCAACGTTGGCAGTCTCAGACTGAAGTACAATACGTAGTGAACAAAGACCAGCGGAATAATTCCGTTTTGGTCATCAGGCAAACTGTTCACACCCTTACAATAAAGATCAAAGTCAATGTGTAGACCTTAGGTACAGTTGAAGTCGGAAGTTTACATACACCTTAGCCAAATACATTTAAACTCAGTTTTTCACAATACCTGACATTTCATCCTAGTAAAAAATTCCCTGTCTTAGGTCAGTTAGGATCACCACTTTATTTTAAGAATGTGAAATGTCAGAATAATAGTAGAGATAATGATTTATTTCAGCTTTTATTTCTTTCATCACATTCCCAGTGGGTCAGAAGGTTACATACACTCAATTAGTATTTGGTAGCATTGCCTTTAAATTGTTGAACTTGGGTCAAACGTTTCGAGTAGCCATCCACAAGCTTCCCACAGTAAGTTGGGGGATTTTTAGCCCATTCCTCCTGACAGAGTCGGTGTAACTGAGTCAGGTTTGTAGGTCTCCTTGCTCGCACACACTTTTTCAGTTCTGCCACAAATCTTCTATAGGATTGAGGTCAGGGCTTTGTGATAGCCACTCCAATACCTTAACTTCGTTGTCCTTAAACCATTTTTCCACAACTTTGGAAGTATGCTTGGAGTCATTTTCCATTTGGAAGACCCATTTGCGACCAAGCTTTAACTTCCTGACTGACGTCTTGAGATTTTGCTTCAATATATCCACATAATTTTCCTACCTCATGATGCCATCTATTTTGTGAAGTGCACCAGCCCCTCCTGCAGCAAAGCACCCCCACGACATGATGCTGCCAACCCGTGCTTCATGGTTGGGAAGGTGTTCTTTGGCTTGCAAGCCTCCCCCTTTTTTCTCCAAACATAACGATGGTCATTATGGTCAAACAGTTCTATTTTTGTTTCATCAGACCAGAGAACATTTCTCCAAAAAGTACGATCTTTGTCCCCATGTGCAGTTGCAAACCGCAGTCTGGCTTTTTTATGGCAGTTTTGGAGCCGTGGCTTCTTCCTTGTTGAGCGGCCTTTCAGGTTATGTCGATATAGGACTTGTTTTTACTGTGGATATAGATACCTTTGTACCTGTTTCCTCCAGCATCTTCACAAGGTCCTTTGCTGTTGTTCTGGGATTGATTTGCACTTTTTGCACCAAAGTATGTTCATCTCTAGGAGACAGAACACGTCTCCTTCCTGAGCGGTATGACGGCTGCGTGGTCCCATGGTGTTTATACTTGTGTACTATTATTTGTACAGATGAACGTGATACCTTCAGGCGCTTGGAAATTGCTCCCAAGGATGAACCAGACTTGTGGAGGTGTACAGTGTGTTTTCTGAGGTCTTGGCTGATTTCTTTTGATTTTCTCATGATGTCAAGCAAATAGGCACTGAGTTTGAAGGTAGGCCTTGAAATACATCCACAGGTACACCTCCAATTGACTCAAATTATGTCAATTAGCCTATCATAAGCTTCTAAAGCCATGACATCATTTTCTGGAATTTTCCAAGCAGTTTAAAAGGCACAGTCAACTTAGTGTATGTAAACTTCTGACCCACTGGAATTGTGATACAGTGAATTATAAATTAAATAATCTGTAAACCATTGTTGGAAAAATTACTTGTGTCATGCACAAAGTAGATGTCCTAACTGACTTGCCAAAACTATAGTTTGTTAACAAGACATTTGTGGAGTGGTTGAAAAACGAGTTTTAATGACGCCAACCTAAGTATATGTAAACTTCCGACTTCAACTGTATGTAGGTTTGCTATTGTAAAGCTGTCACAATATCCCTTTGTGTTCCATAGGCTGATGCTGTCCAATACCCTGACACACTGCCATTTGTGGGCAAAGTATCCACAAGTGATGTCAGCGCAGAGTTGATAACTTAATAGTAGAAAAATGTCCATACTTCAGGGAGGATATTTCGATAAGAAAACATTTTCACATTCAACAGCGAGAAGCACTATATATGGTAGTAGTAGTAGTTTATTTGAAAGGGACCATGTGCAATTAAAGATTTCAGACAGTGAAATATGATGTTCGCACCAGAGTTAGCTAAGCACAGATCATTTCCATCTGCAGTCCCTAACCAAACATAACTGAATACATAAACATAGCTAAATGCACATCAGTCAAACAGTAGTATAGTAGGATAACAGATTAAAAGACCAATTATACAGCACATTCAGCAGACTTGAGTGCATTAAGAATTAGTCAATGTGTGCAGGATTGATACGCCTTGATCCATGATTTGACCTGCACGGAGAAGGATTTAAAGTCACTCGTGTTTCACTCGAGGGGATGGAATTCCGTTTCCTGATGCCTGAGGTGGAGAACGCTGACTGCCCAAAGGTGTTTTCTTTTAGGAATGACACAGACTCCTCTTGTGGAAGTCTGGGTGATTCTGCTGTTTTGTTCAGAGCTTAATATGCCAAAATCTTTCAGAGGTGGGGGTGCAACATTGTTGATAATCTTACAAACTAAACAAACAACTGAGAAATGGAACCGATTGTACTTGGGGAGAATATTGCAGTGATGGTAATGACGCGATTTCCTGTCCAGGATCTTCAGTGCTTGTTTATTTAGAGATCGAAGGGGTTTCAGTCATGTTTCATTGGCTTGAGACCAGCTGATGATACAATAGGACAGGTGGGAGAAGATCATTGCATGTACATAGAATTTGGTTCATGATGTATCGGAAATTTGAAAGACTATCTGATTTTGCTGACATCTTAATGTTTTTTCAAGTTCAAAGTATAATGCCCAGATATTTAAACTAGGTGACCGTTTAAATTTTTTGTCGTTGAATAAGTATGTCCGAGTAAGCCTGTTTGTTTAGTTTTGTGAAGAAGTACATGGCTATCGTTTTTAAAACATTGAGGGTGAGACAGGAGAGGTTGAGCCATTCAGCTACTTTTTACAATGATACTGCTTGCCACTTCATCAGCATAGAAATGCGTATAAAGAACTGTATCATCCACGTACATATCCACACCCTGGCATACAGACGGAAGGTCATTAATATAGAGGCTGAGTAACAAAGGGCCCAGGATTGACCCCTGTGGCACTCCCACAGTGCAATCCCTTGGTGAGGATAGTTCACCGTTAATCCAAACACATTGCATCTGGTCTGCCAGATAAGACACAATCCATAAGAAAGCTCTTGACAAAATGTTGAAGTTGGATAGCTTGGAAAGGAAGACATTGTGGTAAACAGTGTCAAAGGCTTTTCTGAGGTTGAGGAAAACTGCACCTACAACACACCCTTTGTCCAGCTTTGCCTTGATCTATAGGATATGGCAACATGCTGTTTCTGTAGAGTGGTTGACCCTAAACCAAAACTGCATGAAGTGAAGAGGAAAGCTACATTTATCCATGTGGACTGGCTCTACACTTCCAACTTTTCTCCCTCGTAAAATGTTTTGTTTTTTGTCTGATTTTCCCTCCGTCAGGGTGTGTCGAGTGCCTTCGCCAATATCTACCGGCGGGAGGGCGTGGTGGGGCTGTGGAGGGGTGTGAACGGGGCTGTGCCTCGAGTGATGGTGGGATCAGCCGCCCAACTGGCCACCTTCAGCTCCGCTAAGGAATGGGTGGCACGCCTACAGGTAACTATAGAAACCATCCATCACACTCGCAGGCTGCCGTGTGTATTGCGTTAAGCCAGGTGTCACACATGCAGAATGACCTGTACATACGGTATCAGCATATAAGGATGGTGTGTATATAGAACTATTGAAAGTTTTTGAGTGTGTTTAAAACAATTTTCGAAGGTACATTTCATACAAGTATCCATCAAGCGGTACCGGAGTGCCAAGTCTATGACCAAAAGGCCCCTTAACAGCTTCTACCCCCCAAGCCAGAAGACTGCTGAACAGTTAATCAAATGGTCACCTGGACCATTTATATTGACCCCACTCTCCATTTGTTTTTACACTGCTGCTACTTACTGTTTATCTGTGCATAGTCACTTTACCCCTACCTACATGTACAAGTTACCTAGACTAACCTGTACCCCCGCACATTGACCCGGTACCGGTACCCTCTGTATATAGCCTCGTTATTGTTATTTTATTGTGTTACTTTTTACTTTAGTTTATTTGGTAAATAGTTTCTTAACTCTTTCTTGAACTGCATTGTTGGTTAAGGGCTTGTTAGTAAGCATTTCACGGTAAGGTCTACACCTGTTGTATTTGGCGCATGTGACAAATAAAGTTTGATTTGATCAAGATATGAATAATCTTTCATCTCTACAGTTGGTTGATTTCTCTCTCTGTGTCCTTGTAGTGGTACAGTCCAAACAGCTGGCTGGTTGCCTTGACAGCTGCCTGTATCAGTGGAGTCGCCGTGACGATCACCATGACGCCGTTTGACGTCATCAGCACACGCCTCTACAACCAGCCAGTGGATGAGCGTCATAGGGTGAGCCTCTTTTCAATATCTCATTTTTCTTTGTCCACCATCATTGGAATTGCCTATTTCACCCTGATATTCCCTGGTCTTGGTTTCTAAGTAGAACCTTGGCTTCTCCATATACTGTATACTTCTGGCTCTTAGCTGTTGAACACACAGATTTATAAAGATCTATACTGTAACTGTCTTTAGACGTTGAACTCACAGTTTCATTTTCTTCCTCTCTTGCCTGTCTGTTAGGGTCGTCTGTACCTGGGCTTCTCAGACTGTCTGGTGAAGGTGTGCCGGACAGAGGGTTTTCTGGGGCTGTATAAAGGTATGGGCCCTGTGTTCTTCCGCCTGTGCCCTCACACCGTCCTTAGCATGCTCTTCTGGGACCTGATGAGACAACGGGCCTTTCAGGACGTTCAGAACGAGAGCTGAAGAGAAGAGGATATTCAGCCAATCTTGGAGGACAATGGAAGTTGATTTAAAAAATAAAACATGTTTTGGCCTGCTGTCTTCATCAGAGCCGGAGCTAAGAAAGATGGCCTCATATGGTGGACAGAGTTGAATGAATGACTGGTCCGTTGGTAGAGACGAGCAGTAGACACTCTTTGTGATGCCAGTGTGGAAAGTTGGTTGAAAGAAGGAGAGACGAGGAGGAGGAGACGCTCTCAATTCCACAGAATAGACTTGCACTCACTGGTTAACTGGAAGGATACATAATGGCTTGATATACACTGAGTGTACAAAACATTATTGAGTTGCACCCCCTTTTGCCCTCAAAACAGCCTCAATTCACCTGGCATGGACTCCACAAGGTGTTGAAAATGTTCCACCTGGATGCTGGTCCATGTTGACACCAATGCTTCCCACAGTTGGGCACCCACAGGCTGGATGCCCTTTAGGTGGTGGACCATTCTTGATACACATTGGAAACTGTTGAGCGTGAAAAACCCAGCAGCGATGGAGTTCTTGACACACTCTCAAACCGGTGCGCCTGGCACCTACTACCAATCCCCAGTCAAAGGCATTTAAATGTTTATCTTGTCCAATTACCCTCTGAATGGCATACAGTGCTTTGTAAAATAATTAAACCCCTTGGAGTTTTTCCTATTTTGTTGCATTTACAACCTGTAATTTAAATATATTTTTATTTGGATTTCATGTAATGGACATACACAAAATAGTTCAAATTGGTGAAGGGAAAAAATAACTTTCAATAAATACATTTAAATAAAAAAATGTAAAGTGGTTCGTGCATATGTATTCACCCCCTTCGCTATGAAGCCCCAAAATAAGATCTGGTGCAACCAATTACCTTCAGAAGTCACATAATTGGTTAAATAACGCCCACCTGTGTGCAATCTAAGTGTCACATGATCTGTCACATGCGCTCAGTATATATACACCTGTTCTGACAGGCCCCAGAGTCTGCAAGCACCACCAAGCAAGTGGCACTATGAAGACTAAGGAGCTCGCCAAACAGGTCAGGGACAAAGTTGTGGAGAAGTACAGATCAGGGTTGGGTTATAAAAAAATATCAGAAACTTTGAACATCCCACAGAGCACCATTTAAATCCATTATTAAAATATGGAAAGAATATGGCACCACAACAAACCTGCCAAGAGAGGACTGCCCACCAAAACTCATGGACCAGGCAAGGAGGGCATTAATCAGAGAGGCAACAAAGAGACCAAAGATAAACCTGAAGGAGCTACAAAGCTCCACAGCGGAGATTGGAGTATCTGTCCATAGGACCACTTTAAGCCTGCACTCCACAGAGCTGGACTAGAAAAAAATAAGCAAACACGTTTGGTGTTCGCCAAAAGGCATGTGGGAGACTCCCCAAACGTATGGAAGAAGGTACTCTGGTCAGATGAGACTCAAATTGAGCTTTTTGGCCATCAAGGAAAACGCTATGTCTGGCACAAACTCAACACATCTCATCACACCGAGAACACCATCCCCACAGTGAAGCATTGTGGTGGCAGCATCATGCTGTGGGGATGTTTTTCATTGGCAGGGACTGGGAAACTGGTCAGAATTGAAGGAATGATGGATGGCGCTAAATACAGGGAAATTCTTGAGGGAAAGCTGTTTGTCTTCCAGAGATTTGAGACTGGGACGGAGGTTCACCTTCCAGCAGGACAAGCATACTGTTAAAGCAACACTCGAGTGGTTTAAGGGGAAACATTTAAATGTCTTGTAATGGCCTAGTCAAAGCCCAGGCCTCAATCCAATTCAGAATCTGTGGTATGACTTAAAGATTGCTGTACACCAGCGGAACCCATCCAACTATAAGGGCACAAGGCGAGACCCAGATGCAGACACAGGAGGCAGATGGTTAGATTCCAAGCTAATTATTAACAATCCAAAAGGGCTAGGCAAGATAATGGTCATGGATAGGCAAAAGGTCAAAACCAGTTCAGAGTTCCAGAGGTACAGAATGGCAGGCAGGCTCGAGGTCAGGGCAGGCAGACTGGTTAGGCAGGCAGGAATGGAGTCCAGAAAAACAGGCAAAGGTCAAAACCGGGAGGACGAGTAAAAGATCATAGAAAAGCAGGCGCAAGGGAAAAACATGCTGTTTGACTTGAACATACAAGACAAACTGGCACAGAGAAACAGGAAACACACGGATAAATGAACCAGGGAAAATATGCGACACCTGGAGGGGGTGGAGACAATCACAACTTGTGACACCAACTTGAAGGAGATGGAGCAGTTTTGTCTTGAAGAATGGACAAAAATCCCAGTGGCTAAATGTGCCAAGCTTATAGAGACATACCCCAAGAGACTTGCAGCTGTAATTGCTGCAAAAGGTGGCTCTTCAAAGTATTGACTTTGAGGGGGTGAATAGTTATGCACGCTCAAGTTTTCAATTTTTTTTGTCTTATTTCTTGATTGTTCACAATAAAAAAATATTTTGCATCTTCAAAGTGGTAGGCATGTTGTGTAAATCAAATGATACAAACCCCACAAAAATCTATTTTAATTCCAGGTTGTAAGGCAACAAAATAGGAAAAATGCCAAGGGGGGTGAATACTTTCGCAAGCCACTGTACATGCACAATCCATGTCTCACTTGTCTCAAGGCTTAAAAATCCTTCTTTATTAACCTGTCTCCTCCCCTTCATCTAGACTGATTGAAATGGATTTAACAAGTAACATCAAAAAGGGATCATAGCTTTCCCCTGGATTCACCTGGTCAGTCTATGTCATGGAAAAAGCATGAAATGTTCCTAATGTTTTGTACATTCAGTGTATTTTACTTGACTTGAAAAACTTGATCTATCGCAGCTTGATTTTATAGACATTGTTGGACAATGATGTTGAAGGTTGATATGTAGTAAGATGAGGCTCACTCCATGACTAAGCCTTAAGGTCAAAAGTCAAACTGTGCACAAGAAGGCCCATTCTTGATGAAACAAGATTAAGTTTGGTCAGATCACCAAGTCCATGTAATATGTGTTTTTTAGTCTGGGTTAGTGACCTGGATAATATTGAGCCTACAGTTTTACTGATATGTTTGTCTTTTCCATGCAATGTGTGAAAATAAAAATGCCTTGACTTATGTGTGACTTAAGATTCGATGAGAGAAATGAAAAATAACTTGAACTAACTGAAGTATATATGTATAATTGTTGTATTAAACCTTTTGAATTGCTATTCTAGATCGTTCTACTTTTTAACATTGTTACAGACCCCATTGAAGGCACAGGTGAGTAGCCCAGCCTAATTTCTGATCATTCATTTCTGAAAAGCATTACACTCCAATGTAATCCGTCAGATTCCCTTGATGCAATTTCAAGCAATCATCTCTATATTTAGGTACAGTGATTTTGATAATTGTTGAATAGTTAAGCCTATCTATAACAGTTATTTATTTGCAACCCTTTTTGATCATTTAACGCATAGGCCAACTCAGACAGACAGGGGGACACATTGTCAGACCACTATCATACGACCATTGAAACGCCAACATGGAGAGGACACACAAGTGATCAATACGGTGAAAATGAAGGCAACATGACAATTAACAGAAGGGTGTCGTGTTGAATAGGAAAGGATATTAATTCACCCTACTTGGTCTTCTCACTGCCTATTTAATCAATGACAATATCACTCTACATTTTGGGATAGAAATTTCTAGCATGAGATAATAAACAAATACTTGTGGTGATAGTGTGAGTCAGAAAAAAACAGGAAAATGTCTCCCTCAAACTGGATACTGCACACACTGTGCATGTCAGTTTGTGGTAGACAGACAAATAGAATGCCATTCTTTACCATGAAATGCTTACTTATGAGCCCTTTCCCAACAATGCAGAGTTAAAAAGTAAGAACGTTTGCACAAAAAAAGGACTCTGGGATTAAACACCTCCCTCTGCAACTGGATCCTGGACATCCTGTCGGGCCGCCCCAGGTGTTGAGGGAAGGCAACAACACATCCATTACGCTGACCCTCCACACGGGGGCCCCTCAGGGGTGCATGCTTAGTCGCCTCCTGTACTCCCTGTTCACCCACAATTGCATGGCCACACACGACTCCAACACCATTATTAAGTGTGCCGACAACACGACGGTAGTATGCCTGATAATTGACGACGATGAGACAGCCTATAGGGAGAAGGTCAGAGACCTGGCAGTGTGGTGTCAGGACAACAACCTCTCCCTCAACGTCAGTAAGACAAAGGAGCTGATCGTGGATTACAGGAAAAGGAGGGCAGAGCACTCCCCCATTCACATCGACGGGGCTATCATGGTCCAAGAACCTATCACATTAGCATTAGCCACCTAGCTAACGTTAGCCACAAGAAAAATATTGCTTTAATTGCTTGATATCAAAGTCATTAAATTATGGTGGTACTGATACAATAATGGTGAGGAACTTGATTGATTATGGTGAAGAGGACAGTAACTTGTGAGCATGTGTGTTCCTCAGGTCTAGTTGGTACATGTGTAATCTCAGCGCTCCATAATCTTATGAGAGTTCAGTTACTCAATCAAGCATCCAGGTGAGATACTATTATTTTTACTTGTCCAAATTATTGTCAAAAAAGCTTACTATATGTCTACATTAGAGCAAATATTAAATGTTGAGTCAGGCAAGTCAATTAAGAACAAATTCTTATTTACAATGATGGCCTACCAGGGAACAGTGGGTTAAGTGCCTTGTTCAGGGGTAGAACAACATATTTTTACCTTGTGGCATTGAGGAGTACACCACATCAGTCACTGGCTTTATCAATAAGTGCATCGAGGATGTCGTCCCAACAGAGACTGTACGTACATACCCCAACCAGAAGCCATGGATTACAGGCAACATTCGCACCGAGCTAAAGGGTAGAGCTGCAGCTTTCAAGGTGTGGGACTCTAACCCGGAGCTTACAAGAAATCCTGCTATGCCCTGCGACGAACCATCAAACAGGCAAAGCGGCAATACAGGGCTAAGATTGAATCATACTACACCGGCTCCGATGCTTGTCTTATGTGGCAGGGCTTGCAAACTATTACAGACTACAAAGGGAAGCACAGTCGCGAGCTGTGAAAAAATATGGAAGAATGTTAATTAAATAATTAAATGTTTTAAGTAACACAAACCGATCACAGTACTTAAGTGGCAGCCTTTCTTCAATATATGTATGATGAAATAATCCACTGTTTTTGTTTTGGTACATTAGGAGAGGAGTTGGGAGCAGAGTGCTCTATGTTGTTTGTGCTTCTTGTGTGGCTTTTTTGTTAAATGTCTGCTCGGTCCACACGCTCTAAATATATAAACGCAACATGCAACAATTTAAAAGATTTTACTGAGTTACAGTTTATATAAGGAAATCAGTGAATTGAAAGAAATAATTTAGGCCCTGATGTATGGATTTCACATGACTGGGAATACAGATATGCATCTGTTGACACATCTCCTTCGCATAGAGTTGATCAGGCTGTTGATTGTGGTCTGTGGAATGTTGTTCCGTGTTCAGTTCTTCCGTGGCCTGCATACTCACCAACATGAGGTGATGAATACACATGATCTCTGTGCATTCAAATTGCCATTAATAAAACACAATTGTGTTCATTGTCTGTAGCTTATGTTTGCCCATAACATAACCCCACTGCCACCATGGGGCACTGTTCACAACGTTGACATCAGCAAACCGCTCGCCATTCCTTCTTTTTTTTGGGGGGGGGACAACTTGTTGGTATACTGTTTTACAGCGGAGAAATGGTGTAATTTGTCCATACTGAATTTTCATACATTGCCATCCAAAAGAGAAATTGTCCAAGAAATGTACTTCAATGAGGATTTCTTACATTGTGACAGTGATGCATCATGAGAAAGCCGCACATGTTCAGATAAGCACGAGATAAGCACGAGATTCCCTTTCATACTATTTATTGAATATCGGAGGAATTATCGTCCAATGTATTGTTCTAGTTATCGCTTGCACACACTAGTGTTATTTTAGTGTTGTGTTGGGTGTCCTTCATTCTTCCATTTATTCCTTAATCCATTCGTTACTGTATCCCTCTGTCTCCAGGATGTCCTCCCAGGCAGCACCCGGCTGATGCTGGTCCAGTGTTGGTTCTCCCTGGGCTGTGCTCTGGGCTGCAGTCTCCACTTTCTCCAAGAGGGGGCTCTACACTGCTGTCTCAGCCTCCTGGCCTCCGTTGGCTGCTGGCGGGTCACTGCCAACTTCTCTGGAGCCATGTCTCTAGGCTCTACACCCGTCACAGCTTTGAATGCTACTTTTCGTTCTGCGTCACCCTCCTGTCCTCCGTCCGCTCTCCTTGCTGTGGAGAGCCGTGGTCCTGGCCTTCGGCCCGGTCTCGCCACAGTGCACCACCACGTCCAGTCAGAGGGGAGTCTCTGAAGTTCTGGACGACGCTTAACATGTGCTACACCCTGTTGGTGGTCTGTGTCCAAGGGGATGGATCAATCAGAACTTGATTACCATTCAATCAAAGAATTAGTTCAATCAGTCAACTGAGAGCAGTAGCACCACAAATAGAATCGCCTCTTAGAAACGTAAAGATCAGGGTCTTGTTCAGTCAGGAGAAAACATTTAAAAACTGAGTGAAATGACGGGAGGTATGACCTCAATTTGGTCAATAAGAACACAGATTTTCATTTTCAGTCAATGTTTTGCTCCAGTGTACCCTACTGAACATGACCCTAGTAGAATCACGTTTGTTAATTGAACTTCTCTATTGTCCTCCACAGAGGAGCAGTATGGCTGCCCAGGTAGTGAGGCCCTACTGCACACGGTGGCCCTGTGTATGGGTAGGCCGCTGGACTGACATGCTCCTCATCCTCGTCACCTTCCTGGGGGGAGGCTGTCTGCCTGCTGCCCTCCCAGGTACTCCCCAAGTTCTGCCCCAGGTCAGTGTGCCCCACAGCTTGAACACATCTAGCTCTCTCTGTTGCTCTGTTGGTCTTTCAGGTTTTTTTTCACCCTCTCTCTGCAGGGACGGCAACACATTTCTTCATAGGGCTGTGTGAAAACTATAGTTTTAAGCTTAGATATTTTTATGCTTATAATTTCTGACATTGGGTCGGCTATTTGTTAGTCAACTTGTCTAATTATACTGACCAAAAATATAAACACAACATGCAACTATTTCATTGATTTTACTTAGCTACAGTTCATGAGGAAATCAGTTAATTTAAATGAATAAATTAGGCCCTAATCTATGGATTTCACATGACTGGGAATACAGATATGGATCTGTTGGTCACAGATACCTTAGGATCATGTAACAGTATTTTTGTGCATTCAAATTGCCATTGAAAAAAATGCAATTGTGTTTGTTGTCCGTATCTTATGCCTGCCAATACCACAAGCCCCCCGCCACCATGGGGAACTGTTCACAACATTGACATCAGCAAACCGCTCGCCCACACGACGCCATACACATGGTCTGCGATTGAGGCCGGTTGGACGTACTGACAAATTCTCTAAAACAACATTGGAGGCAGCTTATGGTAGAGAAATTAACAAACGTTTTTTGGCAACAGTTCTGGTGGACAGTCCTGCAGTCAGTATGCCAACTGCACGCTCCCTCAACTTGAGACATCTGTGGCATTGTTGACAACATTTTTGAGTGGACTTTTATTGTCCCCAGCACAAGGTGCACCTGTGTAAAGACCATGCTGTTTAATCAGCTTATTGATATGTCACACGTGTCAGGTGGATGGATTATCTTGGGAAAGGAGAAATGCTCACTAACAGATATGTAAACAAATTTGTGCACAACATTTTTGAGAAATCTTTTTGTGCGTATGGAAAATGTCTGTCGTCATTTATTTCAGCGCATGAAACATGGGACCAACACTTTACATGTTGCATTTATATTTTTGTTCATTGTTTGTCTATACATGCAGCTTCTCGTCTCTCAACTTTGTCGCAGAAGACTAAATACAGCGGTGCTCACAAGAAAAATGTCAGAAATCAAAATAATGAATGCATCAATAATCTAGTATAGTTGGCATCAGTTAAGTTCTCTTTCATTTCTGCTTCTCTCACGGAGCGAGGATGTTTAGGGACTAAGGAGAACATGTAATACTTCTAAAACAGGGGAAAGGTTCTTCCTGTACAACATCAAATGATGTCAGTTTAACATATTTTATGGCACTGACTGTTGTGATTGCACGATAATAGTGTTCACTTCCCTCATGACAGCTTCTATTGTTCTTTAGGAAGGAGCAGAAGACATTCACAAGCAGATCTGTCCGGCATTCCAGAAGCCTGTCATCAGACAGCGACACACAGAAAGACTATCAGGCTGCAGAATACCACAACACAGACCAGTCACTGTTTAACTCTACCTCAGACAAAAAACTTTTACCTCAAATACAGCCATCTACTGGCCTGTCTCACTCAGTGATACTGTTGAAATCCAATACTGTCCCCATTTACATAGACATGTTAAGCTTTGATGTGGCGCAGCGGTCTAAAGCACTGCATCTCAGTGCCAGAAGTGTCACTACAGACACCCTGGTTCGATTCCAGGCTGTATCACAAACGGCTGTGATTGGGAGTCCCTTAGGGCGGTGCACAATTGGCCCAGTGTCGTCCGGGTTTGGCTGGGGTAGGCCATCATTGTAAATAAGAATTGTTTCTTAACTGACTTGCTTAGTTAAAGGTTCAAAAATAAAAATAAATGATGTTGTCATGTACACACCGTTTCCGTCATAAATCATATCAACATGAATGTTTGCTGTTTTATAACCTCGTTTGGACCTGTGAAGGGAGACCTAACCTTGCTTACACAAGGGGACTGATGTTTGTTTACTCTTATCTTCTCCTGAATTATTAACCAGTCTATTACCATAGTGACAAGGGTGTGGTTGCTAGAGCCACAGATATACAGTTTGGTCCCTGGCTACGTGACTTATGTTATTATATAACGTTGCAGTAGATTTGTGGCGTAGCTAGGTATTGTATGCTATTTAGCTTTACCAGATGTCCAGACCATTCAAAATGGAACAGGTGTGTGTGTGTGTATATTGTCTGTTTGCAGGCCCACCTATGGTGATCATTTCTATTATTTAAGAAGCATGGCAATACAGTGAGAGAAGGCGGGGGAATACAGACTTAGCAGTTCAGTGGACGGTAAAATGGGGGGGGTGATTAAAAGGAGACGTAGAAGATAGAAGTTGAGTCGAAGAGCAGAGGGAGAGGTGTGTGTGTGTGTGGTAACTGTTGTCTGCACTGGGTGTACCTTGTCCTTTTAAAAACCTGTCATCAACACACCCAGTTGCACAACTCTAGGACATTTACATTTTAGTCATTTAGCAGACACTCTTGTCTAGGGCCACTTGCAGTCAAACAGGAAGTACAGACATGCTTCTTGCTTTATCGACTAACCTGAAAGAGAGAAATGAGACCGTGTTTGGTTTATGATGCCAGGGCTATGGCTAGGGTTTTAAATAGTTGCAGATGGAAGCAGATTAGAGTTGAAACCGGGTATTAGATATAGGCCACAGGAAGGGCCTTGTTTATTCAGTAGAAGGGGTTCTACTGAATCAACTAAAAAGCCATTTATTTCATAGAGATGTAACAATATGGGCTGTTTTCCTACAATGGCCATCTCCCCTTACCCAATCATATGAGTTGCGTTGTTAGTTTCCCCCTTTTCTGCATCTGGGTTTCTGGGTTCTTGAAGAAGGGGGGGCCTCGATTTTAGAGGCTGATGTCATCACTGAGCATGCTCCCTCTTGCAGCTGTGACATCACCGCAGCGCAGCATTCCATTCTTCAGACATTGGAACAACACAGAACCCCTGACCCAGCTCCCCCTCTAGCAGCTCCCCTTCTCTCTCAAGCCACTTCTCTCAGTTTAACCTCTCACTCCGTTCTCTCATTTCTCTCTCACATCATCTCTTACACAGTTCTGCACTGGGCCTGTGCCTTTCTCCGTTTCACCCTTCCATTATCAAGCCCCCTATCTTTTCTGAATCTTTCAACGTTCAGCCTCCCCCTTCTCTTGCACAAGCTTCCCTCTGGCTGGAATGAGGGTGCATGCTCCACAAGGTTACGCTCCACTCAACGGCAAAACATTTGCTGATAGAGCTGATAAAGTCCGACTCGGGAGAGGAGAGCTCATACCATAACAGAGCTGATTTCGAACTCTCAGACATCCTGCAATCTCTCTCTTTCTCTCCGTCTGTACCGTTTCATTTTTGCGATGATTCGTTGCACTGTAATGTGTTTGTTCATTTGTTGCTGCTATTAATCCAGACACTGATTGAGGAAGGGGTTTGAATCTAACTTTAGTGAGAAGTAGACTTGTACTTTCTTTAGCCCTCAGCATTCAGTATTGGGGAAAAGGTCATGCGTTTTTGTTGATTTTACAGCACTGCATTTGAGACCAATAGTTAGTTGAGGCTAAACGAGAGAGCAAGAGTGAGTGATAGAATTGAGCGGGGGATGGGAAGAGAAAAATGAAGGGGGGGGGGCAGACTCAATGAGGGAGGTAGGGAAAATAAAACTGACAGAACAATGAGAGAAAGCGGAGAAGGAGAGAGCGGGCAGAGGAGAGCTACAGAAAGAGGGCAGCTGGAAAAGGCAGGTACAGTCACATCCTGTTGGATTTCAAAAGATAAAGAGGGAGGAAAAAAGAGGGAGGCCAGCATGTACTCTGTGATCCTGTACGTGCTGTGCGCATTACCAACGTGTGTGAGTGTGCCTGTGCGCCAGACTGCTTGTCTGAATGTGTCATGCTTTTTACTGCACTTTGTTGGTGATTAACTGTTCACCTTTTACGGTTGGGAAAGTGTTGTTGTCATTCAGCGGGAAAGGAAGGAGGAGGGGAGAGAGAGGGAGGGAGGTGCAGGAGGAAAAGGAGTGGCTTTCTGTAGATAGCTGTCCTTTCTGCCAGAGCTCGCCCTCTCAGTGGCGGTTTAGGAGTAACAATAGAGGAGCAGACCGGGAGTGCCGAGACACAGAGAGGGAAAGACAGAATACAGAGCTGACGCCCACATTTTTCACTCAGGTACGTAACGGCACAGTAGAAGATCGGATTTGATACGGAGAGGAATGAGGTTTTAGTTTTTCACTGTTACACTTAGGCCATTATTAGGAGTCTCATTTCAAAGTAGTTAGGCCGCAGAGAGGATGAGGCTTTGTGCTAGTGTGTGTGTGTGTGTAGTGTGTGTGTGTGTGTGTAGTCATGTGAGCGTGTATTTTTGACTGTTCAGGTAGGGTTTTTCATGCATGAGTTCAGCTCACTGTATGTATGAATATTTTAGAAATGTTTGTGTACATGTACTATACTGCGTGAGGGAGTGAAGCAGGTATGTGGTGTTTAAATGTTACAGGTTATGTCAGCTGGTGTAAAAAGTTATTTTGGCACAGTTGACAGAGCGTGTACACCGCCACACCTTGATGAAACGGAAGTTAAAGAGGTGACAATGCAAAGTTCTTTCTTTCTTTGGTGGGCTAAACATTCTGTGCCCTGACACAGATCAGCCATACGGTTCTGTACGTTCATGTATGGGTGAGTGTTGAAACTGCATAGATGACTAGGCATTCGAAAGACACCTCCCACCGGAATTTAGCACCATCGGGCCTCAGTGTGTTCAATAGTCTCGACGGTATGCCTAGCTTGTCCCTCACACGTGCTAGTTACGGTGGGATTTTATGTTAGTGCGTTGCATTCTGTGTTTCAGCATCATGGCGTCGGCTGCTCCGCAGAAGAGGATGGTTTCCTCCGTCTTCATCACGCTGACGTCCCCTTACAGAGCCACCGTCACTCAGCACCAACACACGCGCACACACAGCGCCACCGCCAATGACATGCCACATGCAGCCATGCGGGTTAGCCCAGAGGACAGCAGCACCCGTAAGCCCAGTGTCTGTGACACGCAGCATGGTTCCATACATAGGCAAGAGAGGACTCTGTCTGAGTCCCAGGGCAGTGCACAGAATGGGGACCAGAGTTCCACACCTTCCCTGGCCAGACCCTCAAAACCCAGACCTCCACCCAGCCCAGTGACCCCTAACCTCACCCTGGGTCTGGAAGACACGCAGCAGACAGATACCGCAGCATACAAGGGTCCTGAGGGTAATGAGGAGCAGCCAATACATTCATTACAAAAGCTGTAATTTTGTTGTGAAGAAATCTAGATATTACAATTTACACGTGACAGGATTGTTATGAATGATAACAAAGTACATTTTTAAATAGCACGTTGACCGGCAGGGTTGTGATGCTGAATGCAGTGTTATTATTGCTACACTGGAACCTCTTTTCCTCACAGAGCTCCCTCCTCCACCTCCCCTTCCTCCTGTGTCTGTGGATGCTGAACTGACGGAGGATCTTGCACCTCTCCTGCCTCCTCCACCCGTACAGGAGACGCCAACTGCTCCCATCCTCCGACCTGTGTATCCAGACAGACCAACAGTGTCTGAACAACCGGTAAGATTGACCCTAGTATTCTACATCCCATGCCATGTTATTGCTAGCCCTGGCACGATGACCGTAGAAGTTGGTAAGGCTGTACAAACCGATGTGGGGCCAGGCTATATTATTGCCGTTCAACGCCCTCCATGTTTAGATTTCTTCTGACAACACTATATAACAGTTCCCCATATATTTCTCACGAGACCTCATCTCTTGACCATTCTGTTGAAATGTTCAATAATGTCTTAGCAGGCCATGATACTGAGAGGTGCCATTCGCTGTGTGCAGAGACTCTAACGTGTATATGACATCCGTTGAGGAGACAACAAGGATGCATCTGTAGTACAGATTAGTGGGGGGGAAACACAGCTGTCTTTTGGATACAGTGGATGACACAGCACAAAAACACATTAGCACCCGCTTCTAAAGCACTTCTACATTTTCTTTCGCAAATTTTTTTAAATTCAGAAACAGGACTGTTGATCCCTCTCAGGGAAACTTTACCCTCCCTGTCACCCCATTATTCTGTTCTCCAACTCTCAGTCGAAACAATAACAGCACAAACCAATAAAGATGCCTGAATGGAGAGAGCAGGACTATTGGGTACATGGAGTGTTGTTCCCCTTTCTCTGGGGCACTGGGGAGTTTATGTATTTTTGCTAAAAACACTCTGTCTGTGTGTGTGTGTGTGTGTGTGTGTGTGAGACCTTTCTCCGTAACCATGAATTGAATCCCTCTCGATCCAGAAAGTTTGGACAAAAAAAACTACAAAATGCTCAAATTTTGAGACCGAGAAAACAGAGAGAAAATAGTGTATTGACTTTATTTTAAAATGGCACTGTTGAGGAAGGCTGAAGAATAGCGTGTCTGTGTGCCAAACAAAATGATTAGTCACGCAAGTGAAGAATCTTTGACTTAATCCCCCTTTTTTTTACCCACAGAACTTTGCAGTGAATAGACCGCCAGAGCAAAGAACACCATCTAGTGGGGGGGAACAGAAGGAACCATCCCAGGAACAGCTACAGATGGTGGAGAGCAAGGGTAAGGTGAAACTGTGTCTGTGACCTTAAAGAAATGTCACCTGGGTATGTAACTTTTCACAATTCACCGTTAAGATATCAGGGCTCGAATTAACCCCATATCAAATCAAGGACACCACATAACAATTGAAATATTAAATAATCCTCTCCCCACACACACACACACACACACAATTGTGAGAGATTTTGACATTACGCACCCTCAAGACTCAATGTGTAATTTTACCCTGCTTGATATGTGAATGTGTGCTTCGTAGAGGTGTGTGGCTTCTGCCGTAAGCCTGTGGCTCTGAGTGAAACTGCCATAGAGGCTCTGAACAGGACATACCACGCCAGTTGCTTCCAGTGCAGACAGTGCCATATCCCTCTGGCTGGTAAACTGTACTACAATAAGGCAGGAATACCACTCTGTGAGGACTGTTACCAGGTATAAACAACCTCCTGGGGAGGAACAGTACATGTTATAGAGATTGACTTCAGATGAGGATGAAGATGATGATGATAAACTACTCTCTTTCCTGCAGGCCAGTTTGGAACTTTGCTGGGCATGTGGGGAAGTTATCAAAGACCATGTTATCCGTGCACTGGAAAGAGCTTACCACCCGCCTTGCTTTATCTGTGCGACGTGCAGCCAACCAATTGGAGAGCAGAGATTCGCTCAGGGAGAGGTTGGGGAAGTGTATTGCCTCCAGGATTACTACAGGTAAACAAACGCATTACGACACAAATCTCCGTCTTCTGTTCCCGACACACTCGTGTATCCTGATTACCTGAGGATGAGAGCTACTAAATGGGCTTGATGTTGTAATTGAAAATAATTCATCATGAATACATAATAATGAAATGAGGTCCTCTTGTCTGATTTGTTTGTTGAAGGAAATACGCTCCCCAGTGTAGTGCCTGCCAGCAGCTGATCATTCCAAGAGAGGATGGCACGGACAGCTTCACCGTGGAGTGCCTGGGACGCTCCTTCCACGAGGACTGCTATCGCTGTGAGGTACAGGACACGAACAAGAGAAAGGCTCTTTATATGTTAGTGTGATATGTGTTCGCTACATTTGCATGCCGATCTCAATCAGCTGAATAATTACTGGGGATTGGTTTCTTCACAATCAGTTCAGTACAGCAAGAATAGAATAACGTTAGAATAGAATAACTTAATTTTTCCCAGAGGAAACTTTGGCTGTGGCATCTGCATCTCACAACCTTTTCCCTTTTATACACCCTGTGTTCAGGTCTGCAGTACCCAGCTCTCCCCAGAGCCAAACGACCATGGCTGCCATCCACTGGATGAGAGGGTGCTGTGTAAGTCTTGTCACCTGACCATGGTTCAGTCTGCCCAGCTCTAATACTGAACTCAGAACCAGGGCCCCCCGTATTCAGGGTTTGGGAGTAACTGATTACATGTATCTGATTACAAAAAAAAACTTTACTTTTAAATTTAGGAAGAATGTTTGCGAAAGGATGACACCTTTTTGTTTTCTCAATGACATTTAATTCAGCGTTGGAAAAAGGTGTACATTTTAAGTGTGCTCCACCTCAGAGACCACTATGATGACACATCAAATGTTTGATGGATCCTTTTTGTCTCCTTTAATGCCTCGTAAGGGGAAAGTAATCCAAAAGTAATATGATTACATTACTGAGTTTGGGTAATCCAAAAGTTATGTTACTGATTGCAATTTTGGACAGGTAACTAACTAGTAACTGTAACCAAACTAATTACATTTAGAAATTACCAAACTCTGCCCGTATTCATAAAGCGTCTCAGAAAAGCAGCCACGGTCTAGAATCAGTTTTGCCTTTTAGATCGTAATGAATAAGATTGAATGGAAAGGGCAGACCTGATCCTAGATCAGCATTCCTACTCTGAGACCCTTTATGAATACAGGCCCAGGAACCAGGGTGGGACGCTCCAACTGTGCAATGTAGCATATGGAGAGACAGGCTGAAAGTCAACGGAGTAGGTCCTGATTGGATTGTAAAGGAGAAATATCGATGAAACTGGGATAGAAGACGAGCCTTCCTAGTTCTGCATCATGGGAATAAGTCGTTGGACTTCGAATGTAACAAACTTTATTCATCACACAGCATTTAGAAATGATTTGCAATTATTGTTTACGTAGCAAGACATGTTTATCAATTGCCTCCTATACTTCTTTCATAATTGATACTTTTGCACTCTTTTTTTTATTTTTAACCCACACTAGTAAATGCACCAAAGATATTTATTCAACATACATTTTCAAGTATTTTGTCGTATGCATTCTTTGAATATTATGTAGTGCTCAGTGCTGTATGTTCATTCTCAATATATCCTTTCATATGAGAAAATAAACTAATATATTATATAGTATTGTGCTTCATTTTATTTATTTATTTGTTGCTTCCCTTGCTCTCTCCACGTTGTCAATCTTTTTTGAGACAGGCATGTTCTATGTATGGCTTGCATGCATCATTTACTCAAGGAACACAGTGAACATTAACTAAGTAAAGAAACATATAAGTTGTAGGATATATACAAGGAAAATGACCTATGCAAGAGGAATTAAACCAGAGGCTGTACAGTTCTAATAAACCATGATGGGGGTGGACATGGTGTTATGCAATTTCAGAGCACAGTCGACGTGCCATTAAAACCTTCGCAAATGAGTTTGGCCCGCCAAGATGCTGTGGTCAATGACTTGCGTAATCGACACCCTTTAGAACAGAATACTCAACAAAGCCATGATGCAAATAGGCTCTTTGATTTAGGAAGAATTACGTGTGTCCTGTCAATGCACGTACATAATACATGCAGGCAAAGTGTGCCATCATCATTTGCCTTCTCAGCACAGGGTTGCCTTGGAATAAGCCATTTTGGGAGAATCACGGATCACCTCAGGCAACATACTAACCAAATGGCTTCTCCATTCATTAAAACCTCAGAGGCTGCATAGATGTGTTTGATAATGCAAAGTGTATAAGAGGTCATACAATAGGTTTTGTAGTGATTCCTATGTTGATGGTGTAAATAGTATTTGTTTGTCTGTGGTGTGTAATGAGGAACAACCAGACTGCAATTGACACATTTATGAAATTGCTTATTCCAGTTACTAATAAGTATGCACCCGTTAAAAAAATAACTACAAATTGTTAAATCACTGTGGATTGATGAGGCATTGAAAAATGTTATGGTTTAGAGGGATGAGGCAAAAGGAATGGCAAATAAGTCTGGCTGTACAACCAATTAGCAAACACACACACACTGCAAATTGAGAAATCATGTAACTAAACTGAATAAAAAGAAGAATAAATTATACTATGAAACAAAGAAATTATATAAAGAATTATAACAAGCTTTGGATCTCTTTAAATACAATTTTTGGCAAAAATGCAAACAGCTCCATCATTTATTGAATCAGATGGCTCATTCATCACAAAACCCACTGACATTCCCAATTACTTTAATGATGTTTTCATTGGCAAGATTAACAAATTTAGGCATGACATGCCACCAACGAACTCTGACACAACACATCCAAATAAAACTGATAAAATTATAAAAGACAAGCATTTTCATTTTGAATTCTGTAAAGTGAGTGTGGAAGAGGTGAAAAAAGGATTGTCTATCAACAATAACAAGCCACCGGGGTCTGACAACTTGGATGTAAAATTACTGATAATAATAGGGGACAATATTGCCACTCCTATTTGCCATATATTCAATCTAAGCCTAATAGAAAGTGTCTGCCCTCAGGCCTGGAGGAAAGCAAAAGTCATTCCGTTACCCAAGTATAGTAAAGCCCCCTTTACTGTCTGAAATAGCTGACCAATTAGCCTGTTACCAACCCTTACCAAACTTTTGGAAACAATTGTGTTCAACCAGTTACAATGCTATTTTACTGTAAACAAATTGACAACAGACTTTCAGCACGCCTATAGGGAACGACATTCAACAAGCACGGCACTTACACAAATGACTGATAATTGGCAGAAAAAATATTCTGGGAGCTGTTTTGTTAGAATTCAGTGTGGCTTTTAACATTACCGTCATAGTTTGCTGCTGGAAAAACGTGTGTTCCACTGGCTAAAGCCAGTGTGTCTATGAATGCACATGACTCAACACTACACGTCAGCTACCACAGCGAGTGAAATCACCAAAACACTTAACAAAGAGCTGCAGTTAGTTTCAGAAAGGGTGGCAAAGAATATGTTAGTCCTAAATATTTCAGAAACTAAAAGCATTGTATTTGGGACAAATCATTCACTAAACCCTAAACGTCAAACTAAACCTTGTAATTAATCATGGGGAAATTGAGCAAAACTAAACTGCTCGGAGTAACCCTGGGTTGTAAAACCGTCATGGTCAAAACATATTGATAGAACAGTAACTAACTCTGTCCATAATAAAGCGCTGCTTTGCCTTCTTAACAACACTATCAACAAGGCAGGTCCTACAGGTCCTAGTTTTGTCATACCTGGACTACTGTTCAGTTGTGTAGTCAGGTGCTTCCAGACAAACTAAACACCTTCTTTGCCCGCTTTGAGGAAAATACAGTGCCACCGTTGCAGCCCACTAACAAGGGCTGTGCAATTGGGTCCTGTACTTTCTGACGGGCCACCCCTGGTGGTGAAGGTAGGGAACAACATTTACATTACATTTAAGTCATTTAGCAGACGCTCTTATCCAGAGCGACTTACAAATTGGTGCATTCACCTTATGACATCCAGTGGAACAGTAGTGCATCTAAATCTTTTAAGGGGGGGGGGGGGTGAGAGGGATTACTTTATCCTATCCTAGGTATTCAACATCTCCACTTCACTGACCCTCAACACTGGGGCCCCACACGAGTGCATGCTCAGCCCCCTTCTGTACTCCCTGTTCACCCATGACTGCGTGGCCATGCACGCCTCCAACTCAATCATCAAGTTTGCAGACGACACAACAGTAGTGGGCTTGATTACCAACAAAGATGAGACAGCCTACAGGGAGGAGTTGAGGGCACTCGGAGTGTGGTGTCAGGAAAACAACCTCTCACTCAACGTCAACAAAACCATGGAGATGATCATGGACTTCAAGAAACAGCAGAGGGTGCACCCCCCCTATTCACATCGAAGGGACAGTAGTGGAGAAGGGGGGAAGTTTTAAGTTCCTCAGCATACACATCACAAACTGAAATTGTCCACCCACACAGACAGTGTGGTGAAGAAGGCGCAACAGCGCCTCTTCAACCTCAAGGAGGCTGAAGAAATTTGGCATGTCATCTAAAACTTTGACAAACTTTTACAGATGCACAATCGAGAGCATCCTGTCGGGCTGTACCACCGCCTGGTACGGGAACTGCACAGCTTTCAACTGCAAGGTTCTCCAGATGGTGGTGTGGTCTGCACAACGCATCACCGGGGGCAAACTACCTGCCCTCCAAGACACCTACAGCACCGATGTCACAGGAAGGCCAAAAAGATCATCAAGGACATCAACCACCCGAGCCACTGCCTGTTCACCCCCACTACCATCCAGAAGGCGAGGTCAGTACATGTGCATTAAAGCTGGGACCGAGAGACTGAATAACAGATTCTATCTCAAGGCCATCAGACTGCTAAATAGCAATCACTAACTCAGAGAGGCTGCTGCCTACATAGAGACTCATATCACTGGCCACTGTAATAAATGAATCACTAGTCACTTTAAACAATGCCACTTTAATAATGTTAGCATATCTTACATGACTCATCTCATTACCATCTATTGCATCTTGCCTATGCCGCTCATCCATATATTTATATGTACATATTATTTTCCATCCCTTTAGATTTGCGTGTATTAGGTAGTTGTTGGGGAATTATTAGTTTACTTGTTAGATATTACTGCACTGTCGGAACTAGAAGCACAAGCATTTCGCTTGCTCGCATTAACATCTGCTAACCATGTGTATGTGGCCAATAAAATTTGATTTGATTTGAGGGACCTCGGAAAATTACAATTGGCTCAGAACAGGGCAGCATGGCTGGCCCTTAAATGTACAAGGAGAACTAACATTAATAATATGCATGTAAATCTCTCATGGCTCAAAGTGGAGGAGAGATTGACTTCATCACTCCTTGTTTTTGTAAGAAGTGTTGACATGCTGAATGCACAGAGGTGTCTGTCTAAACTACTCGCACACAGCTCGGACACCCATGCATACCCCACAAAACATGCCATCAGAGGTTTCTTCACAGTCCCCAAGTCAAGAACAGAATCTGGGCGGTGCACAGTACTATATAGAATAGACACACACCCTACATTGTAAAATTGTTGTATGGTGGTTTAATACATTTTGTATTGTAGATACGTAGTGGTGTAATAATGTTACATGAAGAACTGTTTTATAGTTTGTTTTATGCGTGATGTAAGTTCATTAATGTGTTTGGACCCCAGGAAGAGCTGCTGCTGCCTTTTAAGGACCCCTAAAAAATACAAAATAGGACTGCTTCGACTTTTGTTTAGACGGTATACAGTTTATGTCAAAATTGACCAGAATGTACTTTTCCAGGAAGGTTAGGATAATTTACGCAGCAGATTAGGAGAATAAAAGTACCAGGTTATGATAATTAGGTTAAGGTTAGGAAACGGGTTAGGGTTATCTTAAATGCAACAACAACAAAAAACAAGTTAAGAAATCAAGTTGACATAAACCGTATACCCTCTAGCCTTGAGTAGCTGTCGCATGATCTTGGGAGCGCGCAAGTCATGAGAAACGAAGCCGTCGTCACAGGGAAGCGCGCAGCTCGCACCCTATCTCTGGAGAATACACACACATTCGGATGGATTGGGACGGAGCTAGGCCAAGATCATTTTTACACGGACTCACTCGTCGTTCATTTTGTAAGGCGGATTTCCCGACCAGCGGGGATTAAAACGTGCTAGAGCATATGTATGAAGGGGGAAAGTAACGTACAGTATGGTTCGGGAAACCAGACACCTTTGGGTGGGAAATTTACCCGAACATGTTCGAGAGGAGAAAATTGTCGAACATTTTAAACGGTAAGTTAATGTTACGCAAGAGGGTTATGGAGAGGTAGCGCGCGTTATGTCCAATAGCTAGCCAACTGAGCTAGCTAACGTTAGCCATCATCTACATTCAACACCAAACGGCCTCTGTTGTTTGGAAGATTTTGCTTTGCCCTTGATATTTTTAACCAACACACAACAGCGTGTCGCTTGCATAAAAAGTCACAATTTGATGGATTCCAGCAAACTGAAATGCCACTGAACGCTAGTTAGCTACCATTTTGTCGTCGCTCACTTGATGGGTAACTACAGTCTACATCATGCCTGACTAGTTAAGCACGAAAGATAGCTAACATGCTAGCTAGGTATTTAGCTAACTAATGTTATTATTAAAATGTGTTAAGACACTCCGTCTAATAGTTATGCATTTACAACGTTAGTTGGATTACTTAATAATGAATAGGTTATCAAACTGTTGCGTTAAATGCATCGTTTCTCCACGTTCTTCTGAAGCTAGCTTCGTTTTTAGATAGCTAGCATAATTCGCTAGCGAAATATGTGGTGTTTGATTGCCTGGCGGCGAGTTGATCAACTTGCCAGTAAGGTGAAATATGAAAGTCCTCGCTTAACATATGGACTTAATGTTTCTATTGCTCGTTTAATGCATAATTCAACACGTATTCCCTGAAATGTTCCGCTGTTCATATCGTCCGAAAATCGGCTACCATCAATCGCACTGGATCCTCCAACGTCCGAAAACTAAAAGTTGCAGGGAGATTGCGATTATGATAAAGGTCATTTGAAAATTATACATCGTGATCCGCGACTTTCAGCCTAGGTTCTTGAAACTAGCTTTCAGTCTGTGCTTGATTTGGGATTAAATAAGTGCGGGGGCTGTCTTTCTCCAAATTGGTCCGTTCGACTTTTCAACGATATTCACAAATTACGATATGCTATAGAGTCCTCTGATTATTCACTTAAGGGTTTATACACATTTCCCGTGACGTTTAACATGTTCATGACTGTTATTGTAGCCTACATGAACAAGTAGGCGTTATTGACACTGGAATGCTGCTATGTCTGAACCCATGTAGGCCAACTATCTCCTGCCGTTGTGCCCTTGAACAAGGCACTTAGCGCTCCCCCCACACACACATACACACACACACAGTAGAACTGCACTGTTAGTCACATGCTATCAAAATGTAGTCAACCCTCCATCTGGAGGACTCTTGGGTGTGCAGGCTTTGCTTTTGATCCAGCACAGAAACACACAAGTCTCCTTCATCAAGGTCCTGTTGAGCAGCCACTGTTTAGGCAACAATGTGGTTAGATCAGGGCATGAACAAAAGCCTGGACACCTAGTTGCTACCCAAAATTACAGCCAAATTCTTCTGTCTTTATAAAATGATTTGTGCATTAAATGAATCAGGGATGACATTTTTATTTTAACTTAACAAGGCTAGTCAGTTGAGAACAAATTCTTATTTTAGGACCTAGGAACAGTGGGGCGGCAGGGTAGCCTAGTGGTTAGTGTTGGACTAGTAACCGGAAGGTTGCAAGTTCAAACCCCCGAGCTGACAAGGTACAAATCTGTCGTTCTGCCCCTGAACAGGCAGTTAACCCACTGTTCCTAGGCCGTCATTGAAAATAAGAATTTGTTATTAACTGACTTGCCTAGTTAAATAAAGGTAAAATAAAATAAAAAAAACTGCCTTGTTCAGGGGCAGAACCACATTTTTACCTTGCCAGTCCAATTCTCTAACCACTAGTCTACTTGCCGCCTCAAATGGCTACTTCTAAGCAAGGTATCTAACTGGGCATGTTTATATATAAGACTCAAATATTACTGTTTCAGGGGAGATCTATGCACAGCAAGATTTGTCTGGCTTTTTTTCTTTTTAATATAATATTTTTTACTTTGTCCAATTACATGGCTACTGTTTAATAGAGGGGGAATCCCAGCTTTCCAATAGTGCAGATTTATTTAGGCTATCAACAGTGCAGGTGGAAAGGTGACTAGGACTGTAATGCTTAGTTAGCTAGCCAGATAATTCAAAACATAGTTTGTAACAGTTGACTACCCAGTTAGTCTGTTTATTTTATACCTGCTGCTGAAATGTCGCGCTCGCTCTCTCTGGCAACAGTCCACTCGCACTGGTACGCACAGACACGCGCTGAAGGGTCATTAAGATCATGGCTGACATGTAGATTTTTTAAATTATTGATCATATTTAAGTATGCTTTCATTAATTACATTAGCAAAAGTTATTCAACAAATTTCGACGACCTTTCAAACCCTCATTTTTCAACTTGGAACAGCGCTTTCAGGCTGGTGTATTTTCAGTCTGCGCAATCTCAAGCAGCCTACTGTCACACACAGATTCACAGACCAGTGGCAAATAAACTTGAACAAGGCGGAATCAGGAAATGAATGCCCACTGCATTGCTATTCAGTGCAGATTCTGCTTTGATCAAGCATTTTTGTCTCTGTTAATCTGGGCCGGCGATAAACTACTTTTATAGAAGAGCCAGTACGCAATTCCCCAGACATTTGAAGTGCCGGTATGTTGCTCTGGCCCAAGTCAAGCACTGCTTTCAGCTAAGCGCCAGATTCAGTGAACATGAGCACTGTGTGCACCTGCACAAGGATCTAGTGTTGGTGTACAACTACTGAAGAGCACCTTCTTTTAGACATGCTCACTAATGTATTCATATTAAAGAAAGCCTGTAGTGTAGCTCTCAAACCCTTTTCCGTACCTGGGGTTTTCACGGCTTGCTCCATGTGAACTAGATTTCCGACTGTGTTTTAGCGTTTAGAAATATTATTCATCGTTTTCCAAACATATGCTGATATGCCCCTTTCTCCTTTCACATCAGCAAGAAATAATCTTTCAAATAAAAAAGATACACCTACTGTAGCAGTTTTGCAAAGATCCACAAGCTATGTGTCTCAGTTGACGGACTACACTTCCTACCCACCTACGGTATTCGGGGCATGCTAGATGGATAATTAGCACAGGTGGCTGCCTATGTCTTCAGTCTGTCTTTCGTTAACAAGCAGTGTAACTTAAGATATGACTATGTGGGAACCCTTAACCCTATAAAGTAAAACAAACTATAAAAGTCTAAGCCGTAATATATATTTATATGAGATAATTATTAATATTGAATTTGGACTTTACTACTGAACTCAGTATAATGAAACGTTCGCTCACTGTCAACTGTTTATTTTCAGCAAACTTAACGTGTAAATATTTGTATTCAACAACTGAGACATAAACTGAACAAGTTCCACAGACTTGACTACAAAGGGGGGTCAAAATCAAAAGTAACAGTCAGTATCTGTTGTGGCCACCAGCTGCATTAAGTACTGTAGTGCATCTCCTCATGGACTCCACCAGATTTTCCAGTTCTTGCTGTGAGATGTTACCCCACTCTTCCACTAAGGCACCTGCCAGTTCCCGGACATTTCTGGGGGGGGTCCCTAGTCCTCACCCTCCGCTCCAACAGGTCCCAGGCGTGCTCAATGGGATTGAGATCTGGGCTCTTCGCTGGCCATGGCAGAACACTGACATTCCTGTCTTGCAGGAAATCACGCACAGAACGAGTGGTATGGCTGGTGGCATTGTCATGCTGGAGGGTCATGTCAGGATGAGCCTGCAGGAAGGGTACCACATGAGGGAGAAGGTTGTCTTCCCTGTAATGTACAGCGTTGAGATTGCCTGCAATGACAACAAGCTCAGTCCGATGATGCTGTGACACACCGCCCCAGACCATGACGGACCCTCCACCTCCAAATCGATCCCGCTCCGGAGTACAGGCCTCGGTGTAACGCTCATTCCTTCGACGATAAACGCAAATCCGACCATCACCCCTGGTGAGACAAAACCACGACTCGAAGAGCACTTTTTGCATGTCCTGTCTGGTCCAGCAACTGTGGGTTTGTGCCCATACAGGCCTACAAGCCCTCAGTCCAGCCTATTACGGACAGTCTGAGTACTGATGGAGGGATTGTGCGTTCCTGTTGTATCCCTGGCAGTTGTTGTTGCCATCCTGTACCTGTCCCGCAAGTGTGATGTTTGGACACCTATTACTTAGACTCTAAAGGATGAACCTTTATTTTGTTTTTTGAAATTTGTCTGGGTAACAATAAATAGATTTCTATTCAAATGGGCAAAAATTGCATTTTTAGCAAACCTATTTCTCAAGCACAAATTTTGCATAGACATTCAGAGTGGGGAGGGGAAAACTAGCTGTTATTTGGCAGAGAGGATCTGAATTCTTCTTTTGTTATTAGTCTATTAAATCATTTACCACCTGGTGATGTGACCATGGAAGGCCAAAACTCCATCCCACCAAAACAGGCTGAAATTTCAAGTGGTGTTTTCAGAATACTCTTACACTAAAAGGGCATTATTGTTTTCACGGTATTATTCCAACCTCAGTGTGGAAAATGACATATAAATAAAACAATCTAGTTTTTTACTTTACTAGGCCGTTAACCAATTGACCACATGTTGATGTCACCATGGAAAAAACGAAACCCCCGCCCATGCAAACCTACTGATTTAGAAGGTTCTGTGTAGATTGTATTTTTAACCAGCAACTTTCAGGAATAACACTGATCAACAATTTTCACACTGACATCGTTAGTTTCATCAGCTGTTGTACAATATGATACAAAACACAGGAAAAACAGAATTGCGCTGTGGTGGGCCTTTTAAGATGAGCAAAGACATTATTCCTTTGTTTTATTTATTTTTTACCACACCAAGGTCACAAAAGGCTTGGCCCTCCACTAATGTTAATTTAACTAATTGGCTGGCAAAAACAGACTCCTGTGTTTCCTTTGCTGTTTAATTATGTTTTTCCAACTGATGATTATGCTCATGAGTGAATGGACACGTACATAGTCCTCTCAATAAAGTGTGACGTCTCTTCCCTTTTTGTTCTTGCTCCTCAGCTATGGACGCGTCGAGAGCGTCAAGGTCCTGCGGAAGCGTGGGTCGGAGGGTGGCGTGGCAGCCTTTGTGGATTTTGTGGATATCAAAAGTGCACAGAAGGCTCACAATGCTGTCAACAAGATGGGGGACAGGGACCTGCGCACTGACTACAATGAACCTGGGTCTGTCCCTAGTGCTGTTCGGGGCCTTGATGACAACCCCCCCTCGAGCAGTCACGGGCGGGATGTTTCAGGATTCTCTAGGGGGGCAGTGGGTCCAGTGTTTGGCCCCCCAGTGTCCATTCACACCAGAGAGGGGCGTTATGAACGGATAAGAGATGGGTAAGTGGACATGGTCACCTCTGAGGGATCAGGGTGTCAGTAAAAAAAAGAGTTTTCTCCCGCAATCACATGATTTCCTTGTTGGGTTATTAATAGAACAAGGAGAATATATTCCTTACAGTTTCATATTAAGGTAACCTAGGAAACGAGCCCTTCTCCATCTGCACAGACCTGTCCTTTCTCGCGGGATCTAAGTGAAATATTTATGCAAATCTATTGGTCATTTAAAGGTATGGATATGAGGTATTATCATTCAAAATTTCGGATTTATTGTGTGAGACGTATCCTGCTTTCAAGTTGGATATTACACCTGTGGGGAATATCCTGGTGAGTTTGGATATATCACATTTGTTGGAATTTATCCTGGTGAATTTTTGGGGGTAATTAGATTTTCCGAACCATGGATTCTAACCACAATTTACCTGGGATCGTCGTTGCTTGGAAGTAAATCGTTGCCTGTGATGGATTTAATACCCCTATATTTTCTTGAGAATTATTTTCGGACAGGTTCATTTATGTATGGACTATACATCAGAAAAGACAGAGAGCATTTTTTTCCCACTGCTGGACATAAACTATTTTTCTGGCTGTCTCCAAACCAAGGATGTCTGCTTGTCTGGATTTAAATAACATCATGGACCAAAGGATGTAAGTTGCCATTAAAAGGATGTAAATTGGCTAGGCATCAGTCATCACAGTGCCCCATCAGTACATCTTTCACTGCTAATTGATCATTTTCAGACAAGGAAACAATATTTTACAGAGTATTATTGTAATTTAGTAAGGTGCTTATATCAAAAGGAACTAAAGAGAAACTGAGGAGTAACAGAACACTCATCAAGAAATTCCATGGAAATATTTTTGGGGAGAGCGATGGCCACGAAGACAACTGAAGACATGCATTTTGGATGTACCTGCCTCGTGGAAGAATGGATGTAACCCCTGTATTGGATGTAAGGATGTTGGGTATAGGATGTACACATGTGTAACTGCATTTCCATTGCTGGATTATTCCGCTCCAGTGTGGATTTAGCTGTATATCCTCTCAGCATCAATATTTGGTTTGGGTTACGAACAAAGAATAGAAACATCAGCATTTTCAGCGAAAATCGAATGAAGACTGAAGAGGATGTCGTCTACACAAAGTGATGGGAGTTGACGGTCTATTTTGCCTTTGGGATATGGAAAAGGCCTATTTTAAGGAATTAATTATGTTGCAGTGGACTAGGATTATTCCATGCATTTTGGTGAGAGAAGATACTGTTTTTTTTACAGGAGTGTATGCAAACTGGTTTCCTAGTTTTGAAGAGGAATTAATACCGGTCTCTCTTTTGGACAGTAGTATGCAGACAATTCATGCTTTTTTTTGCTTCTTTATACTAGGTTACCATAAGCAAATTGGACATATTTTCAGTCTGGCCCATCTCTAGTGTTAATTTTGGAATGCACTGCTATGTGACTCATTGTTCTTTTTTTTCTTCTTTTTTTTCCAAATCATACCTTTACTACTGCATCGATATTTGTCATAAGAAATCCATTGCTTTGGTTATTTTGTTTTCTTCTTTTTTCCATCAAACAAAGAGATTAAGAAATGGCGGATTATACCTCAGATACCTACCTAACCTGCTGTTCTTCTCGAACGTCGAAGACTGTACGCATGATGACAAAATAAACATTTTTGCTCTTTTTTTTTTAAAAAAAAAAATCCTGCTCACACCATTCTGTCCTCCTAGATTGTATTTGGGATTATAGGTTCGGTTACCGCTTTTGGAAAAGGTTGGTATTGTCCTGCCCTCTGCATCTCTTTTCCTAACCCAGATTTGCACCCTTGTCTCTTTCCTCGTCTCCTGCACTAATTGTTAGAGCTTTTAGTGAAAAAGACACAGCTGCTTGGGCCAGGGGGCTTCTGCAGACACCATCTGTGCCAATGGCTTGTCTTCCTTGCTCTCTCGCTCTTATTTTTGCCCCTCACCCTCTTGTCTTTCTCTCTCCCTTCTATGCTTTTGCTCCTCCTAGTTACTAGGTGTCTTAATATAGGCTAGTTCAGCTCCAGCAGGTCCGCCAGCATTTCCCTCACCTAAGAGACCCCCCTGTTCTTACTTGATTCAGAAGTGGTATTTGATCTGAGGGAATAGGATTTGCCAAATGTGATGTGACACAGATTCCAGATGATTATAGTCAACGGTAGAGTTCAGTAGCTTTCCAGCCTATCATTATGGTTGTGGTAGTGTTACGTTGAGCCAAAAGAAAATAAATTCTCACAATGTGTGTAGATGCATTCTTTAGTTTTGGCATGGCCCTTATATTTGGTTCCATGTCCTTGGGTTACCTAACCTTGCTCTATGCCACTATCAGAATAGATCTGCCCCCATTTTATTAACGTATACAAGCTATTGTCTGTCAGCATAAATACTAGAGAAGGATAAAATAAAATGTACTACCTACCTACCATCGTTTGAATTGACCAAATGTATTCTATTGTTCCTAATGGAATCACAAACCACTGCCTTCTATAGAACCAGCGCTCCGCGGCATTCCGGTTTTGTTTGTGTATTTAAGTTGACGTTTTAACAGTGCACTTGCCTATTTGAAACGTCATTGTATATTGGAACTGTCCAATAGTTATCTGCAAGTTTTTTCTATAAGTATTTTTGGAGTCACAATAACAGACTCTCTCCCCCTCTTTCTCTCTCTTCCCTCTCTATCCATCCTTTGCATGTGTCTTCCAACAGCTCAGAGAGCCGGGAGCGTGCATATGATCACAGCCCCTATGGACACCATGAGCGCGGTGGCACTTTTGATAGACAGCGTCACTACAATGCAGACTATTACCGCGATCGCACCATGTTTGCAGCTGGAGTTAGCCCTGGGCCAGGAAGTGCCGGTGCTATGGGTGGGAGCTTTGAAACCCCGGAGCCTCATTTTGAGTCCAGGATCCGAGGAGATCCCTTCACCTTGTCTAGTGCTGCGCGGCGTGACCCCTATCGAGATGACCGAGGGCGTCGTGTTGACAGAACTTACCATCGCCGCAGTCGGTCATCTCATTCTTCACAATCTCGACACCCCTCCCCGCAAAGGACCACGGGGCAAACGCCCAAAGCCCCCCATTCCCCCAAAAGAGCCCCCCTCTCCCCAGGTAGAGGTCCACGCTCTAGGTCTCGTAGTAGGTCCTCTAGCTCTGATTCTGTCAGCAGCACCAGCAGTACCGGCAGTGGCAGGTAGGATGTGCTTTTGTGATGGTGCCGATGTTTGTTTGTTATGGATGGAGCACAATTCAGTCAATTAGCCCGTGTTGTAGACATGTGTGCAAGAAATGGGAACTTTCAATTTACCCAGTTGTAAAAGAGTTTAAAATACATTGCTTGACTGTAGGATTATGGAGAGAATTTCACTGATCTGAGATGCATACAGACGTACCCTCTATTTAGTAATGTTAGCTGAAGACCCTCTGAACATTTCCCTCTTATCTCACATTTGTCCTCTTGGCAGCAGCGATTCAAACAGCAGCTCAAGTGATGGGTCTCATGCACGCTCTGTTCAGTCCTCTGCTACACATGCACCCCCCTCTCAGCCGTGCTCTATGGTAATGGAAGGTGACGAACCACGCAGAAGCTTTGGCATCCGGGTGCAGAACCTACCAGTGCGCTCCACAGGCGAGTACCACTAGCTAGCAGTATACACACAAACATGCATTCTGGCTGCACTTTGCTGTGCACCATGACATTATGAAGGGGGTCACTAATAAATAGCGTACCTCCTCTGCTACGGTGAGCTGTAGAGCTAGCTTATCAAAGAAATTCTCACTTGGATTATCAACATTTAAATAACATTTAATTTTTGTCCTTAACAATGCAGCTGCGTGACCTGTCAATTAACTGTCCGTTTCCCTCTCCAGACACAAGTTTAAAAGATGGACTGTTCCATGAGTTCAAGAAACATGGGAAAGTGACATCTGTGCAGATCCACGGGGCCTTGGAGGACCGATATGGTCTGGTGTTCTTCAGGCAGCAGGAAGACCAAGAGAAAGCCCTCAACGTCTCCAAAGGAAAGCTTTTCTTCGGCATGATGATCGAGGTTTCTGCCTGGAACGGCCCTGGTATGCAACGTTTTAGATTGAATTACAGATGTGGTAATACATTTCAACAATCATTATTTGAGCTTGGGCCTTAAATACTAATGATGTGTATTGTCATTCACCTGCTGTTGAGTGTACTTGTCTTGTTTGGTGATTGTAATAGAAGTCTTTCCCTCAGAAACAGAGAGCGAGAATGAATTCAGGCCTTTGGATGGACGGATTGATGAATTTCACCCCAAGGCGACTAGGACCCTGTTTATCGGCAACTTGGAGAAGACCACCAGTTACCAACAACTACTTGATATCTTTCAGCGCTTTGGAGAGATTGTGGTATGTGTGTTACTAGCCACTGAAAGGTTATGCAAGTGAAATGTCACCTCTAAAAAAATATATATATTTTTTAATCCATTTTGTCATCCCTCCCACAGGATATTGACATTAAAAAGGTTAATGGTGTTCCTCAATACGCCTTTGTGCAGTATTCTGATATTGTCAGTGTCTGCAAAGCTATAAAGAAGATGGATGGAGAGTATTTGGGGAGCAACCGGCTCAAGGTATTATTCTTAAATCTATATTGCCCTAAACTCTTATGTACAGTGCATTTGGAAGGTATTCAGACCCCTTCCCCTTTTCCACATTTTGTTACTTACATTACAGCGTTATCCTAAAATGTCTTCAATAAAAACAAAAATCCTCATCAATCTACACATTACCCCATATTGACACATGCTCATTTATAAAAAATAATAATAAAAAACAAAACAGAAATACCATAAGTACTCAGACCCTTTGCTATGAGACTCGAAAATTGAGCTCAGGGTGCATCCGGTTTCCATTGATCATCCTTGATTTTTCAACAACTTGAGGGGAATCCACCTGTGGTAAATTCAGTTGATTGGACATGATTTTGAAAGGCACACACCTGTCTATAAAGTCCCACAGTTGACAGTGCATGTCAGATCAAAAACCAAGCCATGAGGTCGAAGAAATTGTACATAGAGCTCTGAGATAGGATTGTGTCGAGGCACAGATCTGGGGAAGGGTACCAAAACATTTCTGCAGCATTGAAGGTCCCCAAGAACACATTGGCCTCCATTTTTAAATGGAAGAAGTTTGGAACCACCAAGACTCTTCCTAGAGCTGGCCGCCCGGCCAAACTGAGCAATCGGGGGAGAAGGGCCTTGGTCAGGGAGGTGACCAAGAACCCAATGGTTACTTTGACAGAGCTCCTGAGTTCCTCTGTGGAGATGGGAGAACCCTCAGAAGGACAACCATCTCTGCAGCACTCCACCAATCAGGCCTTTATGCTAGTGTGGCCAGATGGAAGCCACTCTTCAGTAAAAGGCACATGATAGCCTGATTGGAGTTTGCCAAAGGGCACACAATGGACATTATATACAAGATTCTCTGGTCTGATGAAACCAAGATTGAACTCTTTGGCCTGAATACTAAGCATCACATCTGGAGGAAACTTGGCACCATCTCTATGGTGAAGCGTGGTGGTGGCAGCATCCTGCTGTGGGGATGCTCTTCAGAGGCAGGGATTGGGAGACAAGTCATGATCGAGGGAAAGATGGAACAGAGCAAAGTACAGAGATCCTTGATGAGAACCTCAATCAAAAACTCAAAAGTTCATCCAGAACGCCGCAGCCCGTCTGGTGTTCAACCTTCCCAAGTTCTCTCACGTCACTCCGCTCTCTCCACTGGCTTCCAGTTGAAGCTCGCATCCGCTACAAGACCATGGTGCTTGCCTACGGAGCTGTGAGGGGAACGGCACCTCAGTACCTCCAGGCTCTGATCAGGCCCTACACCCAAACAAGGGCACTGCGTTCATCCACCTCTGGCCTGCTCGCCTCCCTACCACTGAGGAAGTACAGTTCCCGCGCAGCCCAGTCAAAACTGTTCGCTGGTCTGGCCCCCCAATGGTGGAACAAACTCCCTCACGACGCCAGGACAGCGGAGTCAATCACCACCTTCCGGAGACACCTGAAACCCCACCTCTTTCAGGAATACCTAGGATAGGATAAAGTAATCCTTCTCACCCCCCTTAAAAGATTTAGATGCACTATTGTAAAGTGGCTGTTCCACTGGATGTCTTAAGGTGAACGCACCAATTTGTAAGTCTCTCTGGATAAGAGCGTCTGCTAAATGACTTAAATGTAAATGTAAAACCTGCTCAGGAGCTCTGACTGGGGCAAAGGTTCACCTTCCAACAGGACAACGACTCTAAGCACACAGCAAAGACAACGCAGGAGTGACTTCGGGACAAGTTTCTGAATGTCCTTGAGTGGGCCAGCCAGAGCCCGGACTTGAACCCGATCTAACATTTCTGAAGAGACCTGAAAATAGCTGTGCAGTGGCGCTCCCCTTCCAACCTGATAGAGCTTGAGAGGATCTGTAGAGACGAATGGGAGAAACTCCCCAAATACAGGTGTTCCAAGCTTGTAGCGTCATCAAGGCTGTAATCTCTGCCAGAGGTGCTTCAACAAAGTACTGATTAAAGGGTCTGAATACCTATTTAAATGTGATATTTTGGTTTTTAATTTTGAACATAATAGCAAACATTTCTAAAAATATTTTTTTGCTTTGTCATTGTGGGGTATTGTGTGTGTGTGTGTGTGTGTGTGTGTGTGTATATAATGATGAGGGGGGGAAACTATTTAATACATTTTAGAATAAGGCTCCAACATAAAATGTGGAAAAAGTCCAGGGGACTGAGTACTTTCCAAATGCACTCTGTTAGTACAAAAGGAATTGAGTTCGGTGATAATGAAGTAACCTTAGCAAAAAAAAAATCCTGTTTCTTCATCCTTGTCTGGTTCTGTCTCCTTTGCAGCTGGGTTTTGGGAAGAGTATGCCCACAACATGTGTTTGGCTGGACGGTTTGGCTTCCAACATCACAGAGCAATATCTCACACGTCACTTCTGCCGCTATGGACATGTAGTCAAGGTCCATACTCTTCCCCCCCCTCCAATATTTTTTTAGGTCCCTGACATTCTATTCAGAGACTATATTAGACATGTTATTCTAAACATGATTTTCCCTTTTCTTCCTATAGGTGGTGTTTGACAGGTTGAAGGGGATGGCTCTCATCTTGTATAACAACACAGATTTTGCACAGGCAGCTGTCAGGGAGACCAAAGGCTGGAAGATTGGCGGCAACAAAATAAAGGTATGACTAAATGAGTGTGACTTACTCGTGACTGACAGTTTCACAGTAAACCAGATGAAAGGAGACAAATTGTTGATTTGTTTTCTGTCTGCAGGTGGATTTTGCCAGCCAAGAGAGTCAGATGGCTTTTTATCGCTCTATGCAGGCCTCTGGGCAAGACATTAGAGACTTCTACGAAATTCCAACTGAAAGAAGGTAAAGTTCACATTTTGTTATGTGAGGTGAATGCATTTGAGGGATTACTTTGAATTACTGTTTCCGGGTGTACTCACTTCAATGTTCTTATTTTTTCCTCTCTCCTATTCCACAACCCCCTTCTTTACAGAGAGGAACGACCAAGACCTCCATACCATGAGTTCTCAGCAGAAAGAGCCTACTTTGAGAATGCACGCACCCCTGGCACCATTTACCCCGAAGATCCTCGCCGAGACTATCCTGCCCGCAGCCGTGAGCGGTATTCTGAACTGGAGCACTACCAGGGAGAACACTTTGACCCACGCTACCATGAAGACCCCCGGGAGTTCAGGGATTATCGAGATCCTTTTGAGCAGGACATTCGGAAGTACACATACATCCAGAGGGAGCGAGAAAGGGAGCGGGAGCGCTTTGAGGCAGACCATGGCATGTGGAGCCCCTCTCATCCACGGCGCCCGATCACACCTTCTGCCTCCCCTTCACCATCTGAGCGTGCTCCCAGAGACCCAGAGCGACGGGTCTACAGTCAATCCTCTGAGCGAAGTGGTAGTTGCAGCTCACTCTCACCACCACGCTTTGACAAGACTGACAAGGCTCCTCCTTTGGAACATGGAGCCAGCTCTAAGAGTGAGAGGTTGGAAAAAGACATCCACCTGGTTGAACCTGAGCGTGTTGCTGAGAAGAGCAAGCGGGGGAGACGAAAGGAGAAAGGTGACAAAGAAAAAGGGGAAAAGAGTAAGTCAAGGAAAGCAAAGGTGCAATCTCCCAGCATCCCACCGTCTGAGACAGAGCTAGAACCCAGCCTGGATGGAGGCTCTGGAAGGGGAAAGGTGTCAGACCAGGACAGCCTTGACAGACAGCGGTATAAAGGTGACAACGACCCTCCTTCAGATCCGACAACGTCAACCTCTCGCCATGAGCCTGTAAAAAGTGAGAGGCTTGAGTCGGGGAAAGGTGAGAACGCAGACAAGGATGGTAAAACACGATCCAGAAAACACCAAAAATCTGACACGGGAAATGATGGGAAAGATCCATCAGTGGATTCTGATCGGTTGGCTGCGAGAAAGAGGCGCTTTGGAGATGCCAGTGGGAGAACCATTCGACAGAAGAGGAGAAGGCTGGAAGATGAGGATGGGAGTCAACCCCAAGACTTTGGAGCTAGCACTGCCTTTACAAAAGAGATTGATGGTGACAGAAAGTCTCAGCAAAAAGACTCACAGCGGAGGGATTCAAGATCCAAATCAGAGAGACTGTTGTTTCTTGGCAGTCATAAAGAGGGTCAGGATCCTGCAATGAGAGGACAAGAAGAGCTGCCCGAGGGGAGCATGGACCCTATGGACTCAAAACGCCACAGTATGTCCAGAAGGTTCTCCCATGATGGGAACATGGACCAAGACAATGCAAGAAATCAAGATCAACAGAGTCCTTTCAAATATGGTGCACAAGACAATGACAAGGGTGTCAAGGAAGAACCTCTGGATATTGATCTCTCCCAAAGTTACCGCAAACAGATGGAGCAAAGGAGGCTCCACCAACAGCTTCAAGAGCCAGACAAACAAGAAAAAGCTGGGAGTCCACAAGGCTTAGAAACTGAGGACCTGGAACACCGCAGTCTGGTACATGAAGTGGGCAAGCCACCTCAAGATGTCACAGATCATTTCCCATCTCATAAACTCAAGAAACTAGAGCAATTTGACGCAGATATCAGTGCCAAGAGGGGGGACCGTGTCTACAGGAGCTTCCGGCAAAAGAGTGAAGATCCTGAGTGGCACAACACTGCATCTCCAGGCTTGCAACACTTCTCTCATCATGCTGAGCAGGACTTTGCTGAATCTTCACATCTCAGGGAGGTTAAAACGGAGGATAAAAGCCACCCAGACCTGGAGCTGGCAGTCAAAAGGACACATACAACGCAAATGTCCAAGCCAAGCACTCCTTTACAACTTAGTGAAGAAGAGCGGGAAAAACAGTGGGAGAGCAGAGTCAAGCAAGATTTTTTACCTGACTTAAACTTCTCCAGAGGCATTGGAAAAAATACACACAATCGCAAGCATTTGGAGTATGGAATTTTGCAAGATTTGGAGCCTGGGGAAGTACGATCTGATTCCGAAGAGGATAGAGAGCACAAACCACATTCTCCTATGCCCTCCACTTCTATGCCTGACGGGCAACGAGTGGACAGATTTTCAGACCCTAAGCTTGCCACTTTGGAGAGGATGAAGTTCTACTCCTTTGCACTTGACCAGACCATCACACCAGATACCAAGGCCCTGCTAGAGCGAGCAAAGTCTCTGTCCTCCTCTAGGGAGGACAACTGGTCTTTCTTGGATTATGATTCACACTTTGCTGGTTTGCGCAGCAGGAAAGATACTGAAAAGGTTGAGTCAGCACCACGGCCTACACCCTCTTGGTACATGAAGAAGAAGAAAATTCGCAGTGGTGGGTCTGAAGACAAACTAGATGACAGGAAGGAAGACCCCAAGCCCAAGCCAGAGGAACATGAACGCAGGGAACTGTTTGCCTCCCGTTTCCTACACAGCTCAATCTTTGAGCAGGACTCAAGACGTCTTCAGCACCTAGAGCGAAAGCATGAGGACCCTGAGCAAAGTCCGGCTCAACAAACTGGTCAGCAAGGCCTGGCAGATGGGCAGCCTGACACAGAACCAGTTGTCCTCTTCCATAGCCGCTTTTTAGAGTTCACGCGGCTGCAACAGCAGAAAGACCAACAGTTACATGAAGTAAAAAGAGCAGATTCTGTAGATAGTAATAGGGTGGAGAAGTCACTGGAGGCAGAACAGCAACCTCTGCAGTTTCCTAAAACCTCAGAACCGGTCATGGATCCAGAGACTAAACCTACTAGCCCTGCTGAGAACCACATGATTTCCCAGCCCCCACTTATGCCCAAGGAGATGTCTCCACCTAAGCAAATGTCTCCACCCCTTCCACCCAAGGGGATGTCTCCACCCCTTCCACCCAAAGAAATGTCTCCACCCAAGGAAATGTCTCCACCCCTTCCACCCAAGGAAATGTCTCCACCCCTTCCACCCAAGGAAATGTCTCCACCCCTTCCACCCAAGCACACGTCTCCACCCCTTCCACCCAAGCACACGTCTCCACCCCTTCCACCCAAGCACACGTCTCCACCCCTTCCACCCAAGCACACGTCTCCACCCCTTCCACCCAAGCACACGTCTCCACCCCTTCCACCCAAGGAAATGTCTCCACCCAAGCATACGTCTCCTCCCCTTCCACCCAAGGAAATGTCTCCACCCAAGCAAACGTCTCCGCCCCTTCCACCCAAGGAAATGTCTCCACCCAAGCATACGTCTCCACCCCTTCCACCCAAGGAAATGTCTCCACCCAAGCATACTTCTCCACCCCTTCCACCCAAGGAAATGTCTCCACCCCTGCCACCCAAGGAAATGTTTCCACCTCTTCCACCCAAAGAGATGTCTCCAACAGTGGAAACACATGACCTGTTTACTCCAGAGCCAAAGGGTCCAGAGCCAGCTGCACCCGAACCTTTGACAAAAGAAAACAGAGAAAATGAACAGCTCCCTCCCCTCCTGCAAATACCTCTGTGTGAGATGTTGACCCCTGCTTCTGTTAATTTAGTAGCCCCTGAGCACATCCGTTCTGTGAGAAAAGTTAAAAGAACCCCTAGTGGAGAGAAATCTGAAGATATAGCTCAGGATATTCAAATGTTGAACCCCGAGCAGTCTTCCAGCAGTGATTGCCTTCATGAAACATCAGTGAGTAGTTTTGTACCAGAGCCTGAGCTGGCGGCACCTGAATTACCACCTGAATTGTTAAGTTCCACACCACCTGACCCTGTTGAGGAGATGGAGGTTTCAAAAGATGATACCAACACTGACAATACAGACACTCATACAGAGGTGGAAAAGAAACTTGAACTCAATCAGACCCAGGTGCTTGTTGATAATGAAACCAGTGATGAGTCAATTTCACCACAAAAGTCCAAGAACAAAAAGAGTAAGTCTCCTACTGAAGTCCCACTGACTCCTTTGGTTTCAACAACTAGTTCAGAGAAACCGCTTACCCGCAAGAGTGAACGCACAAAACGTGCATCATCCCCAAGAGCAGAGTCTTCAAAGGGAAACTCAGATTCCAAATCCACAGGCAAGTCTCCCATACATGGAGCAGACCCTGAACATGGCACAGAGCAGAGTATATCTGTTGGAAGAGCAAGGCGTAGAAATGTGAAATCTGTGTATGCCACCCCAGTTGAGGAAGATGCCACTAAGGGGGCTGGAAAGGATGTAACTGAGTCACCCCGCACTGCACGGAAACGAGGTGGAGACAAAGACAAGGAAGCAGCCCCTCAGCAACCGTTAGAGCAGGATTCCCTTGCACCTATTACTTCAAGGCGGGGACGTCCCCCTAAGAATCGGCGACAAGGAGAGGACATGTTAACAGCTAAAGGGGATAGATCGAAAATGGAGACCAAGGATACAGACTCCAATGAATCAGAGAGCAGTGAAAGAATTTCAAAAGTGTCAAAAGGCAGACATTCTCCTCATGGTCATAAAGCTTTGGCAAGTCAATTACCCATGCCCATAGCGACTGGATCAAGTAGGAAGGGGGACAAAACTGAACCACCTGAAGATGTTTCTCAGCAGATGGATTTTACAGAAGACAGTTTGGCCATGCAGGATTGCACTGTCTCATGTAAGGAAGATACTGTAGCACCAGGTGTGACAAAGAAAGAGGAGAATGTTAAGCAACAACTAGGAACAGAGAAATCACGAGATAAAGACAGGCAGAAAAAGGACCCTGTTGACGAGAAAGCCAGTGTAACTAAATTTGGCGAGGAAGAGTCTGAACCACCAGTCGTGGGAGAACCGCCTGTATTGGAGAAAATGGAGAAGAGTGGGAGAGGAAAAGCTCCACGCTTGACACGGACTCCAAAATCTCCTGTCCTCAAGAACCTGAAGATCAGACTAAATGTCACTGAGGTGAAAGATTTGCTTCAAATGGGGGATGAGGAGCCTGAAATTGGGGATGATTCTTCTAAAAAGACCAAACCAGACGAATCTACTAATGACCCATTATTAGAGTCTAGCCCAGGAAAAGATGTGAGTTCTAGCAACGAGGATAAAGATGAGAGCACACCAGAAACTAAGCCGCCAATAGATCCTAAAACTTTGCTACAACAGGAACAGGAGCTTGAGCAAGCTGTGGAGAACATTGCTAAACTGACAGACCCAACCCTCCCAGCAGAGTCACCAACTCCACTTGCCCCACCATCTGCAGAATTAAAAATTGACACTGAGGAAGAGAAATCTGCCAATCCTGCTAGTGAGTATGAACTTGCTGCTGCCATTGATTCGATTATGGGTGAGGATATACCCGTCCCTCTGCCTCAAGAGCCGGTAATTAGTGCTGTTGTGCATTCAGACCTAGAGATTCCATCCTTCGTCCAGCCGACCAAGGGAGCTGAACCTGTTAGTAACATATCCCCTATTCAGGGGGAGTCCTTTTTCCCAACTACACCCAGGAAGGGTGCTAAGGGCAGAGCTAAAACACCGAAACGGTCTAAGAGCCAAAAATCAAACAAAAAGGACGCTGTAAAAGAAATTTCATCAGAACCGGAGAACACCTCTGTTATCACATCAGACAGCATACCCTCCAATTCACAGCCTGTTCCAGAAACTATTCCCTCAACCCCAGCTGCCGGTGTCATTACAACCACCTCTTGGAAGCCTAAAACTGAGCATTTGGCTCCTAAGGCTACGGACATGCCTAAAGAATCGAAGTTACCTCCAGTCCTTACAGAGCACCCTCCACCTCAACATCTGAAACCTGTCTGCCCCCAAACAAAAAGTCCCACTCTCCTCAAGCCTCAACAACAACAACCACCACCACCTGAGTGCATCTCACCTTCACTTTCTCCACCCCCAACCCGGCCAAACATCAGGCCCACACAGCCAAGCAGGATACCAGTTTCCCCACCAGATTGGCTCAACCAGTCCAAGGACGCAGGTGTCCCTTCCTCTCCTAGAGCATCAGCAGCTTCCTTTGAGAACCCAGCAATTCCCTCTGACACTGAGCCCTTGGAGACTGAGCGTAACAACAGTGACTTGCGTAGGATTCTCATGAAGCACAAAAATGTTTCACTCCCAGTCCCATGCAGTAGTTCTGTTCCTAGCAATTTGGGCACCTTATCCCTTAGGGATCCTCCACACCTACCTGAAAGTAATACCCCAATGGTTGCTGTGACGAGTAAGACCTCTCTTAATGACAACAGGCCTCATTCAGCTCAACCTGTAGTCCGGCCCCCAGCCTCACTACCATCCCCTGAGTCAAAGTCTGTCATTTCTGTTATTGCCTCCACTGCCACCTCTGTTATCAGTCGTGTTTGCAATCCACCTGACATGGAGAAGGTTAATATGTCAGTTGACCGAAATCCCGTAGTGGACATGCCACTTCCCAAGCAGACATACAGGCCGCCCAGCATGGAGGACAGGGACAGTGGTTCGTACCATGGACCATCAGTTGGCGAGGAGGGTGGAAGTGCTGGGAGGTACTTGGTTGAGAGCTCCGGTCTGGGTACTGGCTCCAGCCCAGGTCTAAGGGTGAATACCTCAGAGGGAGTGGTGGTGTTGAGTCACTCAGGACAGATCAAGGAGGGACCACAGAGGATAAGTGCCAAAATCAGCCAGATCCCACCAGCTACTGTAGTTGACATGGAATCTCAGCAGCTAGTTTCCATGCCCCAGATAAAACAGGAGATGTATACCCACTCCCAGTCAAACACTCCAAAGTGTCCTCCAATACAGACAGACCATGGGCACCTTAAGACGCAACAAACGGTTTCCTCCATTAAACAAGAAAACACTGGTATGGAAAAGTTAGAATCTCCCTACCCATCAGGGCCTCAAGGAGGAGTCGTGAAGAGGCTTCAGCAGACAGTTGGTAATCCACAAGTGATGGGTTACCATCATTCAGAGTTCACAATGTTATTGAAGCATCCAAAGAAAGTGGATGGGGCTGACGCTTTGAACGCTGATGGGTGTAAACCATCTTGGACCTCTGCCATAAGTCCTGCAATGAGCCCCCACCTGCCCTCTCCGGCTGGCAACCATGTAGGCTTTGTTCCCGGTTCGGCCACTGACAGAACTCCCTCACATCTCAGTGGGGTCAAACAGGAGCCCCGTTCTCCTCGCAAGTCAGGCCATCCACATTCTCCGTTCACTAAAGTGTCCTCTCCCATCGGCTCCTCCTCTCCCAAAGGCCTCCCTGGGATGCTGCCCTCTAGCCTGCCCGCCATGCAGCAGTATGTCACCAGTGTCCACCACCCTGAGCAGTCTGTCATCATGCAACCTCACAGTGCTCACGGTGGCATTGGAAGGATGTCACCCCATCGTGCCTCCCAAGCAATCCCCATGGGGCACCTTGTCCAAGGAGAGGTCAGGGTGAACACGCCACCCCTATCTGTCATGAGTTTCGGGATGCTTGGAGACCCTCTTGCCTCTCCCTGGTCTGGTCCTCTCCAGCAACGCCCCACCTCGCCCCAGGCGGTAGGCAGAGACATAGTCCTCAAGGTTAACCCTGGGAATGTGAGGGGCCATGAGGGAGAGCAAGACGATGCTAGGCGCTTCCATCAGGCCACAGGGAGACAATCTGCCACACAGCTGAAAGCAGAGACTATGCAGCCGGATCCCCGTGGTGCTCTACTTAGCGGGCTGCAGCTGGACCCGTACATGTCGCCCAGGGACTTGCGTGTGCTCATGCACCACCCTCAGGGAGAGCGCTCGGCCCCAGAGCCACACCAGGGACACATCCAAGAGACTGTCCCACCCTCCTCAACATCTACCAACATCACCTCGTCGATGTCCCCCAGGGCACATCTGCTGGCTAAAGGTGTGTCCGAGAAGGATGTCACAAAGCCACAGGAGGTCAAGAGGCCACACTCTCCTCCGAAGGATGGGATGATGGGGTTTCGGCCAAGTATGGCTGCCATGGCGTCCCCCCAAAGGGTGCAGCTGCTGCCATCGGGGACGGGAGCTTCTTTCTCGGAGTATCCAGGAATTTACACCAACACCCGGGCCATCCATTCACAGATCACTGAGACCTCTCCTTTTGGGATCAACCAGGTACCCCTCAACATCACTTCTGCCTTAGTGAGTTAAACCATATTCAATGTCTTTTTATATCTCCACAATTTAATAATGATCATGTGGTCGTGTCTTAAATGGCGTTTTGAAAACCAACCTCTTTATACTAAAATTGCTTTGTTCTGGTCCTCAGGGTGCAGATCCCAGCCAGTCACAAGCTGATGTCAAGGTGAAACAAGTTGGACAGCAACCTGTGAACATGGTGCAGCTGCTCACGGTGAGTCACTTGGACATATGGAAATGGGGAATAAAGAGTGCATTAGAGAGGAGTAGAGGGTAAATCTGGACAGAGACAACTGAACAGGGCAGGACAAGAGCGGACAGGATAAAGTGTAGTAAAGGAACACTATTCACAATTATATTCCGTTTTTAATATCACAGAAAAAAAAATATTTTCTCTGTTTGAGCAGAAGTACCCGATAGTGTGGCAAGGGCTGCTGGCACTGAAAAATGACCAGGCTGCTGTCCAGTTGCATTTTGTCTGTGGCAACAAAGGATTGGCCCTACGGTCACTGCCCCTACCAGAGGGAGGATCGCTGCTTCGGATCGTCCAGAGAATGAGACTCGAGGCGTCACAACTGGATGGTGTGGCTAGAAGAATGACAGTAAGTTTCTGGTCCCTGTCCTTGAATTGTTTACATTGGGATGAGAGTTCATTTTAAGGTTGGGCAATTTTGTTACGATTGCATCGTCTGTCGACGGTGTTTGACGGCCATGACGTCGAGATGTCACAAACGATGGTTCAGCGTAAGTGAACTTGGCCGCCCTACAGGAATCTGGCAGCACACAACAGCGCAGTGCAATGAGCACACAGCAGGGCGACGTGCCAAATGGCCTATTCCCTAATTGCCATAGCCTAAGTAGTTGGACAATTAACATAATGCAAGAGAACAATGTAGATTGTGGAAAGAGCGTAGAGCACCAAAGCAGCACAACATGTCAGATAGGGTCTGTCCTCCCCCTTCTCCTATTTTGGATTATCATGGGCCTTTTGCAGAGGACACTCAGTTGTCTGGCGTATTGTTTTAAAATCTTAATTGACCCTTTTTTCTCCTTAATCCCTGTTCAATTTCAACGTGACTAGTTGGCCTAGGCATGACCCGCTCTTTCGCGATCAACCATCGAATGAATCTATAGGCCAGCTCAGAAAGTTGTTTACGAATAGCTTAAATAAAAACACAGTATAGTAAAAACGAGAGAGGCGAACAAACAATTGCAAGATAGACTAATCTAATAGGAAGTTCAAACAAACCTGGTACATTTCTGCTTTACTTAACGTGTAGGCAGAATCAATAGTGCCGTCGGAAAACCCCTCACAAACCAAACAGCCAATAATATAGGCCTACACGTAGACTACTGTCAATAAAAGTTGCAGTAAATGTTACTTTGACAAATTCAACTTCTAAACTAATATTTATATTGTCAGTCTTTATTAATGTCCTTGAATTGTGCCACGGGCAATCTCAACCCTTTACACTCATGGGAATGGCCAATTTGAAATGTTTCTTTAAAAAATAAATATGAAAAGCATAACCATGAAAGGAAAGTTTTTGGAGATTTTGGGAAAATTATTAGACCAAAGGACACAACAGCTCACCTGACACGACTGAATCCAAACATTACACTGTTGATTTTTATGTGTATTTCACTGTATTTTTTTGCCACATTTGTTGATAAGAAATCTGAAAATACTCATACATTCAGGAACATAATATTCCTGGAAATTGTGAGTTAGGTGCAACATAAGACTAAAGATTACAAGGTTTTAAGTGAGAGGACTATTAGGTGTCTCCAAGTGGCCACACACTTAACCAAAGTGTGCACAGTTCCTATTTAAGGTGCTTTCTTTAGTTCTAGCTGTGCCGTTGAGTAACTAAAACAAGCACACTTAGTTTTATTTGGAACACAACTCTGCATGCCCGCCCTCACACAACACCGGTCAAATATAAAGCGCAATATGGGTCAGGTGGTCAACATTTGAAAGACTGTTCTATTGCCAACATGACTAGCTAAGTTCTAAAATCTGATATTACAATGCAATTCAGTGAAACAGATCATCATTTTGGTGCGCATAGAAAGAAGTCATGAGTGCGTTCAGGTGTGTGTGACGCAGCAAATTTTCTTGACAATAGACAAACTGGCTCATTCTCTTCAGAACAACCAAGGATATATGCCATGTCTTCTTGGAACTACATCAGAGTGATCATAAATGATAACACTGTATATGACAAGTTTTATGTGAAGTGCACATTTGGACTCGCAGGGTTTGGCTTGCTTTTATGACAAAGCAGTATTTATTGTAATCCTCAACGTCTTGTCTTTTGAAACTGCGTAGAGTCCTCTTAATTTACAGCATTTCTCTCACTCAGGCAACCCAAAATGTGACCAAGTTGCCTTACTGGCGGAAGCGGCGGGGGCGACTAATTGTTGCACGAGGCGCTCACGTTCAGAACAGCTGTCAGTCAACCCACACAACCCGCCGACGGGTACGAGTGTAAAGGGCTGTGGCCCGTCACAATTTCCTCAGCCGGTAATTGTCAAGGAAATAACTGTCGTTCTCACGGTTATTGACGTCTAATTAACAAACACATTTGGCATCTTCTGACTTCCACACACATCCTACAAGCCACTGATGCAGATCTTTGGAACATCTAAATTTTTAAAAGTCTTAATAAATCCATTTAATATAGCCTGCACCTTATAGCCAAATCCAGTATTTATTTTAGACGGTTCTACAGAAGCATGATATGAAGAAAAGGTAGTCTATTTCAGAAGAACATAATAGCATAGTTGTCCTTCTGTTAGGTCCTGATCTGGCTATGACTATGGGCTACACCAGTTAATTTAGCAGACAAGATGTGCTTAGAATTCTGTGGCATTATTGTTTTTGTTTTATAGAATGAAAAATAGAATCGAACAAAGCTGAATAAAATGGAAAGCACCGGTGGCTATTGTGTTGAGCGGTTAACAAAAAATAAATAAATAGGTACTCCTATATGCTTAATATAGAGTTAGTAATGTAAGTTCTACAAATGTTGGGCTACACATTCAAATTTTTAATACATTGTAAGGCTGCATGATGCAACTAATGATGAATTGAAAAAAAGTAGCTTGAAAGGTGAGAGCTCTGCTTTGATTTGTCAGTCAACAAGATGAGTAGGCCTAACAAACTGCAAAAGCACTAGCCAGTGTCAATTTACTATCCACCATAGTACAAAAGTTGACCTATTCTGTACAAGAAATAAATATTCCAAACATAGTCTGGGACAATTGTGGGATGCCACATTGAAAGTCACTGAGCTCTTCAGCAAGGCCATTCTGCTGCCAATGTTTGTCTATGTCTGTGGCCTGTCAGCAACGGTGTGCCTGAAATCCACATACTTTTGTATATATAGTATGTACAACGCATTCGGAAAGTACCCAGACCCCTTGACTTTTTCAAAATTTTGTTAAGTTACCGCCTTGTTCTAAAATGGATTAAATCAATCTACACACACTACCCCATAATGACAAAGCGAAGAAAGTTTTTTTTTTTTTGTGACATTTTTGCTAATTTATATGTAAAAAAAATAATACATTATTTACTTAAGTATTCAGACCTTTTTGCGAAGAGACTCAAAATTGAGCTCAGGTGCATCCTGTTTCCATTGATCATCCTTGAGATGTTTCTGCAACTTGAGTGGAGTCCACCTGTGGTAAATTAAATATATTTGACATGATTTGGAAAGGCAGATAAAGTCTGTCTAAGATCCCTCAGTTGACAGTGCATGTCAGATCAAAAACCAAGCCATGAGGTCAAAGGAATTGTCCGTAGAGCTCTGAGATAGGATTGTGTCGAGGCACAGATCTGGGGAAGGGTACCAAAACATTTCTGCAGAATTGAAAGTCCTCAAGAACACAGTGGCCTCCATTTTTAAATGGAAGCAGTTTGGAACCACCAAGACTCTTCCTAGAGCTGGCCGCCCGACTAAACTGGGAAATCGGTGGAGAAGGTCCTTGGTCAGGGAGGTGACCAAGAACCCAGTGGTCACTCTGAAAGAGCTCTGGAGTTCCTCTGTTGATGGGAGAACCTTCCAGAAGGACAACCATCTCTGCAACACTCCACCAATCAGGCCTTTATGGAAAGGAGAAGAGGATACCTAGCCAGTTGTATAACTGAATGCATTCAACTGAAATGTGTCTTGGTAGAGCGGCCAGACGGAAGCCACTCCTCAGTAAAAGGCATGACAGCCCACTTGGAGTTTGCCAAAAGGCATCTAAATACTCTCAGACCATGAGAAACAAGATTATCTGGTCTAATGAAACCAAGATTGAACTCTTTGGCCTGAATGGCAAGTGTCACGTCTGGAGGAAACATGGCACCATCCCTACGGTGAAGCATGGTGGTGGCAGCATCATGCTGTGGGGATGTTTTCCAGTGGCAGGGACTGGAAGGTTAGTCAGGATTAAGGAAAAGATTAACAGAGCAAAGTACAGAGAGATCCTTGATGAAAACCTGCTCCAGAGCACTCAGGACCTCAGACTAGGGCAAAGGTTCACCTTCCAACAGGACATCGACCCTAAGCACACAGCCAAGACAACTCAGGAGTGGCTTCGAGACAGGTCTCTGAATGTCCTTGAGTGGCCCAGCCAGAGCCTGGACTTGAAGCTTATAGCATCATACCCAAGAAGACTCGAGGCTGGAATCGCTGCCAAAGGTGCTTCAACAAAGTACTGAGTGAAGGGTCTGAATACTTAAGTAAATGTGATATTTACATTTTTTAAATGTAAATTTGCCAAAAATTCAGAAAGTTTTTGCTTTGTCGTTATGGGATATTGTGTGTAGGTTGATGGAAGAATTTTTAAATCAATTTGAGAATAAAACTGTAGTGTAACAAAATGTGGAAAAATTCAAGGGGTCTGAATACCTTGCGAATGCACTGTGTATAAAAATATATACACGGGCGCACACACATGGTAGGCCTATTAAAACATGTATGCTTTTTTTTTCAAATTTATTGTCATGTCAGACCAACACTGTATTCAAAGTGCCCACTATTACATTCTACCTATAGAATTAGAACTGGTTGATCTTCAAGGCATTCCTAGTCGATCACCAAACAGGTCTGTAGAAAAGCCAATGATAAAGCCTTGTGCTCATATAAAACAAATATTTGTCTTGCACTGTTGACGGTAGGTGCGCTTCATTCAGAAGCCATGCGTGCCGTGTAGGCAAATTGTTCCCATTTATTTTGTCTGAACGGACAAACTCTGGCTACCCGGCAGAGCTGTGGCTAAATTGCGCTGGCCAATCCGATTAGCTCAAATTACCATGCCTACAGCTTCCACGACTCTACAGCAAAGTTTATTAGCCTACGTGAGATTTCATCACTTTTAAAACCATGACCAGAGAGTCGCTGTCAAAGAATAAAGCAAAGAGCTGCTGTTTTTGAGTGAGTTCATGTTAAAAATGTGATTCAACACTTACAAAACATAACACACTTCTCCCTACTTCCACTCACGCTGCAATGAATGAGTTGCCAAGTGTATCGGTAGCCCTGCATTTTTATTATTAGCAGCTCGTCGTGTCTTTAAATATTGAGGAATATTTCACTTTCGCTGGTCATAGGAGCAACGAATTTGTGCATGAGGCACAAATAATGTAGTGCGTCTCGAGTTTCGCCATGTGGACGACTATGTCCCTTCAGGTCAGTCTCACCCAGGAAGGGAGAGAACAGGGACTGTGAGGCGGACCTTCTTCTGCTCTCTCTCGCCGCTGAGACTGACCATCAGATGCAGGTACCATCAGTCCAGTAAAATAAAAAAGCAAATGATTTCAGTTGATGCTCAGCTTTGCCTGGCAAGTGATACAACTGATCAGTTTTGTTATCTAAGCTTGAGTTTTGAAATATAATGTGGTCTGAGAAGAACAATATTGACAGGCCAAGCATAGCCAATATGCTGTGATGCGTTAGTGCAGTAGGCCTAACCTCATTCCTACAGAACAGTTTTTATTATGTTAATGTTGTATAGGCTTACATTTTGAAGTTAAAACACATCTGAGCGGTAGATCTCAGCTTGCTTTTTGACTGCGAAAGTAAACTTGACTCAAAGGTTGGTCTATTTCCATAATGCCAACATTTCACCCAAGTGTTTTGATCTAAATCTCTTGTCAAATCGCAATTGTAATATTTGGTTAAAACCAAGGCCAAGATTTGATGCCCATATTGTGCAGCCCCACGTAACAGTATAAAACAATCCGAAAAAGCTTTGTGTTGCTACGCTAGGGTTATGCACAACTTATTAAGCAAATTATGAACTTTAAAAAAATTCCTAACCATAAAATGCCATCATACCGTTAACAATGTGAAAAATATTGTGATATATTTTGGCTATATCATGTTGTCACAATCTTATCTGATTTATACTAGACCATCTGGGTAAGGGGGTGGAATCTAGACCATCCTATCAGTCAATCAGGGCTGTGTATGTACATGTCTTCAAATTAGTTTCCTAACACACACACAATTACTGAGCATTTCAATGGCCAAAAGAAGCTCGGGGAAATTAATGATATAAAATATATTCTGGAGTTATTTTCATTAAATAAAGAGTGATTTACTACAAATACAGTGATTAAAAAATATATATATATACAATATGACTGCATGAGGACTTTTTGGCCCAGATCATCAAGTGGAGGCAAACAGCAAGTGAGTGGATCCTACACGAGGAAAATGTTTAACTTATAACCTAGTCTCTCAGCAACTAAAGTAATGGTTACAGGTCCTTGTTCTAATTTGATTTATGTTCTGTCTACTGCAGGGGGAGAGTGAGTTCTGTCTCCTGCTTGCCCTGCCATGTGGACGGGACCAGGAGGATGTCCTGAACCAGACCCAGGCCCTAAGAACCGCTTTCATCAACTACCTTCAGGCCAAGCTGGCTGCAGGCATCATCAATGTCCCCAACCCAGGCTCCAATCAGGTGGGTCTGTCTGCCTATTTAAGTGTTTGCTACAGTCGATGTCTGTTTTTGCAAACCATCAGCCACTCCTTGTGTTTGATCAAATATGAAGTTATACACCCCCCTACGTATTTATTTGGACAGTGAAGCTTAAACGGTTCATTTCGCTCTATACTCCAGCATTTTGGATTTGAGATCAAATGTTTTGTGAGGCGACCGTACCGAATGGCACCTTTTTTTTATTTGAGGGTATGTCCGTTTTACAGTGTAGAAATGAATGCACTTTATGTATCTATCCCCATTTTGAAGGTGCCATAAGTATTAGGAAAAAAATTCACTTATAGTGCAGTCAACCTATATGTTCCTGTGTTTTATATACACTGCTCAAAAAAATAAAGAGAACACTTATACAACACAATGTAACTCCAAGTCAATCACACTTCTGTGAAATCAAACTGTCCACTTAGGAAGCAACACTGATTGACAATAAATTTCACATGCTGTTGTGCAAATGGAATAGACAACAGGTGGAAATTATAGGCAATTAGCAAGACACCCCTAATAAAGGAGTGGTTCTGCAGGTGGTGACCTTAGACCACTTCTCAGTTCCTATGCTTCCTGGCTGATGTTTTGGTCACTTTTGAATGCTGGTGGTGCTTTCACTCTAGTGGTAGCATGAGAATGAGTCTTGCCTATGCCGCTCTGTACCATCACTCATTCATATATCTTTATGTACATATTCTTTATCCCTTTACACTTATGTGTATAAGGTAGTAGTTTTGGAATTGTTAGCTAGATTACTCGTTGGTTATTACTGCATTGTCGGAACTAGAAGCACAAGCATTTCGCTACACTTGCATTAACATCTGCTAACCATGTGTATGTGACAAATAAAAATGTGATTTGATTTTGAGTCTACAACCCACACATATTCTTGAGAAATTGCTCTTGGCTAAGAAGCTATTTTTGTTTCTTTTTCACGATTTTAATTGAAAACAATCACAGTAATCCAGAAATTAGTTGATAATGAGATTTTAAAAAGTCTGCATTGTAAGTCAAGTTTAATATTTGGTCCCATATTCCTAGCATGCAATGACTACATCAACCTTGTGACTCTACAAACTTGTTGGATGCATTTTCAGTTTGTTTTGGTTGTTTCAGATTATGTTGTGCCTAATATAAATTAATATAAAATACTATTTTCATTTTGTAGTCACTTATAGTAAATAAGAATATTTCTTAACACTTCTGCATTAATGTGGCTGCTTCCGTGAGAAAGTTAGATGCACGATATTTATGGCTAACTTTCTTTCACGATTCATTCATGATTATCCATAATCATGGTAGCATCCACATTAAATGTAGAAGTGTTCAGAAACGTATTCAATTCTTATTTATAATAAATGACTCCAAAATGACACACTACATGATTTACCTTTCATTTCTATTGAGCACAACATAATCTGAAAAACAACCAAAGCAAACTGCAAATGCATCCAGCAGTCATTGTGTGCTTGGAATATGGGATCAAATACTAAACTTTAGACAACATTTTATACACTAAGTGAATTTGTCCAAAATACTAGTGACTCCTTCAAATGGGTGGATTACATAAAGCTCTTTCATTTCTAAATGCTAAAACGGATATGTATGAAATAAACCCTAAAATAAAAGGTGACTTACTGTCCTCTCGCTTAATATACATTTATTTGTTTTTTTTTAGTAATTTTAACCCTGATTTTTCTCATCGGACTCAGGAGGCGAAGGTCGAGTCATGCGTCCTCCGAAGCATGACCCGCCAAACTGTGCTTCTTAACACCTGCTCGCTTAACCCAGAAACCAGCCGCACCAATGTGTCGGAGGAAACACCATTCAACTGATGACGTAGTCAGCCTGTAGGTATCCGGCCTGCCACAAGGAGTCGCTAGAGCACAATGATCTTTGTAAAGCCCCTCGGCCAATTGTGTGCTGACCTATGGGACTCCCGGGATCGAAACCCCAGGCTATAGTGATGCGGCAACACTGCGATGCAAGGCCAATATAAAACATTTGATCTCAAATCCAAAATGCTGTAATTTAGAGCCAAATTAAGTTTGCTTCAATGTGTGTGTGGTTTTACATTTTAGGAGTGTCTTTAGATAGTTTAGTCTTTCAACTGATCCATTTCTATCTCTCTTCTCCAGCCTGCCTACGTGCTGCAGATATTCCCACCATGTGAGTTTTCAGAGAGCCACCTATCCCGGCTAGCCCCTGACCTCCTCAACCGGATCTCCAATATCTCCCCTCACCTCATGATTGTCATCACCTCTGTTTAAGGACCCCCTCCCCCAGCGGGAAAAGGGAACCACCTCTTTTCTTCAGTGGACGTACTTAACGTTGAGCCTCAGGAACCAAGAGGAATGGCAGGATCTTTGCTCCTGGAGACACTGGGAACATGTAGGAATAACGTCCTATTGGAACTTTTACCGTTTCCATATCAATTCTTTTTTTCCTTTTCTTTTTGGTCACTCCTGGTATTTTTGTCCTTCTCAAAAGAGCGAGCTCAGGGATGGACCAGACCAGAGCCCTATATGTGTCCATTCTTATTGGACTTTTTTTTTCTTTTTCTGCTGTCTTTGTATTTATTGGGGAGTTTTATTTTTACGTAGGGAGATACTTTGATGAAAAGAATGAGTGACTAACTGTGTGGCCTTTTTTTTCTTCATCTTTTTAATGGTTCATTTTTCAATTCTTCATAAGAAAGGATCATAGGTCATTGTACAACAATGGCAAAAATAGACATTTCAACATGTATTTAAACAAATGTCATTTTTCAGCCTATCCCATAGAGGAGAAAGAATTAACCTCAAAATACTATTAGGGCACCCTAATAGGGTCATGTCTCAAATGGCTCCCTACTCCTCATATAGTGCACTACTTAGGGCCCTGGTCAAAAGTAGTACACAAGGAAATATGGTGCCATTTGGGACTCATTGATATTGTAGAGAGGACAGTCAGCCTAACAAACCCCTTTGATTCCACCAGCTCTACTGTTCCATTTTCTCTCTACTCAAACCAGACGAGGCTCTTCCCTTCCACCTGTTTCAGCATTATACGAGCAACAGTGGGATTAAAGAGTTTTTGGAATACTGGACTCTGTAAATATTTTAAATATTTAAAACGGACTAAATGGAACTTGAGACGACTTGACACCAAGAGACTTCCAACCAACCGTGGAAATACAAGATGGTAAGGTGGGATTGCTGGGGTTGTAAGGAAGGACGCAGATGAAACCCCTTGATTTCGTGGAGTAAATGCTTCTAATACAGCAGGTTGGCAAACTCTCGTGTGGAGTTTGCTGAGGGCACATCACATTTTGTTACTCCAATAAAAAAAACAATCCAGAAAACTTGAACATTAAATGAGCTCTTTTATTTCATCTGGATGTCTGTCATTGTTGTTTCTCTTTGAGATGCTGTCTGTTTGAAATAAATGTTTGAACATAATCTGTATTCTGTTACAGTTAAGGAAAGGCCTACTTATGTAACATATTGATTGATACAGGATGTTGGGTTAGGGGATTTCCCTTCACATTGTCAAGTATTTGGAAATGAATTCCATTATTAATGGAACGTTCTATAGTTCAATAGCATTTAATCACTGACACAGTCTGAGGGGTTAATGTGCATTGGAATTGTTGCATAAGTGACACAGGCCAAGTCCTTACACACACCCAGGCACCCTTGGCTTTCACACCACTTAAAGTCCAATAAACTACAGTGCACCACAGCACATCAAGCTTTGTTTTAATGAAAAATGTCATTGCAAAAAAAAACAAATTGCAAATTAGCTGCTTCCATTCATGCAATGACAATTTAGGTTTTCAACAGGGATTACATTTATGAAGTCTCACACTGCAGGTGAAACAAGTCTTGACATATTAAAGCAAAGTACATGTTAATATTTGATTGATTGGTCATTGACCGTAAGTCAAATTCAGTTTAAAACAGCATTTGAGGAAGCTTTATCGGGCTAGAATTATACATTAACAATTTACCAACATGGATACTATCACACTAATGGTAAAAAAAAAGAAGGAAAATACTAGTAGCTAAATATTAAAATTGTCAGTCATTCACGTAGTAACATGGATGTCAATTGTAGATTCTACAATTAAATGTCACCCAATATGTTGTGTATAATTTAGTACTACTAAAGAGTGTGTATCCACCTGTTTGTGTTCAGGAAGTACTCGTGTGTGGGATTGTGTTCGTGTGTGACATTTCTTACAAAGACAATTATACATTAATGTTTCAAATCTACACTAGAACCAAACAGAGCTACCAGCTGGTTCTCATATTGGGAAATGTTCCTCTTCATAATCTCCTTACAGGAACCCAGCAAACGCTCAAATGCCTGAATGTCTATTACTGCAAAAGAGAGGTGAGGGAGAGAAAGAGGGGGTGTCAAGTCAAATTCTTTAAAAGGCTATTGATCTACTGTGCCTGTATTTATAGTGTCCTTGTGTAGGAGTGCTGATCTGGTCCCCCCTTTTATTCATTATCATTTAAAAGACTAGATCAGCACTCCCGAGACTACTCTGAGGCGCTATGGGCCCGATTCAGACTTAGGAAATGTATTCCTTTCCTATGCACGTCTCAGTAGTTGGTATTCAGATGCATAGCTGCCTAATGCTTTGCAGGCATGGTTCCCTTCACGTGCGCTGAATACATTTAATTAAACCGCTGAAAACCCTCTCACTTGCTGGGTTTTCAGTACGCTTAATTCAAATTTTCTCAACAGACTCATTACAATATATGGAAAGAACAGTTCAGAATGTAAATACACGCATATTTGTCTACCTTTCAGCACCAATTGATACATTTAAAAATACTCTGATCTTGTATATTATTTAAGGTTAGGAAAGGATTTATGAATCATAGGATTCAGGATTATGAATTTAGGAATTATAAAAAAATAAAAAGATATTTTAGAGAGCCTTTTCACAAAATATATTGGTTTATCAAAAATACAGTGGTTTGATTCAACCTGGAAGTTGCCATATTCAAATAGTTCAATCCATGAAACATCGGAAGGTAAGAAAAATGTACAATGGGTTGACCTGAACTTGACCAGTTGCCCTATAAATCTACCCTAATAATCCTCACTAATTATGGAACTGTGATGTCCGCCATGGTCTGCATATTCCACAATGATTCAAATAGGTTATATGTTCAAATTTTAATACACCAATGCTAACATGACATTCTCCGCCTTGTAACCAACATCAGAGAAGGCATGTTTGCGGAGGGGCGTGCGTGGTTTATATAGCTACTCTACAGTGGCCAAAATTTGACTGTATGTTATCAGCAAATATAATTAAAAGTTTTCACTATTCATCTATGGCAAAGAAACACTATACAGTTGAAGTCGGAAGTCTACGTACACCTTAGCCAAATACATTTAAACTCAGTTTTACAATTCCTGACATTTAATCTAAGTAAAAATTCCCTGTTTTAGGTCAGTTAGGATCACCACTTTATTTTAAGAATGTGAAATGTCAAAATAATAGTAGAGAGAATGATTTATTTCAGCTTTTATTTCTTTCATCACATTCCCGGTGGGTCAGAAGGTTACATATACTCAATTAGTATTTGGTAGGATTGCCTTTAAATTGTTTAACTTGGGTCAAATGTTTCAGGTAGCCTTCCACAAGCTTCCCACAATAAGTTGGGTAAATTTTGGCCCATTCCTCCTGACAGAGCTGGTGTAACTGAGTCAGGTTTGTAGGCCTCCTTGCTCACACAAGCATTTCAGTTCTGCCCACAAATGTTCTATAGGTGTGAGGTCAGGGCTTTGTGATGGCCACTCCAATACCTTGACTTTGTTGTCCTTAAGCCATTTTGCCACAACTTTGGAAGTATGCTTGGGGTCATTGTCCATTTGGAAGACCCATTTGCGACCAAGCTTTAACTTCCTGACTGATGTCTTGAGATATTGCTTCAATATATTCACATAATTTTCCTACCTCATGATGCCATCTATTTTGTGAAGTGCACCAGTCCCTCCTGCAGCAAAGCACCCCCACAAGATGATGCTGCCACTGCTTCACGGTTGGGATGGTGTCCTTCAGCTTGCAAGACTCCCCCTTTTCCTCCAAACATAACGATGGTCATTATGGCTAAATTATGGCCTATTTTTGTTTCATCAAACCAGAAGACATTTCTCCAAAAAGTACGATCTTTGTCCCCATGTGCAGTTGCAAACCGTAGTCTGGCTTTTGTATGGCGGTTTTTGAGCAGTGGCTTCTTCCTTGCTGAGCGGCCTTTCAGATTATGTCAATTTGGACTCGTTTTACTGTGGATATAGATACTTTTGTACCTGTTTCCTCCAGCATCTTCACAAGGTCCTTTGCTGTTGTTCTGGGATTGATTTGCACTTTTCGTACCAAAGTACGTTCATCTCTAGGAAACAAAATGCGTCTCCTTCCTGAGCGGTATGATGGCTGCGTGGTCCCATGGTGTTTATACTTGCATACTATTGTTTGTACAGATGAACGTGGTACATTCAGGCGTTTGGAAATTGCTCCCAAGGATGAACCAGACTTGTGGAGGTGTACAATGTGTTTTCTGAGGTCTTGGCTGATTTCTTTTGATTTACCCATGATGTCAAGCAAAGAGTTACTGAGTTTGAAGGTAGGCTTTGAAATACATCCACAGGTACACCTCCAAATTACTCAAATGATGTCAATTAGCCTATCAGAAGCTTCTAAAGCCATGACATCATTTTCTGGAATTTTCCAAGCTGTTTATAAAGGCACAGTCAATTTAGTGTATGCAAACTTCTGACCCACTGGAATTGTGATAGTGAATTATAAGTGAAATAATCTGTCTGTAAACAGTAGATGTCCAAACTGACTTGCCAAACTATAGCTGTTAACAAGAAATTTGTGGAGTGGTTCAAAAATTAGTTTTAATGACTCCAACCTAAGTGTATGTGGACTTCCGACTTAAATTGTATATACAACAATTTGTGGACACCCTTTTTAAATTAGTGGATTAGTCTATTTCAGCCACACCCGTTGCTGATAGGTGTATAAAATCTAGCCCACAGCCATGCAATCTCCATAGACAAACGTTGGCAGTAGAATGGCCTTACTGAAGAGCTCAGTGACTTTCAACGTGGCACCATCATAGAATGCCAAAAAGTCAGTTTGTTCAATTTCTGCCCTGCTAGAACTGCCCCGGTTAACTGTAAGTGCTGTTATTGTGAAGTGGAAACGTCAAGGAGCAACAACGTTTCAGCCACGAAGTGGTAGGCCACACAAGCTCACAGAACGGGACCACCGAATGCTGTAGCGCGTAAAAATCGTCTGTCCTCAGTTGCAACACTCACTCCTGAGTTCCAAACTGCCTCTGGAAGCAACGTCAGCACAAGAACTGTTCGTCTGGAGCTTCATGAAAGGGGTTAAGATCACCATGATCACCATGCGCAATGCCAAGCGTCGGCTGGAGTGGTGTAAAGCTCGCCGCCATTGGACTCCACAGTGGAAACGCGTTCCCTGGAGTGACGAATCACGCTTCTCCATCTGGCAATGCTCCGGACGAATCTGGGTTTTGCAGATGCCAGGAGAACACTACCTGCCCAAATGCATAGTGCCAACTGTAGTGTTTTTTGGAGGAGGAATAATGGTCTGGGGCTGTTTTTCATGGCTAAGGCTAGGCCCCTTAGTTCCAGTGAAGGGAAATCTTAACGTTACAGCATACAATAACATTCTAGATGATTCTGTGCTTCCAACTTCGTCACAACAGTTTGGGGAAGGCCCTTTCCTGTTTCAGTATGACAATGCCCCCGTGCACAAAGTGAGGTCCATACCCCATCGAACACCTTTGGGATGAATTGGAATGCCGACTGTGAGCCAGGCCTAATTGCCCAACATCAGTGCCCAACCTCACTAATGGTCTTGTGGCTGAATAGAAGCAAGTCCTGCAGCAATGTTCCAACATCTGGTGGAAAGCCTTCCCAGAAGAGTAGAGTCTGTTATAGCAGGAAAGGGAGGGACCAACTCCATATTAATGCCCGTGATTTTGGAATGCGATTTTCGATGAGCAGGTGTCCACATACTTTTTGGTCATGTAGTGTATTTATTTGTCTCCTCTTTAATCTGTGTCTGGTGTTAGCTAGTTACTGGCTAGCTAGGTCTTCAGAATATTCTAAAATCCGCATAATAACAAAGCCGCATTTTCCCACCAGAGATGTTTCCATAAAATTGACTTGTTGCAGATAAAAGGCTGCGCGAGCGCGATGATGTAATGAAGATAAAAAAAAAATTGCGGTTAAATTCCCATGTACGGAATAAAAAAAATACGAGTTAAATAGGTTTCCATCGCATTTTGAACTCTACTGAGTTATATAGTGAATGTGCCCACTCTTATATTGGCAAGTGCGCTATCTGGGCGCTGTTGGCTTGAGCGCACCTGTCGTTTACATGATGAGATTATATGGACAAAAGCAATATTATTTTTATTTGTCAAACTGCAGCCAAGCATCGACTATCACGTCACCAGAATAAGACCCTTGATATTTATTGGGAAGGAGCATCAAGCTCATCACCTTGCACTTTCAGCACCCTGTGAAGTTCTTTATAATTTATTTCATATGTAGCCTAATAAACTGCATGCTTTCCCGTGTCGTGAGTACCACACAACATGTCATCGCGTGACTCCAAATTTACTTCGATTTGATGGTTATTATATCAATATTTACGCATAAGAGCGTTTCCACCGACATTTCTCGAATAATTAATTTTACCGACACAAAAATATATCACCTTGTCTATCGTATTTTGTTTTGTTGACATTTAGAACGTTTACCAAATAGAAAAATGTTTCCATCAGGCAGGTAATTACATTTTGTATCCGTTATTTACTTTACTCACATGAAAAGGTTGGATGGAAACCAGGTTATTGCTTTGTGTATCACCAAATTAGCTTGAGATGATTATACTGCAACACCGCTCACTTTATCCAAGTTTCTTGACATAGGCGTTTCAAACAGCTGTCACTCAAGGCGAGCTCATGACAATAAACTCCCTGCCCACTCAGCCTGTCTTTTAAAACTTCCTGGTAATTTTCGCATTTCCATTAATCCAAAATATTATGGATGATATTTTACATGGGAATGACTGTTCGGGACCTTTAACACGATACAAATCGTACAAAATACAGTTACAATTAAAATATTATAGAAATCATAAATCAACTCGGTAGGTTTGGCGCTATACTATAATTTGCATATGGCTACAGGAGCCCATAGCTTGGGTCTCCACATTTCATAAGGCCAACATTTCATTAACTCCACTGTGGAAAAGGTGCTATGTTGATATGCTTCAGTTTGCTGCCATGTGACTGGTTTCATTTAAAACATTTGTCATTTATATTTACAATCCCCTTATCCAAACGGCTTTCTAATTTACCTAGTTATTATCAATAGCTCTTATCCATTTGTAAATTAGAGTGCATGGAGAATGGCAGCGGTTGAAAAAGTACTCAATTGTCATACTTGAGTAAAAGTAAAGATACCTTAATAGAAAATGACTCAAGTAACAGTCACCCAGTAAAATACTACTTGAGTAAACGTATAAAAGTAGTTGGTTTTAAATATACTTAAGTATAAAAAGTAAATGGAATTGCTCGAATGTACTTAAGTATCAAAATAAAAGTTGAAACCATTTCCGATTCCTTATATTAAGCAAACCAGATAGCACAATTATTTTTATATTTTTTATTGACGGATAGCCAGGGGCACACAACCATCTGCGGTCCAAACACTTAAAGACACACCCTATCCCCTCAGCCGTCAAATTAAGTGAACACTTCGGATGACGTTTGACCGAGTATACACTTGCGGGGCGAGGGAGGCAGGAATGATTTATAATGGTCCATCCTTGGCCGGAAATTCGTCACTCGTTCATCCCGCGATGATTGTGTTTTCAGCCAAAGTCAATTATGATTGCATATCTACTTATATTAAAAATATTATTATTAATATACGCCTACTGTATGATAGCTAGCAAATTAATTAGCTAACTAACGTTTGCCTGCCTAGCTGTAACTTCTGAAGGACATTTTTTTTATTTCTACATTTTCCAAAAGATACCCAAACAAAAATATATTTGCTTGTTACGAGACCTGTTTGTGCTGTCATGTGCATTAGTAGCTCAATTTCTAACTTATTTGCATTAGTTTTTACTTGCACTTGTATGTTGACTTCTCCATTGATGTTGTTTTGAAGTTTTCGTTGACTTTTCTTAGGCTATGTACAATCGTCACGAATTGAATTATGGGGATTATACAGTCGCAAAACCGACTACAAACGAGGGCTGAGGGCCTTACATTGCAAACTTCCCTTGCTTGGCTAATCAATTGGACCACCCCTCCAAGATGGCAACGGGGATTCCCCCAAGTGCATAAAATAAGTAGATTGCTCAACCTTATTCATTGTTTCATTGCACATAAAGGTGGTGGAATTATGAGGGAATTAAATCAAGGTCAGAATACGGCCTATCTGTAGACACACCTCCTTCACACCTTCATTTCTTAGATCTCCACCCCAGATGGAATAGAGGGTGAATAGCATGCTATTCTCATTCTTAAGTAGAGGTCAGAATACGTGTAGAGAGAAAGGTGCATAGAAAGGGATTTCTGTTTCATTTACGCATGAATACAGTCCATGGTCTATTCATTTTGGACTGCTTTAGACAGACAGAGAGAATGACCATGAATATCATTTTTCACCACTGAAGAGTAATGGTTTGTATGTGTGCACATACAACGTACCCAAGCACTTGGTAACTCCCATGGCGTAGACGGAGGCTGCACGTGGTTTGTTGGTGACCAGAGCCAGCTCTCCAAAGTATTGGCCCCTAGAGCAGCGTGCAATCTCCACCTCTGCATTACCCTGCTGCCCTGCCTTAGTCTAGGTAGGGAGACGTAGACATGATGATGATACTGATGTAACCGACTCCATAACTCTTTAACAATTACAGTTATCCGTTCCTTATCTACCACCCAACCTGATACATTTATTTTACTAGCTGCAAAAGCAAGAAAGCCAGCCGTACCACGTTCCAAAGAAGCTACACATACAATACATACAGTGCCTTGCAGCAGGTACCCACAGCAAACTCATTATTTATACAGTAGATCTAACACACTTCCTAGGGAAGGGGAAAAACATGTACACCTACTTTGCTTATTATCATGATCTTCACCTCCCCAGACTCCACAATATAGAAGCAATCTGCCTTATCCCCCTAAGAGTGCAGAAATGCAGTGGAATCGGCAGTGATACAGTACGAAGTAAAGAAGAATTGTTATCAAATATTTTTTTTTAAATGTACTGTAAAAGTCGACAATACCTGTGTTAAGATGCACTCCCCATCTCTGAACACTCTCATTCCCACGACATCAACAATCTTCATCCTCTCAGAGAGCTGAGGAAGAGCAAGATGAGGACAGACGATGGTGTGATAAAAGTATACATTGATCTTTACATATATTCTTGATCTTTACATGCATTCTGAGAGGAAAGATAGTTTACAATGGATTCTGTGTGTGCAATTTCATTCATTCTCTTATGGTGTCCTTTGAAACAAACTGCACAGTACACTTTTATTGTGAAGCACTTTAAGATGCTGTGGTCAAATGAAACAGACCTCGAGAGACTTTAGAAGGGGTACACACTCAATGAAGGCTTCGTACATCTTCCTCTTCTTGGCATTGTTTTTCACTATGAGTCTATGAAATGTGGCCCGATCCTAAAACGTACACATACCGGTTACTCATCTTTCACTGAAAAAACCCCACACAAGTATAAAGTAGGATTGTTCGGTATCCTACTGTGACTCACCAGTCCCCACAGTGCCCCCTCCTGGTTGGCCATGATGGTGGCAGCACGTGGGGTGTTGTACATGAGCGCCAGCTCCCCAAAACTGCCCTTGTTGTCATACTTCCCCACACATTTCCCAACTCCGTCAATCAGCACAATAATATCATACACACCCCTACAACACACAGAGGTACACAAGACATCAGAGCAATCAGAGGACATCACATTCACATTAGTGTTGGTCAGTGCTGTTTAAGATTAGGGAGGACATATTTATTTTATGAGCATGGCCTTATTTCTATTACAGCATATTGGATGACTGATATTCCATTCACACAGCTCAATGTAAAATCGATGGGTTTCGGCTACTACACGATACTCGCATTTGTCATATACCCATCACCAGGTTGCTAAAACCTAGCATGCAAATGAAAGTTTATAACATAGTTGTACAGGTCAAGAGACAAATTGTAGTAATCAACGTGACAGACAGACATTCAATACCGCCTTCCATACTCTTGCCTGTATTTAGCTGATGATCTGGGGGGTAAGCATTAGTCCAAAATGAGAGTTTCTATTTTACAAATTCAGGTAAGTCCCTCCCCACTTTGTTCTCTTTACTTCTGTTTAAGAAACATTTCGCAACAAAATCGGCACAATAAATACACCCCTGATCAGCCGCACACTCAGTTAACTTTCATAGCAGCCACATACAAACAGCATGATCACTTTGCTCGTTAATTCCTTTGTTCATCTATGGGCTCTCCTATCACCTTTTCCCTACGCTTTTGGATTTCAGTGCACAACACAACAGCTATCTATAACCAGCCGCAAAAACCTCTCGAAGCCAAACTTTCATACCATAACCACTAACCGCTACACAGCCTACATTGTTGTCACCATATTAACGTTATAGTCAACAAACTAGAGCTACTGCGTTTGTAAACCCACAAGCCAATTAACGCATACAATCACGCAATACAGTGTACAGCAAGCAGTTTAGCAGTTACACAGGCAGTGGCAATACATTTTCTAAAACCGAAAGCTTATCTTGTCTTGAAAGAGTTGCAATGTTGGATAGCCTTAGTCAGCTAGCTAACATAAATAGCGTTCATCTCTGTTTGAGTCAGGTTGTGAGTAGGCTAAATTAGCTGCATTAGTTAAGTAAGTAAAAGATAAACTAAGAAGAAAAACATTACAACGAAATATAGCTAGCTCTCTCTCTCTGCTGCTTCTTCTTAATTGTTGAAGAAATTAATTTGTCAAAACTGCTCAGCTATTGTCTTTCTCTCTCTTTGAGTCAACTACTCAACACACCACACTGTTTGGCAATGAAGGTCTACAGTAGCCTCAAAAGCACACTCTAGGGTAGCACCATGGTGTAGCCGGAGGTAAGCTATTTTCTGTCCTCCTCTGGGTACATTGACTCCATCCAATCAGAGGATCAGATAATAAATCTAGTAATATAGTAATCTAGCATTGCAGTGCTAGCTAGCTGGAGTTTATGCTTTCGGTACTAGATTCATTCTCTGATCCTCTGACTGGATGGAGTCAATGTACCCAGAGGAGGACAGAAAATAGCTTACCTCCGGCTACACCATGGTGCTACCCCAGAGTGTGCTTTTGAGGCTACTGTAGACCTTCATTGCCAAACAGAGTTTTAATCAGTTATTTGGTGACGTGATTAAAAAAAGGATCACTTTCACCATTTGTTTTCTTTCTGAAATTCACTGAGGGTGGTCCTCCCCTTCCTCCTCTGATTCAAATAATTAGGCCTAATGCCTCTCACACAGAAAAAAAATAGATTCAACACACACACACCTCTCTATGACATAGAAGTTGTCTCCATCATCCCCCTGGTCTATAATGTGCTCCTGTGGTTTGACCAACACCTCAAACATGCCATCCAGCACCTCTGAGAACTGCTCCTGAAAGAGAGAAACAACACTCATACATTAGAATATGTATGGTGTGTGTGTGTGTGTGTGTGTGTGTGTGTGTGTGTGTGTGTGTGTGTGTGTGTGTGTGTGTGTGTATATATATATATATATATTATAAACTGGGACACCCAGCAACAAGCATCACACAAATATACTGCTGAACACATTTTTTTTCAACGATTCTACTGAGTTATAGTTCATATAAGGAAATCAGTCAATTGAGATGATTTCATTAGGCCTTAATCTATTGATTTCACATGACTGGGCAGGAGCGCAGCCATAAAGTATGTGGGCCTGGGAGGGTATAGGCTCACCCACTTGGGAGCCAGGCCCACCCACTGGGGAGCAAGGCAGAGAAATTAATATTAAATTCTCTGGCAACAGCTCTGGTGGACATTCCTGCTGTCAGCATGCCAATTGCATGCTCCCTCAAATCTTGAGACATCTGTGGAATTGTGTTGTATGACAAAACTGCACATTTTCGAGTGGCTTTTTATTGTCCCCAGCACCCGGAGTGCCAAGTCTCGGTCCAAGAGGCTTCTAAACAGCTTCTACCCCCAAGCCATAAGACTCCTGAACATCTAATCAAATGACTACCCAGACTATTTGCATTGCCTCCTGCCCCCTTTTCTACGCTGCTGCTACTCTCTTTTATTATCTATGCATAGTCATTTTAATAACTCTACCTACATGTACATATTACCTCAATTACCTCGACACCGGTGCCCCTGCACATGGACTCTGTACTGATACCCCCTGTATATAGCCCTGCTATTGTTATTTACTGCTGCTCTTTAATTATTTGTTGTTCTTATCTCTTAAAATGGCATTGTTTGTTAGGGGCTTGTAAGTAAGCATTTCAATGTAAGGTCTACACCTGTTGTATTCGGCTCGTGTGACAAATACAATTTGATTTGAAGGTGCACCTGTGTAATGATTATGCTGTTTAATCAGCTTCTTGATATGCCACACCTGTCAGGTGGATGGATTATTTTAGCAAAGGAGAATTGCTCACTAACAGGGATGTCAACAAATGTGTGCATAGAATTTGAGAGAAATAAGCTTTTTTTGTGCAAATGGAAAAGGTTTGGGATCTTTTATTTCAGCTCATGAAACATGGGAGCAATACTTTACATGTTGCGTTTCTATCTTTGTTCAGTATAAATCAATACAAACTCCAATGTGTTAGGATGACTATTAAGAGGGTGTTTGTTTAATTCATAACCGAACATAAGATAAAATAACTCAAACAGGAAGATTAACTGTATTTCCTCTAAACTTAGAAGTTTAACTCTCAATACCTGAAGACAGAGGCTTGAATACAATACTTTACCTGGTCGAGGGTTTTAAACAGTAATATATCTCGGCAGGCGTCCTGGAGTCTGCGACGCTGCTCATCTGATTTGGGGTGTACCACCCTTGGCTCCAAATCATCATCCTCATCATCGTCTGGGTTGTAGGCCTCCGCACACACTGGGGGGGAAAAACACTGTGACACACACTGGGGACAAACAAATACTCCCAAAGGGAATGTTGTGACTGTAACACACAAGTGAGAGACAGAAATAAGATTCTTCATACACTGTATATAATGGATGCAAAACCCAATGATGAGGCTCACCAGATACTCTGCGACTGTATTTATTTGGGGTGGGAGGTGGCACTAGAGAAAGAGAGAGATGTTTCAGTGCTAGAAATGAAGTTGGTTCCACTGAACATCAATATTAGTTGTTCTTATGAATCATTTGACACACTTTAGCTTACACCCAATTATTTTTTACCCCTTTTTCGTGATATCCAATTGGTAGTTACAGTCTTGTCCCATCGCTGCATCTCCCTTATGAACTCTGGAGAGGCGAAGGTCAAGAGCCATGCGTTCTCTGAAACACAACCCTGCCAAGCCGCACTGCTTTTTGACACACTGCTCGCTTAACCTGGAAGCCAGCCGCACTAATGTGTTGGAGGAAACACCATCCAGCTGGCGACCAAAGTCAGCTTGCAGGCGCCCAGTCCACCATAAGGAGTCACTAGAGCGCGATGAGACAAGGAAATGCCGGCCAAACCCTCCCCTAACCAGGTCGGCTGTGACGCAGTCTGGGATCAAACCCAGGTCTATAGTGACGCCTAAAGCACTGCGATGCAGTGCTTAGGCAGCTGCGCCACTTGGGAGGCCGAGATTACACCCAATTCTGTCTAAATATAGTTACATAGATACATCCAACAGTAAATGTGTAGGGTAGGGGATGGTACTACTACCATGCCTGATACATTCTCTTATTTTCTCCCTTAACCATTTTTGTCAGAGTACAGCAGCTGATTTATGAAAAGTGGTTGAGACACCCTCAAACAAACGTTCATTATCTCATGTTGCTTTAAATAGGCTACTGAATAATGAAATAAATCAGGACAAATAGCTATTCAGTAGGCTAATACCCCAGTAGCATCCTATCATCTGATAACCTCTGGCAATGGAATTGAAAATCATATGACTACAGGGGCCCTCACGTTACAATGAGAACCCATTCAACTGGCATGCAGATTACTTAAAAAGGACTTCATAGTATTATCGAATAGAGACTAATATCATGAGATAATGATTCATTATGCATTTTGTGCGCTTATTTATGTAGCCTATTATGTGCGCAAGTGGGAGCGAGTAAAAAGTTATAATAATTAAGTAAAAAGGTTATAACAGAAATAAAGAACATGGGAAATTATTGAAATATATTTAATAATCAAATCATGAAGATTGTAAAATAGAGATGCAAAATGTCACTCACTATAGTCATCAGAGTCCTCATCTTCATCTGATTCAAACGAATTACTATCAAAAGCCACCCCCTTTCGAGCAGAATTGACCGGGCTGTCTTTAGCATGTTTGTCGTGTTTTCGGCTCTCTTGAAGACGCGTGAAATATTGGATTGCGAATTCAACCAAATCTGTCGGTCTGCGCCGTAGTACCTCCACAGTGTATCCTTGCAGCATGTCCTTCAAACCAACAGGTATCTCGATGCTCATCATAGATCTATGGTAGCCTATAATGATCGTTGACAAATTCAAAATACAAATTTGAGTAAAACAATCTGCCTAATCCAGAACAATAGGCCTAAAGAAAAAGTATCACATAACTATAATAATCAAGAATTTCCAAGACCAGGGATTTGTCAAATTTAGCCCAGGCCTAGTCATAAAGTATGCTAAATAGCATAAGTAGTGCAAATACAATAGAATTTGAATATAACCTTCAGTGTCGGTCCAATATAAAATGCAATCCCTGATATCCAATGTTGCCAAGGCTATGTGAGAATAAAGAGCTAGATCAATGATCAGCGGCCATGGCAAATATCAAAGTATAGGCAAACATAAATACATTTACTAAAAACTACCAATGACAGCTATCAAAACAAATTAAATTGGTTACAATTTACCGACCTCCTTGCAATGTAGCCTTTCGAATATTAGTTATGGTCTGACATTATGCATATTTTGCGAAATGCGCGGTTCTGCCCATTTTAATCCACTCCCAGTCCGCGTCTACTGGTTAATTGACGGGTCTACGGGTTTCCGCATTTAGACTAGAAGCAGCGTATCGGAAAGTATTGACCGGGCGTACCAGGCTATGTCACAACTTTTCAGATCAAAATGTCATTCATGCCTGTCTAGGCCTATTGTGTTTCAGACCTTGACCCGAGGTGCTCAGAAAATATATAGTTATACACGTGTAATAAGATGTTCTAATTGGAAATTAGAAGTAGATCATGATTTCGTTGTATTTATTTATTTACATACATAATGACACATACAAACATAAGACAATGGCCCAAATGAGGGTTCTCCATGTTGTGGCATAAATTACATCTGCAACAACCTTGGAGAAAAGTATTATTAATTCATTCATTAATAAATCTACTATCAATTTCCAACGCAATGATTTGGTTACTGGATCACAGTTTGGAATGAGACTATTCAGGGATGTTTTAATGTACTGGTATGTTTTAAAAGCCATATGTTTTGTGTTTAAACACACACGCAGAGACACACACAGAGAGACACACGCACACACACGGCATACTAACACACATTATACGCACCCTGTGAAAATGTACCTATTCCCTGATATGCAGACTCACTGAGTAAGTAAAGGCACATGTTCAATTCACAAATGTTCTAATTAAAAACACACAAAAATTAAACAATGCAAGTAAAACACCAAGGAGTGAGAACAATGTGTGCGTTCCCCCCCTCTGTCCACCTCTACAATGTGTGCGTCTTTCTCAGTCCGTATGCCAGTCAGACGTTCAATGTGTACCTCTGCGTAAGTGTATGTATATGTGAGTACTGTCGGTCTCCACTGTGTTAGTGAGTTCTGTCTCTGACGTCTACGCCTGGGGCGTTGACAGGGATCACAGACCGGGTGCTGCCCAGTTCAGGAACTTCATGGCCATTTCAAACCCAAGGAAACAAGCCTAAGGGGAGAATAGATCAATGTTGTCATTAACTGACTTCATGAAAAGTGTAACATTTCTACAGGCAAGGGGTGAGTGTATTATGACTGTAGAATGCAGGTGATTTCAAAGTTTTGTGCACTAAACCATACTGTTTATTCTGCGTATGATATGCTGTGATTAAGTGGTAATAGGAGATCAGTGAGTATGGTGGACGTAGCATGTGTGAGTACCATCTCTGACTGGCCGGTGAGTGTGATGAGTTAAACAGACTGTATGTGAGTAGAGCGTGTGTACTCACTGCATTGGCAGGGAAAGCTCTGAGCATGACAGCGGTGAAGCCTTTGTACAGAGAGGCCACGCCCTCCTCCCTCAGCAGCTCTCGTAGAACGTCCCGGAAACCATTAGGGTACTTCCCTTCAGGGGCTGGGAGGAGAGAGAGAGGGCTCCAGTCATACTACGGTTTTACACAGTACACTTAAGGCTTCCCAACCCGAAACAGTTCTGAAGAGTTTGTGCATATACAGAATTATGATGACGTTTTGTGACGTTTTTGTTCACTTTGAACTTCGGTGAGTTTTTTTTTTGTTCGGCTGTCCGGTCACATTTTTTTTCTGGAGGCAAGCCGAAGTTCAGTGCCCGAAATCCACACCAGATTTCTTGACTTATCTTAGATTCATTCGGACTATTTTGAGGAAGTGTATACCGTCTACGGCGTTTCAAAATGGACAAACAGTAATATTGCCGCTTTTTTCCCTCGTTTTTCAAGCGAAGGTCTTTTAAGGGAGTATGCGAGCACACTCGTTCGGTCAGGCTAGCCGGGTTTGGGCTAGGCGCCAGCCGAACTGAAAAACGCTAACGCCTTTAGTCACTATGCTACTCTAAACCAAACAGACAGTACGGTTGGTAAGCTATATACTGTATACTACAGTTAGAAAAAAGACAACACAAGACATCAGGGTTGAGGTTATTTCGATTTCAATTCAGGAAGTAAATTGAATTTCTAATTCTGCTTCCATTTTTCCACAATGATTTTCTATGAGGAAAATGTAAAAATGGAATTGTAATTTCAGTTTACTTCCGGAATTGACTGAATTGACCCCAACCTGGTAAGAAATACATATTACACAGTATTTACACCAAAAATGGGGCTTAGTCAGAAACGCCAAAGACACACCTGTCTGGAAGCGAGACTTGAGTACATCAGGGGGAATGGCCACGGCCCAGTTAAAGATTCCTGCCATCCCTCCAGCGAATAGAACACTAGGAACACTCAGCTCATTGGGGCTGTGGAACAACCAATCACCAATTCATTACCAACAATACACACATGCCATGACAAAGACATTACACAGCATACAAACAATAACACAGATAAACAGGTAATCATACATAGATTCACAAAACAGCTGTAAAATATATTTTGCGGGGACAAAGACACATGTGCTTAGGGTTTCAATTGCATACACACACAGTAAACACACATTCACCTCTTGCCCTCTGGTGTGAGGAGGCGCTTCAACCATTCATAGGTCATGAAATACATCCCACTGGCTGGCACGTCTGAGAAACAAAGTAAGAAACTGTCAGAATTACTGGCAAAAACTCAGTTGTGTCTTAATTACACAATCACTACTGAACACAAGTATCCAGATAAAGAGCTAGATATCAGAGACACGGGTATAAGACTTACACTGAGTGTACAAAACATTAGGAACATGACAGACTGACCAGGTGAAAGTTATGATCCCTTACTGATGTCACTTGTTAAATCCACTACAATCAGTGTAGATGAAGGGGAGGAAACTGGTTAAAGAAAGATTTTAAAGCCTTGAGTTCAATTGAGACATGGACTGTGTATGTGTGCCATTCAGAATGTAAACGGGCAAGACAAAATATTTAAGTGCCTTTGAATGGGGTATGAGGGAGGTGCAAAAAGGGAGGTGCAACTCAATATTAGGAAAGTGTTCCTAATGTTTGTACACTCAGTGAATATTCAGTCAGGAAGTACCTCTCATGAGGGTGAGAGCAGTGCCTCTGTAGATTCCCCTAATCCCACTCTCTTTGTACAGCTGCTTCACACAGTCCATGGGCCCAGCATACTTCACCTCCCCTTTGGCCGCCTGGATCTGTACACACATAACATGTAATGTAACCAACTAGGTTGGAACCCTGGGTCTTCTTCATGCCACAAGACTGTGTTAGCCCAGGGAACGTAAGTCTTCCGGTCTATGGCAAGGCTCCTTATCACGTGAGTGCGGTTCACTGAAACGCATCTCCTTTGACCTCAGCCTGTTATCCAAAACCCAGTTAACCTAATCCTTGTTAACCTACGTTCAGTTCTGTAAGTGCCATGCTCACCTGTAGGAGACACTTGATACGTTCTCCAGGGGCCATGATGGCTGTGGTGAACACGCCTGACAGCATGCCGGCAGCAAACAGCTGTGGATACCTGAGCGGGACAGCGGATGGTAATGCACAACACACACACAAGCATACATCCGCCCGCACACAATTTCACCATACAACAAAAAAAATGGGGAAGACACTCTACTATGGAACAATCACCTACGTAAGGACATCGTCAGGTGTTTTCTGTTGTAGTTTCTTGCCCAGGCCAAAGCCAAAGAAGCAGACAGCGAACATGGGCGTGACTCCAATGATAGGGGCTGCCATGCCTTTGTACAGGCCTTTGAACCCCTGTTGTAGAGAACATGACAGAGAGAAGGAATGAATAAAAGAGAGAGCAAAGAGTGGTGAACAAAGAAATACATTGAATGGAAAACCAAAAAGACATACACCTACTATCACCCACCTCTTTGGCAAGGGTCTGTTTGAAACAATCAAAAGTGCCTCTATACAGGGGGCTCTCGCCAGGGCCGGGCACAGGCATGGTCTGAATGCGCACCTAAGAGACAGGAGGATATGAACAGACTCACCCTATTGGCCTACACACATGACATTACTTATGTATAGATTGATATATATATTTATATAAGTACCAGTCAAAAGTTTGGACACACCTACTCATTCAAGTGTTCTTCTCTCTTTTTACTATTTTCTACATTGTAGAATAATAGTGAAGACATCAAAACTATGATATGACACAAATAATCATATAGTAACAACAAAAGTGTTAAACAAATCAAAATATATTTTAGATTCTTCAAAGTAGCCACCCTGTGCACACTCTTGGCATTCTCTCAACCAGCTTCATGAGGAATGCTTTTCCACCAGTCTTCAAGGAGTTTCCACATATGCTGAGCACTTGTTGGCTGCTTTTCATTCACTCTGCGGTCCATCTCATCCCAAACCCTCTCAATTTGGTTGAAGTCGGGTGATTGTGGAGGCAAGGACATCTGATGCAGCACTCCATCACTCTCCTTCTTGGTAAAATAGCCCTTACACAGCCTGGAAGTGTGTTGGGTCATTGTCCTGTTGAAAAACAAATGATAGTCCCAATAAGACCAAACCAGATGGGATGGCGTATCGCTGCAGATTGCTGTGGCAGCCATGCTGGTTAAGTGTGGCTTGAATTCAGAATAAATCCCAGTGTCACCAGCAAAGCATCCCCACACCATCACACCCCCTCTTCCATGCTTCACGGTGGGAACCACACATAGATCATCCGTTCACCTACTCTGCGTCTCACAAAGACACGGTGGTTGGAACCAAAAATCTCACATTTGGACTCATCAGACCAAAGGACAGATTTCCACAGGTCTAATGTTCATTGCTCGTGTTTCTTGGCCCAAGCGTGTCTCTTTTTCTTTTTGGTGTCCTTTAGTAGTGGTTTCTTTGCAGCAATTCGATCATGAAGGCTTGATTCACACAGTCTCCTCTGAACAGTTGATGTTGAGATGCGTCTGTTAATTGAACTCTGTGAAGCATTTATTGTGTTGCTACAATCTGAGGTGCATTTAAATCTAATGAACTTATCCTCTGCATCAGAGGTAACTCTGGGTCTTTCTGTCGTGTGCCGGTCCTCATGAGAGCCAGTTTCACCATAGCGCTTGAAATGTTCTGGATTGACTGACCTTCACGTCTTAAAGTATTGATGGACTGTCGTTTCTCTTTGATTATTTGAGCTGTTCTTGTCATAATATGGACTTGGTCTTTTACTAAATAGGGCTATCTTCTGTATACCACCTCTATCTTGTCACAACACAACTGATTGTCTCCAATACATTATGGAAAGAAATTCCACAAATTAACTTTTAACAAGGCACACCTGTTAATTGAAATGCATTCCAGGTGACTACCTCATGAAGCTGGTTAAAAGAATGCCAAGTGTGTGCAAAGCTGTCATCTGTGAAGCACAGAGGAGGTGGTATGATGGTACGATATGCCATCCCATCTGGTTTGCGCTTAGTGGGAGTATCATTTGTTTTCCCAACAGGACAATGACCCAAAACACACCTCCAGGCTGTGTAAGGGCTATTTGACCAAGAAAAGTGATGGAGTGCTGCATCAGATCACACGACCTCAACCCTCATGAAGCTGGTTGAGAAAATGCCAAGAGTGTGCAAAGCTGTCATCAAGGCAAAGGGTGGCTACTTTGAAAAATATAAAATATATTTACATTTGTTTAGCACTTTTTTGGTTACTACACGATTCCATACGTGTTATTTCATAGTTTTGATGCCTTCACTATAATTCTAAAATGTAGAAAATAGCAAAAATAAAAACCCTGGAATGTTTTGTTTAATTAACCTTTTCAAATTGTACAAGCATATATAGGAGTTGGTTTACACATTTAAAATGCATATTAAGCACATACCAAGCACACAGGATAAAAAATAATTACTGAAAATAAATAAACCTTTTACAATGTGTATTTCTTACTTCCTATAAGTGGCTCATGTGATAATGCATCTGTAATGACACGTCAGTCACTGTTATAAGGTTAATGTTGTGCGATATGACAGAAATTGACATAGGTCAAAGGTCTAATGTTACACTCGACCTCGCTCATTGGGTTAACTGATAGTCCCTTGAAAATGTCAGTTCTATCAAATGTAAAGAGCCACGACACTCACATCCAGTAACCAATTAGAAATCTGTAAAGATACATGTTAATTGATTACTTTGCTGAATTCTACGTGCAGCAAAACCCAATTAAAGTTAGGCTCACGAGGCAAGATATTAACAGCTAGCTAGATGAGGAATGAGCTATTTTGAGAAATAAATAATTACTTTTATGGTATCAAGTGGATGTCCAGCGAAGACCAAGCAGACACCCCCAAAGCCCCCAGCAAAGAAGTTCTTCCCTGGACTTATCGCCTGCTGTTTAGACATGGTTTCTGTTCAAGAAAAGACAGCTAACGAGAAAAGAAAAACGCAAAATGTTGTAACAAGTTGGGAAAATAACTATCTACCTAACAGGTTAACCCTGTGTCACCACTATCGGTTCAAATGAAAGGTATATTTCTTGACAGCCACCGTCGTGTCATCCAATGTGGACCTTTCACCCAGATATATGCCCGGACCGAATTGTCTGTTACACAAATGCTTTGGTTCCTCTTCATTTAGTGTCCGACCTTCTTCTTTGATGAGGTTTAACGGTGGTTGGCATCCAATAAATGTTGCATTACCGCCACCTACTAGACTGGGGTATAACTCCCTTATACTTCGCTTTAAATAAATAAATACCCTACAATCTAACACTAAACTCACCAAAAATAAATAAATACCATACTCCACTATTTAAATCTATTTAGCCCAGGCCAACAGCCTGAATGGATGGGACACCACCACTTAACACACCCTGTAACTCTTCTCACGTCAAATCTCGCACACCCAAATACCTCTCTGCAGCTGCCACCAAAACCTCTATTTTCCATGACTTATGTTCCATCCCTGCAGTACAGTTGATAACCATTACTATAAATGCCAAAAATCCAATCTTACTGAAACATATATCACTTGTTGGTTTATCCCTCTGTACTGGTACAGATCTACTACTCACATCACTCCTCTCAGGATACCTCCCTCTGTACTGGTACAGATCTACTACTCACACCACTCCTCTCAGGATCCCTCCCTCTGTACTGGTACAGATCTCCTACTCACACCACTCCTCTCAGGATCCCTCCCTCTGTACTGGTACAGATCTCCTACTCACACCACTCCTCTCAGGATCCCTCCCTCTGTACTGGTACAGATCTCCTACTCACACCACTCCTCTCAGGATCCCTCCCTCTGTACTGGTACAGATCTCCTACTCACACCACTCCTCTCAGGATCCCTCCCCCTTGACCCATCATCCTCTACTTTCTTCACTGCCTCACTTATGACAACTTCTGCACTACTCTAACCTGGAAACCTCAAACTGCCTCTCTCACACGGGACATAACTGATCCCCAGCCCCATGGGCACCACTACAATTAACCCATACCACTACTTTCCCCAATTTTATTTGATCTATTTTACCTTTATTTAACTAGGCAAGTCAGTTAAGAACAAATTCTTATTTTCAATGACGGCCTAGGAACAGTGGGTTAACTGCCTGTTCAGGGGCAGAACGACAGATTTGTACCTTGTCAGCTCGGGGGTTTGAACTTGCAACCTTCCGGTTACTAGTCCAACGCTCTAACCACTAGGCTACCCTGCCTTCGTCTCATGCACTTCTGCACAATTCTCACACCTAGGTATTTGGCATTTTATTAAGATCCCCATTAGCTGTTGCAAAAGCAGCAGCTACTTTTCCTGGGGCCCACACAAAACATGAAACGTAATACAGATCAAAAGACAAGAACAACTCAAGGACAGAACTACATAAAACAATTTAAAGGCACACATAGCCTACATATCAATGCATACACAAACTATCTAGGTCAAATAGGGGAAAGGCGTTGTGCCGCGAGGTGTTGCTTTATCTGTTTTTTGTTACCAGGTTTTCTGTTTATTTGAGCGATATGAGACAAAAGGGAGTTCCGTGCAATTAGGGCTCTATATAATACTGGACGCTTTCTTGAATTTGTTCTGGATTTGGAGACTGTGAAAATACCCCTGGTGACATGTCTGGTGAGATAATTGTGTCAGAGCTTTGTGTAAGTTGACTATGCAAACAATTTGGGATTTTCAGGGCATTGTTTCTTATTTAAAAAAAATAAGTGATGTTGTCAGTCTCTCCTCAAATCTTAGCCAAGAGAGATTGGCATGCATATTATTTATATCAGCCCTCTTAAGAACAAAATGTGCTACTCTGTTCTGGGCCAGTTTTAGCTTAACTAGGTTTTTCCTTGCAGCACTGGACCACACGACTGGACAATAATCAAGAATAGACAAAACTAGAGCCTGCAGAACTTGCTTTTTGGAGTGTGGTGTCAAAAAAGCAGAGCATCTCTTTATTACTGCCAGACCTCTCCAGTGTGTAGGAGGATCCTCCCTCCTACACACTGCTGCCACATGCCTATAAGCTTGACACCTTTAACAAGGTAATGTATTCGGCACAAATGCTGATATAGGATAATATCCTACCATCACTTTGTTGGCCAAAGATTCAACATCAAAACAGCAGACAACGACTCTTCTGTTTCTCCACTCACGCCACCCTGTCTGCGTCGCACCAAACGACGAGCATCACAAACACTGGGAATCTTCCCCTTCGGTTGGTCAGCTTTCACATTTACCACAACCCCAGTAATCACTCCACTCAATGGCACCCTTTTCTTGAGAGCAAAATAATTCACATCTCTTGCCCTCATTTGTTTAAAGTGGAGAGCCTGCTACATCTGACCAGCAGAGAACTTCACCACACCTATCGCCTCCGATACTTCGCCCTCATTCACTTCCATTTCTCCTCGTCTTCAACTCACTCTGCTTACACTTTCTATCATTCTTCTTTAACAAACCATCTCCCCTTTCTCCCGCCATTTTCAACCTACTCAAGCTCACCCTCTTCCTCCCATTCTCTCTCTTAGACCTCTGCCTCTCTTTTTCCCCCTCCTCCATATTCTAAGTATAACGCTCCTTATGAGAATACTGCACTTCTCCTGACGTACATCTTGTTCTTGCCTTGTCAAGGGATGCCATTTAACCGCCTGTCACAATCTCTGTACAATCAGCACGAACCCCTCGGAATGTAGCGTTTCAACAGTGCATCCCATTTAGAAAGCCTTAGTGTCCGACCATAAACGCTTCATATTTTTTATAGGCCTACACTACAGTAAGAATGAAGCATTTCCTCTCACAAAATGTTGGACCCTACTTTTTCAAAATACTATTTCAAATAAATGGCAAACATTTGGTGCATCTGACGTGCTTTTACACCTGCATTGTTTGCTGTTTGGGGTTTTAGGCTGGGTTTCTGTACAGCACTTTGAGATATCAGCTGATGTACGAAGGGCTATATAAATAAATAAATTTGACATTTGGTATTGCTAAATATGCATCAAAATCATCTTGTTTTATTAAAATGTTGATATTTACCCCAAATTTGTACAGTACACTCACAAAAAAAGAAAACAAATGGCACACTCACTGTTCATTGAGATGTTTATTAGTTGATTGTAAACATTAAGAAAATACACTTTGTTGCGTCACCCCTCTGAACAACCATTTCAGATATTTTTAATTGGGAAAATATAGTTCAGTTGGTTTTATTGCTATAACACAGTCGTACCTTAAGGGACAATGGAGGCTCAAACCTACAGGGACGATGATAAAACCATACATAGTTACGAAAATATACACAAACCGTACATAGACACACACATGCATAGTTTTATGCATTAACACCGGATAATAAACACATATGTCAGAGAAAACACACATATGTTTATATGTGTAAACACTTCCTTTTAAGTGTGTGTTAAAAGGTATACGCGCATCATGATGGCCACGACTATTTTGCCACATAAACACTTCCTCTATTAGCTCTAACAGAGCCAAGTAAAAATAAACTATGACACAAAGAGAGAAAGAGCTCTGACGGAGAGACACCGTACTGTGGTAACTGATAGATTTCAGACCAAAATGATCAGGGCAAAGCAATCAATCAATCTTGGTGACAAGTCCCTTAGTTAAACTCCAGACTACTTTAAAAAAAACAACAACAAAAAACTGACCAATCGAATCTTATCAATTCCTTATCAATTATTTCCTATGAATAAATAACTACATTCCATTTCAGAGAGCCATAGCTATATAGGAAGTTAGTCAAGGCTTAGTATGTAGAAGCAGCGTGTTACAGCTTGTCATTACAGTACCATTACGTTCCATCTACAGCACAAGCAGCAGAGCAGAGTAGGAGTGGTCTGGTTGAGACACATTTAGAGCATGTCATATTTTAGCCATACCTAGAGTGGAGGTTACTGTAGATAAAGTGTAGGGAAGAAAGCAAGGTCACAAGTAATGGGGAAAGCAAGGTAACAAGTTATGGGGAAAGCAAGGTCACAAGTAATGGCGAAAGCAAGGTAACAAGTAATGGCGAAAGCAAGGTAACAAGTAATGGCAAGAGCAAGGTAACAAGTAATGGCAAGAGCAAGGTAACAAGTTGTGCTCAGTCAGAGAATCACAGCCATAGATATTAAGGTAAATGAGGCTCATGTAGCAGCATTGCCATTGCAATAAATAGTGAGTACTAAACTAACCTCAAAGCCTAGAATGTATTATTGTCAGAGGTCTGGTTTCCAGGACACAGATTAAGCCTAGTTAATGTAGATTCTCCATTGAGCACGCTTTTCAGTGCAGAACTTGGCTTAATCTGTGTCTAGCAAACTGGACCAGAATGTTTTGTTATCAGTATAATCACCTAATTTGTCTTTTCTTTGAACTGTCTTAGTAACATACTGTGAGGCCATGCCATGTGGTGAGGAATAAGTGTGAGTGAAAGACACATGAATAGACTGAAAGTAAGAAGACATATACAGCACACCAGTCCCAGGGTTACAAGACCCTCCGTTCACACCGCAGTTTGGTCCCTCAGTACAAGGGAGCACATTTAAAGCAGCATGCTGTTGGGTAACACTTCATTTGAATCCTCCGTCATAAGAGCTACATAGCATTATCATAATCATGACACGACGGACGCAATAAACCGCCGTGACAGCTGGTGCTCATGCCATCTCTGATGTCATAATTGTAAAAAGTGTGACGGAGGGTTGTAACACTCAGAAACTAAGTAGCTGACTATACAGTCCTTCATCAACCCTAGGAAGCGCCACAGTACCATCTTTCGGGAATAAAGGAGACAGACTACCGGCTCATGAGTGCACAGCACCGCTGTCATATTCAGTCGTCCTAGGTGTCTCTGATCTGAGGGAATTCCTTGTAGATCTCCTGCACTATTAGCTTATCCATCTGTTTGGCCGTGGCCCCGCCCTCGTCCGCTCCCGAGTCGTCCTCTCTTAGAATCCTTTGCAGCGCGCCCTGCAGGTCGGAGAGGCGGTGCCGGTGCTCCAGGTAGTCTGTGGAGCGCATGACGGAGTGCATGAGCGCGAGGTACTCCATTCTCAACTGGGAGGAGGAGGGGAAAAAAGAAAGAAAGATCGGAAGGCGAAAGAGAGAGAGAGCGAGCGAGAGGTCATTAACACAGTCACTATACAGCAGACATTCGCTTTCCTGTTCGGGATGATGTCATGGCGAGGGTTCCTGCTGGTGTAACAGTATATCTTTAGTCCGTCCCCTCGCCCATACCCGGGCTCGAACCAGGGACCCTCTGCACACATCAACAACAGTCACCCACGAAGCATCGTTACCCATCGCTCCACAAAAGCCGCAGCCCTTGCAGAGCAAGGGGAACCACTACTTCAAGGTCTCAAAGCGAGTGACGTCACCGATTGAAACGCTATTAGCGCGCACCACCGCTAACTAGCTAGCCATTTCACATCGGTTACACTGGCTGGCCATTGGAAAGAGGCATGGTGTGTATGTGTGTATCAGTCTCACCTTTTCCCCAGGTGAGAGGTCAGAGATGCATCGAACAGCGATATCTATCATCACCATCATGTCCGCGCGGTAGAAGATGTTAGCAGAGTCTCTGCTGGCGAAGACATCCTGCAGGAACTTAAGAACTGAGTGTGGGGCAGGGGGAGCATGTTTAAAGACACACACAGGGTCATCTGGAGAGGAGAGAAAGACCAAGTAAGAGAGAGAGAAAAAGAGAAAAAGGAAGCATAGAATGTAAAAACAGAAAACAAATGGAAAAGGAATGAGAGTAAGTTGGGGAAAAAATGATTGAATTGAAATTAAATGAATTGAATTGCATTGAATAAAATCCATGTTAACAAGTGTGTGTCTCACCTCCTCGGTTTAGTAGCAGCACTATTTTCTCAGAAAAGAGCTTCACGTTTTTCTTGATCAAAGTCTGCATTATCACGTTGCTGCTGGGCACTGAGAGAGAGACAGAACATACAGTACCCACCTTCAAATACCACACTTCGAAGGTCAAACACACACAGTTAAAGTAATTCAAAATCTTTGAAAAGAGGAATCGGGTCTCCATTATCCCAAAGCATAAAGCAGTCAATAGGGAACATTCCCGATTCACTATTCTGATCGCACATTAAAGGGGCCCTTCACCATTTCTTCACCTCGCATTGATTAAATACATTATTAAATTGGTGTGGTGCTGCAGATCACGATGAACACGAGGTTGAAAAGTAGTGAAGTAGCCCTTTAAAGTGGCAATCCGCAGTTGAAACACTAACGAAGCGTTTACCCGCCAATGTTTCGGGAACAAAGCTGAGGGGTGGGGCTGGAGAATTGTAACCACTCTCACATTTACAGACAGATCTATGGATGCAAAGAATGACCATCCATGATATAACAGTTATAGTTTTAACCTTATTTTGAGACTACACAGTGTTTGTTTACTACTACTTTAGTTTACAAACATTGGAGTAAAACAAGATGATATTTTGGGTTCTGACGGGGTACGACGGTTTAACTAAGCTCGCCATGAGGCGTTTACAAGTTATATCCTTCAGGAATCAATGGGTACATATTAATCACTTAGAAGTGACGTCCAAAATGGAGGCAGCAACTGCAGATGGCTAAAAACAAAAAGGTGTTTGCTCTGTTTAAAGCCTCTGTCGACTCACCTGTGAGGTGCAGGTTGAAGGCCAGGATGAGGTTGACGCAGAGGTCAGGGAGCTGTTCCGTGGGGTCAGAGGGAAGACCCTCCTCTACCACATCTAGCAAGAACTGAACAAAGCTAGCGTTTAAGTGCTCTGCGCAGGGAGGGATGGAGAGAGACACAGAGAGAGAGAGAGAGAGAGAAAGATGAGAAAATGTCAGTTCTATCAATCAATCTATACATTTTGGACTTTTGTTTCTATAGCTGATACGTTTGGCTTTTAAAGCAATATTGTGGTGATATTTAAGGTGGTTAGGGGATATTGCACGTACCATAGTGGTGATATGGCACCTGCTCCCCCATAGAGAAGATCATAGTCAGGACCAAGGCTGTGTAGCACATCTTCTGATGCTCTAATGAAGGAGATACAGGCACACACACATTAATGAAGGAGATACAGGCACACACACATTCATGAAGGTGATACAGGCACACACACATTCATGAAGGAGATACAGCACACACACATTCATGAAGGAGATACAGGCACACACACATTCATGAAGGAGATACAGGCACACACACATTAATGAAGGAGATACAGGCACACACACATTCATGAAGGAGATACAGGCACACACACATCAAGGAAGGAGATACAGGCACACACATATTAATGAAGGAGATACAGGCACACACACACATTAATGAAGGAGATACAGGCACACACACACATTAATGAAGGAGATACAGGCACACACACATTCATGAAGGAGATACAGGCACACACACATTCATGAAGGAGATATAGAGGGGCACAGATATGCTGAATAATAAAGGCTGAATCAGAAAGACATAAGGAAGGACACAGAGGTCCCAAAGAGAGAGAGAAGAGAAAGAGATGGATGCCAGAGGAATAAATGGATACATTAGAGAGAGAGAGAGAGAGAGAGAGAGAGAGAGAGAGAGAAACAGGCAGATGGAGAGTGAGACAGAGAGAGAGAAAGGCAGAGGAAGAAAGAGAGCGAGAGAGAGAGGGTAGGCCTCCTCACCCTGTGTGTCAGTCTGCAGGTCTCTGGCCAGCTCCATGGGCAGGATGGAGTTGAGGAGGGTGGAGATGAGGGCAGAGTCCAGGCTACACATCGCCCCAAACACCTTGAGCAACAGCAGGCGTAGAGACACTCGGTGCTCCTGCACAGTGGCACACAGGAAGTAACACACAGTTACACATCGCTTACAACGTGCCAGTGAGACTTCACTCAATCTATGATAATGAAGTACATTCCTAGCACCAACAACACATTTAACAATAGCGCGGTCCTCTTGGGTGGGCAACAGGAGAACAGTAGCGACAGTGTGGGAGTAGAATCTCTTACCATCTGATAGTAGGACACTAGTGACAGCACTGGTTCAGAGTGGTTGACCCTGCACATCCTCTTACACACCACTGGATCTGCATCTGTCTGGACGGACACACACAAACACATAAACACACACACTTCCTTAGATCCAACAATTACCAAAGGTCTCAGTGGTCCTCTCACATCAAACCCCAACATGTAATCAAGGAAAGTGTTTGGCTCCGTCCCAAGCAGAACCCGATTCTCCATATAGTGCGCTAAACAGGAAATAGGGTGCCTTTTTGGGCACACACTATCCAGGTGCCAGCCCTGAGTCAACTGTCCCCGAGTTCACATGTCTCACCAGTATCTTCAGCAGCTCCTCCAGGTAACATGCGATGAGGGAGTGGTCTTCGTAAAGGGCCCAGCTGCGCTGCTGAGAGTCGTCAACGTGACGGGCGAGGTCGCCTAAGATGACCTCCAGGCGCTGTTCATCGTGACACACTTGTCCCTGTGGCAACGCAGATCTCTGATCCTACAGGGAGAGGTCGGGGGGGGGGGTTAGGCAGGTCCTACAGGCCCTAGTTTTGTCGCACCGGGACTACTGTTCAGTAGTATGGTCAGGCACCACAAAGAGGGACTTACAATTACAAAATTACAATTGGCTCAGAACAGGGCAGCATGGCTAACCTTTAAACGTACAAGGAGAGCTAACATTAATAATATGCATGTAAATCTCTCCTGGCTCAAAGTGGAGGAGAGATTGACTTCATCACTCCTTGTTTTTGTAAGAAGTGACATGCTGAATGCACAGAGGTCTGTCTAAACTACTCGCACACAGCTCGGACACCCCATGCATACCCCACAAAACATGCCACCAGAGGTTTCTTCACAGTCCCCAAGTCAAGAACAGAATCTGGGGGGCGCACAGTACTACATAGAGCAGTTGAATCAGATTTCAAAAACAGATAAAAATACACCTTATAGAACAGCGAGGACTGTGAAGAGACACACATACACAGGATACGACACACACTCTACAGTACACACACGTACACATGGATTTTGTAATGTAGATATGTGATAGTAGAGTAGTGGCCTGAGGGAACACACTTAATGTGTTGTGAAAGGTGTTATGAAATGTAATGTCATGTAATATATTTTTTCTTGTATATAACTGCCTTAATGTTGCTGGACCACAGGAAGAGGGAGCCTTAATACAAATCTTGCTTACATTTGTATAGGATCACATATAATCTCAATTATTACTTTGGAACAGATTTCTAAAATTATAATCAGTTTGAGCTGATTTGCTGGTGTTTTTACAGTCTTTTATGTCCAACAATAAAAACATTTTTTTTTTTTTTAAATGACTCTGACAACTTAAAATCATTGCAGCCCAAATTCGGTCAGAGGGCTGCCAGTTGGAGAACCCTGTTCTGGAAGGTGTGGTTATAACACATTCCTAAAATTGAAATTCCATATTTGGAGCAAGTTAGTTGACATCCTACAACTACACGGTTACGTGACTGACCTTGCTCTCTACCAATGAGAGGAGGACCTTCTCTAAGGCAGAGGAGGCTTGAGGAAGGGTGGTCTGCAGGTGACCCACGACCACACCCACCGCCACCCGAGACAGCTCGTAACTCAGGCCCGTGTTGCTCCGAACCAGCTCAATAAGCTCCGCCCCTGTTGTCCCGGGAACAGGCTCTGAGTGAGAGGGGCTTCCGGGGGTGCTTTCAGCGACAGAGGGCGGGGCAAGAGGCCAGTCGGTTTCTGTTTGGTCCTCGGTGCTGGGCTGTGGTGGTGGAGTGGGCTGTGGTGGTGGAGGTTGGGGGGCATGGCCCTTCTTTGAGGGAACTGGCTGGGGAGAGGGGGTAGAGGGGAGCAGGTCGTCTGGAGGATGGGGTGGGGGCTTCACACGGCTTGGCACTGGGGGCGGGGTGCTGGCAACACTTGTCAGGCTGACATCAGAGGACACCACCGAGTGGGAGGAGACAGAATCCAGGGAGGCGGAGCTGACCGAGGGGGACAGGCCAGTCCCGGCAGGAGGTGTAGGGCCAGGAGGAGGAGGAATGGAAAATTCTGCTGAGAAAGAGAGAACAAGGAAAACTAAGGAAGTGCGGGAGAGGATAGAGTCAGTGTAGCAGTAATGTTGCAGTAGACTGCATGAGTAGTGTATATGTGTGTGTGCGCTTGTGTGTGTGCGGATAGAAGATGAGTAGCTCTGCGTCTCCATTGTGATGGTGAGACAGTCACCTGGGCGTCGGCTGGCTCTTTGTTTCTCAGGAGGGGGAGGGGTTATGGGTGCTGCACGGCGGGGCTGAGGAGGCACCTGCAAGAGAGGAGAGTAAATCAGAATAAATATCAGGATATTTATGTACATGCACTTGTCTCAGGTTCCTCAAAAAATTGACTATGAAGTATTCTTGCTCAGGTGTGTACGAATACTAGTCTGCAATACCTGGTAAAGCCCTTGAACATTGTCGGTACTCTCTGACAGGGTGCGGCTGACACCATTGGGTGGTTGAGGGGTGTGGCTGAGGGACAGTTCGCTGGTAGATGAGGGCAGGCCCTGCTTGTGACTGGATGGAGTTGGACTTCGCCTTGACAGGGTCTCCTTCCTGTGATGGATCAACTTCCTGTTCCAGACAGACACACAGAGAGAGAGAGAGAGAGAGACAGTAGCTATGTCTGAAACGGCATTTAATACTACTAAAATAGTGGACCAGGCTATATAATGAATAGGGGGCTATTTCAGATGCAGCTTATGAAGAGAACTCATCACGATGCAGAAGATGCACCAATCAGGAACCTGCAGTATGACAATTCTACATAGTGACCATTCAATATCTGACAACATGAGACTAGTTTGCATGCGTGGTTGTCTATAGTATAACAATAGGAGCAGGGCCGTGCACAGACCTTTTCAGGGGACAGGTGCTCTGAAATGCCTCTGTAACCAAAACATTTTTTTTGTTTTAACCTAGGCCAATTTATTTCTGCAACACACTCACTCATCATCACAAATTGTAATCAAGCTAGTTACAGTGCCTCCTAAAGACATTATTGACATTGTGAAAAAAAGGGTGGGCTCACTTACGGAAAAACACATGTATTTGACGTGTACACATGTGTAGTGTTCCAAAAACACATGTTTTCATGTGATCTTGTGTGAAATTAATGTGATAGCATGTGACAAAATGTCAAGCAACGTGATAACATGAAACTACATGTGAAAGCGGGCCTGATTTCATGTAAAATCATGTGGTTTTTCTGTAAAGTCCATCAGCTGATCATGACGTTGATGACGGATGTAAATCTGCTAGATAGCTAGCTTGATTTATTTTACTGATTGTGATTTACCTCTGCGTCATTCAGAAAGACATTCCACTCCAGCACAAGAAATAGGATTTTGACACCCACCATCTCAGATTGTTCTAAAATAATTTGTGTAGTTAGAAACAGATAAGACTAGAATTCCTTCAACATTATTTTGTTGAAATATATTTTGATCTCTGAGAAATTAAGCTAACCGATTTCACACAAATTGGCCCTTTTCATTTATAGAATTTATAGAATTTCTAATAAATATAGTAACTAACATCCGATTTGGACAAAAATTCTTCCTAACAATGAGTGAGACATGAGTGAGACCAAAAAAAATGCCAAAAGCCACCCACGGACCCATCACCCCCCACACCAAGCCCACCCTAACGGCAAGTATACAGTATAAGTTCTCTACGTTTGACAAGTAGTATAAAGCTGTGGCTTGGTGTA